>NC_052023.1:8406115-8710032 GCF_015832195.1 Motacilla alba alba | reverse complement strand
TCTCTATAAATAGACAGAGACAGCGGAAAATACCAGAGAGGAGAGGTGCTATTTAAACCCAAGGACAAAAATAAAATAAGGATAAACTGGAAGGGAGTAAAGAGCAAAGGAAACATGGTGGTTTCCAACCACCAGAGCAGAGACAAGAGGAGGCAGTCAATAAAACCAAATTGAAGCATAAAACTCAGCTGGTTTAAAAGAGGAACCTGGTCAGCTTGTGGCAGCACTGGATGCAGTTGTTCCAGCAAAAAGCTTCCTGTCTGAGGTTCCTGATCTCAAATGAGTTCATAAGGAAGCTACCGAAGTCACAGGGTTCATATGCAAAATTTTTGACTTCTAATGCCTCTGCTTGATAGTTCAAGCATTGAACTGTCAGGACAGTAACACCTAATACCTGAAACGAAGAATCCACAACAAGAGACCTAAAAGACAAAGTGAAGCCTCATCTTTAGTGGCTGTTCCTATGCTGGTTTTGCTTAGACAGTGCAGGGCAAAGTATGGTGAATAATTTCCAACCCCAAGTCCATCCCAGAGTGCAAAGCAACTGCTTAGAAACTTTGGAGACCTCTCACTGTAGTAAGAAAAATAAAGTCACATTACCACCACTGCTCCATGCTAATCCCAGAGGTTTTTGGCAGATCTGGAAAGATGGCAGAATTAATGAGCTTTGTGGCAACAGAAAACAATTAAGAAGATGCACAGACAGCCCATTTTTAAGGTAACTGTATGACCCTTCTGGGAACAAGCAATGGTACCGCCCAGCTGATCCCCTGGTGCACACATGCTTACAGGTACATCAAAAGAGCTTTTGTTAAAGCACGCCAGAAGATCTGGATAAAAATCAGTGATTTAAATTTGCTACCAGCTTGGTGTGTCTGTGCCTCTCTTGGAGGTGCAGGTACCTCACACCACGCTGCACGTGCAGGCAGACACCTCTGCATTAGCTTGGCACATGATGCTCTGATTTTTAATTTGAAAGTCCCACTGTGGGAGAGCCCTGCAGCATCTCTGCCATGCTGGAGGTGTCACTCACCTTGTCCATGTAGGAGTAGAGGACACTTCCTGGGGACAGGGACCCCTCCTTCAGCTTCTCTGCCAGCTCCACCATTGTCAGTGAGAGGATTTGTGAGGCCTGGGTGCCTGGGTTCTGCAAAGGGTGGAGAATTGGGTACGAAAGGAAGAAAAAGACAGAAAAGGTTGGTTAAGGCTGCAAATACCCAATTCTAACATCTGCCCAGCAATCACCTTGAGTGGAAAATTCTAGGATATATGCCCTGTAGACATGCAGACCTCCCACAGAGCACTGTGTGTGATGGAGTGGGGAATTTTCAGATGGGGAATTTGCTGAGTCTTAGTTCATAAAACTGGAACCAAAACAGACAGAAAGCTGCACCTTGACTGGAGAGTTGCATGAACCTGTAAGAGTGGTTAGACCTGTCTCTGTTTACTCTCTTACAGGCCTTCACTCCCTCTCCAACTCTAACTCACTGAATAGCAGTTCAACCAGCTAAAGTTTTACAAAATGTATGATTAACAAGGGGGAAAAAAGTGTGTGGGCTGTTTACCACCTCCTTTCCAAGAAAAGAATAGCAGGAGGTATTTATTCTGGGTTTAAGACAATTCCAAAGGCCTGACCTTCTAAAATCCAGGTGCTTCTTTACCTGGGCATGGGCAGGAGGAAATGGCTTTTGGTCACTGATGTGCAGATGTTGGAAGGATGTGGAACCCCCTTGTACTTAGAGGATGCTGGAGCAGACAGATCCCTATGGAGGGGCAGAGGAAAGAGGATGGGAGAGGGCAGTAGGGATGGATGAGGAGAATGGGCATGGGAGGTTGGGGGTGGTGACCTGATTGAGAAGGTCCCAAGCTCAAATTTTTCTGTTATCCTCAGGATTTCCTCGATGGGTCTGTATTGAGAAATACCTAATTTACACTGTCTTTTGTGGAGGGCCTTTTGAGGCAATGGAGGGTGATGACCCTCACAAAACCTTGGGTTGGTGATGCTCCAAGACATGCCCGTGCCCCAGCCACCATTCACAGAGGGATTGATCAGAGCTCCCCCATTTCTTTGGTTATCCAAATTACAATCCCTTCCTTGCACATACCCCAAACTTACCTCTTGTTTAAACCTGCGAGTTGCCTTCTCCATTCTCTCCTGGGCCAGATGCCGAGATCTCCTTGCCTCATCCATCTTCTGCTGGACCTGCCTCCTTCCCAGCCATTTCAGAAGCACCACAGCTGCAGCTGAGCTGCAGAGCAGAGGCGAGAGGGCACGCAGGTCTCCCCAGGATGGATCCAGGATGTGGATCCTGCCACAGTCGCTCTTGGGTCATGACTTCTGTCTCTTAAGGCCAGCTGCAGACACCTGGCTCTCCCACCTACGCCTCAGAGGGCGGATGAATGCAGCCTGTGCTCTCCTACTGTGCAGCATCAGCTCTCAAGCAGAGTTGCTCTATCGAAGTGCAGGAATGGACTTTGCAGAGCGTGGACTTTGAAAGGGTCTGGCTGCAAAGCAGTGTGCTCAGCTTACTCAGCCTGGGGGGGTTCCCCAAGGCAGGGGTGTCCCCAAGGCTGTGTCTCCCCAGCCTGTGGCTGTACCTGGTACACACAGAGCGGAATGCCAGCAAAGCCCAGCTCTGGGCTGGCCCTGCTATACCCACGTGTAGTAATTAATGAATACACGAGCCCATTAACAAGCAGTGCTCAGCCATCCTCCCTGTCCCTCAGGCAGCATCACCTGCAGCCCTGTGAGCCTGGGAAAACATAGTTCTGCTTGTCCTGGGAAACCTCATGTAGGGAGTCAAAGCATCCCTGTGGAGAGATGGGAGCTCAGGAGATCCAAGAGAAGGAAGGTGCAACAGTGACTTTGGAAATGCAGTGTGGAAGGAACTCTCTGAAGGTGCCTTCAAGGAGTGACTGCTCTGTATCATTTTCAAGAAAAGCCCCTTTGAAAAGCATTTTGGCAACCTGAATCAGAGGGTGAGCGCTTTTGGAAAATCCCCTCTGACAGATCCAGAGTCTGCTCTCCTGTTTCTAACCCATCCTCCAGCCAGCAGAATGCAAAGGAGCTGGACCATGTAGTCTTACCAGCTGCCCCTTGCCATGGGTGCTCCCCTGCCCAGGACTGTTCTGTGGCTTAGTGCAAAAAGGAGAGGCTGAAAAAATTAAGCTTCTCTCAGTTCTCAAGCACCTGCAAGCCCACAGGGAAGGGACATCTCAGGGATGCCTCTGAGAGCTCATTGCCAAGAGGCAAGGCAACCTGCCCTACCTCTGGAGAGAGGCTGGCTCTGCTCCAGTCAGCAGGGCAGCACAGCTTGTAAGGGGAGAGCGTCCAGAATAACCATTGCTCTCTGGTGGAGGGGTCTTGTTTGGGAACTGAAGCCAGTGGTCGTGCTGCTGTATCACGTTACCTTCTTGCCTGTTACAGACACGTCCTGTGGGATTATTCCTGTGGCAGCAGGGAGGAAGACATGAGACCTTGCAGAGAAACTGCTGACAGGAAAACTGAGGAAGATCCTCCCTATTTGGACAGGGCGGGCAGCAAAATGAGCCAAACAGCTCAGTGGGGATGTCACCAACCTCTCCCTACTGATCGGTCTTCACTGCCCCATCCCAGCCTTCAATGCTTCAGTGCTGCCACTCACACCTGTCCAGGCTGGGCTGGGAGCAGCCTGCAGCTGGCCCTTGTGGCAGCCTCAAGTCCCCAGAGCCACCCAGCAGCTCCGGCCCCGCCTGGTGCACTGTCCCATGGGCATGGGCATGGCTTGCTGGAGGTCTTTGCCTAGGGCTTCCAGGGAGGAATAATTACAGGCTCAGGTTCACTGGTGGCTCCATGGTTTGGACTCCTGCACCCTGCCCACCTCCATGCCAGGGAGAGGGTGGTTAAACTAACCATGATGTGGTGCTTGGCTCCGGGAGCAGGAGTGCAGGTGGCACTTCCTTTCCTGGGACAAGTCCTCCAGGCTTGAATTTCAAAACAAACTTATAACCTCATCCAGCATTTCTGTGTGGGAAGAAAGCACCTTGAACCCCACCCAGGCTCTTCTGGGCTTGGCTTTACATAGCATTCAGTCATGGGATGCCTGGAGCTCCCTCCCTCCTAAGCCTGCTGATAAAGAATGGGGGTCCTTGGGGGCTGCTTTCTCCTTGGCTGTGATAAACACCATCCCAAGCCCTTGAAAACACTCCATTCTTTTGCCTGGTTTAAACTACGACAATACATTAAAAACCCAAACATTAATCCTGCCAGAGCATTTTTACAATCTGCTTTTGGCATTCCCACATTGGGAAAACACTTTTGCATTGTGGTATTCCTTTTGGAACACACTTGGGAACCTGCCGGGAACAGCCAGTGCTGCCAGCCCCAGCGACAGGGGCTGCCAGTGGCTGGAAAATCCTGCTGGTAAACCTGGCATGGGCCAAATGGGAGGAGAAGATGTGCAGGGCAGGCTGTCTGCTGTCCATCTGACCTAGGCACGCTGCTCAGTACAGGCTTCAAACTGAAAGGGGCTGGATTTAGGTAAGATATAAGAAATTCTTTCCTTGAGGCCCTGACACAGGTTGCCCAGAAAAGCTGTGGATCCCTCATTCCTGGTTGGGTTCAAGACCTGCTTGGGTGGGGCTCCGAGCAACATGTTCTAGTGGAAGGTGTCCCTGCCTGTGGAAGGGGATTGGAAGGAGATATCTCCAAGGGTCCTTCCAACACAAATTGTTCTGCAATTCCATTTCTCCTTCATGCTGTGCAGAGTGCCAGCAGCCCTGTGGGAAGTGGGCCAGCTCCATCCCTGCTTGCCAGAATCTGCATGGAGGCTCAGCTTTCCCTTCTGACTGCTGGTCTGTGCTAGGGAAAACACCAGATTTCATCCTCAGGGAGCTGAGAACAGAGGGGAAAATCCCTCTTCCTACAGCACTCCAAGGAGTAGTCTGAGCATCTCAGACAGAACCAGTGCCCGCGCCCCAGTTTCCCCATTTTTAAGAGAAAGTTCACGTTCTTGTATTTCCCTGGGGGGATTGAAATCCACCCCAACCCCACATGCAAACACAGACTTGAAATAACAGACATAACTCAGATAATAAAAAGTACTATGTTAGGACAATGATTGGAAGAGCTCCACCACATCAGAGCTCGCCTTGCTCCCAAATCCAGCAGCCAGCCCGGCCACCACTGCATCCTCACTGAGAAGTCCTGTGGGTCACACCAGAGGATGGCCCACGCTGCTCTTAGCTGGGATCCTGCTCTGGCTGAGCGCTTGGGGCTTAGAAGAAACTGTTCTTCTTCAGGCTGAGGGTCTCCACCTCCTTCATGAAGCGCAGGCACAGCTCCTCCTGCCAGGGCAAGGCCACGCACTGCACGGCCACGGGCATCCCCACACTGCCACGAAAAGCCTGGGGCACAGAGAGAGGGAGAGGCTTGGACATGTCCAGAGGAAGGGATGGGGGAGCTCGTGCCCCTGCAGAACCTGGCACCGCTCACCTTCGCCAGGGTCCGGTCCCACCAGTCCTGGTAGTATCCCTTGTAGCCCTTCAGCTGCTCCTCGTCCTCATCCGTCACCAGCGTGACGGGGACAACGCCAGCGGGGAAGTCCAAGGCGTTGTAGAGCATGGTGTAGCTGACTGCCACTGGGGGAGAGGGGGAGCTTGCAGTGCCAGCCAGCACAGGGAGAGCCTTCACCCCTCTGCGTATTCAGGATCCCAGCTAATGGGGCACTCGTACTGGGAGCTCAGGGGCTGAGGGATGGAAATCGGCCCTTTGGCTCCCACTGCACCGGGGGTTGTTCCAGGTGCACCCCGTGGGCTGGGCTGCAGCTGTCCCAAGAGCTGAGCTCTTCCTGCTGCTGGCCAGCACCCTGGGGACGCGAGGGAAGCAGGAACGCTGCTCATGGACACCGGCACAGTGCCACAGCAAAGGTCCCTGTCAGTGCCCTACCTGAGAGCTTCGCGGGGTAGCCGATGCCGAGAGCCGGGCCCAGCATGGGGCACAGCATGACATCCAGATTCAGCTTCTTCCACTGGGCAATGAACTGGTGGCAAAAGTCCTGAGGAGGAAATGTGCTGGTGGTCAGTGGGGTGGATGTACTGTCCCACAGCTGCTGGCTGAGGCTCTCCTTGGGCATCCAGCTGGGCTCTTGGCTCTTCTCTGGGAGCAGCAAACAGGCCACAGCAGGCCTGATCCTGCTAAAATCCAGCAATGCTTTGCTGCCTGGACAATATTCCTCCCAGCTCACAAAGCACCCTCTTCCTGATAAACTGGAGGTGGGCAAAGACTGAGTGCACAGGCACATGGTGACTTGAGACGTGAGCTTTTGTTTTTGAAAAACCAGAAGAGAAATATAGGCACGTCTGATGATGTACATTTTTATATGCAGGTGTCAAAAATTCAGGTCTGATTTAGCATCATGAACTTGCCTATGTGCTTAGATGTGCAGAGAACTTGCACATGCAAGTGAGGTCTGTTGAGGAGTGACGTGTTCCCATCTTCCATCACCAGAGACCTGATCATCTCCTAACCTTGGTGAGTGCTGAATCTGCCTCTTCCCGAAGAGAAATCAAACAAAAACTATTTAACCCCAAACTGTAATACTTTACCTCGATTTCATGATGAAGGCTCCAGACTTCATCCACTGTGCTGTAAAAGGAAACAAACCCAGTGAAAGGCATCCTTCCTTGTGCACACACCTTCTTTCTGCCTTATGACATCCTCTTGGCATGATGGATGCCTTAACCAGTGCTGAAGCCAACACCGTATTTCATTCCCACAGGCTTCATCCTCTTCCTAAGCAAAAGGCTATGACCCTACTCTCATTCCCACCCTTCATTTTCAAACAGTTTTCCAAACCCAGCAGGGTTATGGTGTTGACAGAAATGGCTCTGTTTGCTCCCACCCTTGCATTTTCTGCCTTGCATTCTCTCAGACACATGCAGCTGCAGCAGTATCAATAATGTAGCAAACACTGCTGCAAAACAAATCTTCACATATTTGCTCAGGCTCAGATTTACTCACTTTTCTTTCATACTTCTTATGATACTTGAAAATCGCGGCACCTGAGCAGGAGAAAGTGAAAAAAAAAATATATGAATCCCAGCTCTGTCCTGTGAGACAGCTCAGTCACAAAAAGCTGTTTCCTCTGTTCAGGCTGGATTTTCCCCACAATGGGGAGAAAAGGAACAGAAATAGCATCACTCCAGTTTGGAGATGTGTCTGACCACAGCCAGATAACAATGCCCAGAGACTTCTCTATGAGAAAGCCTTACTGCAATGGGAGACAAGTAATTCACATACAGCTTAACTCTGTCTACAGTAGAAAGAAATGGACCTTACGAAAGGTTTGGAAATCCAGGAGAGGAGAGTTTTCAGCCACTGTGGTGCCTTTGCCAGCCAGAAGAACAGCCCTGTGCCGCCTCTCTCCATCTCCCCTTTGCTGAAAGGGAGAGGGGGGGTTTAGCTGAGCAGTGGTAGGAAGCAATCACAGCAGATCAGCTTTTCCCAGGCCAACCCCTCTGAACAGCGTATCTAAGTGGCAAAAAGAGGTTTGCTCCATTCTGCTGGGCAACACTTGATTCCCACAGCATTTACAGGATATCAGCGCCCAGCCTCCCTCCAAGGCTGGTAACAATCCCAAAGAGAACCAAGGTATAGCTGAATCACTTAACATTAAGCCCCCCCCCCAGTGCCTACCAGCCACTACCTACATCCACTAGGTCTGCTACCTGTATCCCAAGCCCAGCCAGACCCCAGGGAGGATTATTATAGCCAGGCACCAATCCCACCAAACCATTCCAGGCCACACTTACAATTTCCTGACAAAGGAGCTGCCTCCATCTGCAAACATTCCCCTGACACAGTAGTTAAATATCACGTAGTCCACATTTGTGAGTTCAAAGGGCACCAGCTGGAGGGACAATGGAGGAGGGTATCAGTGGTACAGGCACTGCTTGGGAGAAGACACTGAGGGCTTGACGCGGGCTGTGCTGGACTGAGGATTTCCTGACAAGCCCACAGGAAAACCTCCATCCTTCCCTGAAAACAATGTTTTCCCTTTGAGCAACAATTGCTGAGTCAAGAGATACAGGATGGGCTTGTCCCCGTGTCCAAGCAGCCCCTACCGTGTGGCCAGCCTCCTCCAAGAGCTGCTTGGTCTCGCGTACAGCACGTCTCATGGCCGGGCTGGGCATGGTGAAGAAATCGGTCTCATAGTAGCCGATGCGGAGGGGTTTTGTGCTGGAATACACCTGCAGGGACAGGCAGATGCTGGCTGGACGGGTGCCAGGGGAGCCAGCAGCACACCCATGCCACGGGATGAGTCTGGAAAGCAGCACTTGGCTCTGCCCAGGTGCCCACCCGTGGGTCAGGTGTTTTCAGCCTGCAGCTTTCCCCAGAGATCTCTGGCCCCTTGGAGGCTCTGTACCTCTTCGTTGAAGGGGAGGGGTGGCACTGTGCTGTCCAGGCTGAACATGTCCTCGCTCAGGAGCGCCCGCAGGCACAGCGCCAGGCTCTCCACGTCTTTTGCCAGTGGTCCCACTGCTGCAGCCACTGGAAGAGACCACAAGAGAGCATTCATGGCTGAGGGCCTTCCAAGGGCATGTTCTGCAGAGCCAGGACCTCTTGGCATTGTTTTGTCTTAATGCAGTGTTTACAACAGTTCCTCTTTAAGAATTGGGCAGGGGATGCCCACAAGTGTCTTCCCACCCACAGGCCCATCATTATGGACCGAGTTGCTATCCATTAATGAGCACCCTGACGTCTCCATTTCATGACTTAAAAAAATAAACAAAAAGCTTTGTCGATCCCGACACGAGGACAACATCAGACACTCCCTTTGGCCGCTAGTCCCACCCTCACGAAGCAGTGACAGACAAGGCCACACCCTGTGGGTAACAGGTTGCATTGTGGTTTAGGCTACACAAACAGCTCCTCTCAGCTCATAAAAAAACCATAAAAATCCCTGAAAGGGAACCTGCTTCTCTCTAAAGGTGATGGAGAAAGTGCCCCATAACCAGCTGAGGGTCCTTCTCACCCCTGCCCTGCTGCTGGGGGACAGGCATCAGCTCCTACCTGCCTTCTGCCCAACGACTCCAGACATTACTCCTCTTTTGCTGTGAAGAAAACAGACACACAAAATACAGCAGCTGAGTAATTTTCATCGAAGGGAAAGGCTTTAAGCAGAAGTAAGTATTAATTAAAATTGCAGATGTGAAGGTTGGCTGAAGGAAGGGCCAAGAGAAAGCTCAAGAGACAAAGTCTAGGCCTGAGTGATTTAGGCCATGTCAGCCAGGAAGAACCATCCCCTCAGCATGCAGATGAAGAGGCTTCCCCACCTCCATTCTGGGGGAACCAATGCTTCCCTCCATACAGGCATCAGATATTGCCCAGGCAGGAGGGATAAACAAGCTCTTCCCAGTTCTTCCCAAGTTTCCCTTGCCCACAGGAGTAGGAGCATCCCAGCACAGTGGCTGGTAGAGTGGGTGTCACCCAGAGACGTCGCTGCATTTCTCACAGTACCTGAGTCTCCTCCCGGTGGGTTTGATTGCACAGATCCCACAGAAAGCAGCAGGAAAACGCAGGCTCCCTCCTACATCTGTCCCAATGCCCAAGATGGACCCACCACCTCCTACAAGTGCTCCTTCCCCGCCAGAGGAGCCTCCGGGGGTTCTGGTGTACAGCAGAGGGTTGCGGGTCTGACCAAAGATTAAGTTCTTGCAGTCATAGCTGAAAAGAAAGAGAGAGAGAGAGAGATATTGCAAATGAGGAATTCAGGTATCTGCTGCTGTGGAGCCCAGTCACCACTAGAAGACCTTGAGAAGGCAATCAGGTAATTCACCAGTTGTTACACTGACATCGTTTACTGGGGTTGTGAAGACCATGAGCCTTTTCCTGGTGGTCCCAGGACCTGAATTCACTGACAGCTTATTTCACTGACATTAAACCTATCCCAGAGAGAACCTCTGGCAGCACAAATACAGCGGCCCTCCTGGAAAGTCTTCCTGTTCAGGTAGCCAAGTGCCACAGGTCACCCAAAGCTGAGCCCCTGCTTGAGCACAGGCCAAATGCCAACGGCAGAGATATTTGACACCGGACTTCCCCAGAAAGTGGTGCAAAGTCTGATAATCCCTGGGGCAACCTCTTTGTGTGGCTTTTTTGAACTGTGGCTAGCCATTACCACACCACCTTAAGGAAGGTGTTTTATAGGCTTGGGCAATGGTTGCCCACAGAGGAGCTTTGCCAGAGCTCACTTGGCAGGACACAGGGACACTAGAAAGGTGGCTGTCCAGCAGAGCACACCACATATCTATGACACCAAGAGTGGTCTTGCCAGATAGAGCAGGAGGTTTGGGGGAGAATAATTTAAGGCCATCATCTTAACTAGCTTCCCCTTCCAGGAATATGTATTTGCATTTTAGAGTTAATAGGGTCATCTCTGAGACGTTAATTTAAAAAAAGATTAAAACAGTTTCTCTCCTCTCATCCTCCTCTTCTGCTTCTTGATTCCATGTGGAACTAGAGATAATTTTTATCTTCAGTGTAAATATGTTTACTTTTTAAAGTGAAATTTATAGACACAAAGAATGGAGACCAGGTGTTGTTATATAAAAAGAAGTGGGAAATGAGAATGAGACCAGATAGAAACCCTCCCTTGAGAGGAGGAAGAGAGCACTGCTGCTATGCTGAGGGAATGGAGCACCCACCTACCTGATGAGGGACTGGGGAACATTGGTTTTGACAAACGGAATTGCCCCCTGTCTCTTGAGGACCTGCACCACCACGCTGTCCTCTGCCGCGGGTTTATTGAGGTTTTTGATGAAGCCCAGTGTGGAGTCATGACCCTGGGAACAGAGGACAATAAGGTTTCCAGTTGGAGGACTGCAATTCTCCCTGCCCCCATACTTTTATCTACTCATTTAAGTGCATACTGCACCTCCAGCAACTCACCCATCACACGCACGTTTAAAGTGTGCTGATGGCAAACCTGACCACACTTCTCTGCTGGCTCACATGGGAGACAGGCAGCAAAGCCCCTCCCCTGTCCAGGCAGCCCATTCCACATCAGCTATGACAAAGTCAAGCCAGGTGCTGAGGTCAAAGCTCCCCCCTCCTCAAACTTCGACCCACAGGGATTTCGGGATACATGCGGAATTGTGCTGGAGGTACCTGGCAGTCGATGGAGTCTTTGATGCTGACAGGCACCCCATAGAGCAGACCTTGCTTCTCCATCAGCTTGGCTCTGCGGAGCTGGGTCTCGCTTTCCTGCAGAAACTCCGTGATGCAGTTGGTTTCTGTGGCAATTTGGAGGGCCTTGGGGAAAGCAGGACAAGCCCACAGGTGAGTCACAGCCCACAGGGCTGCACAATGAGCTCTGTTCTGCAAAGGACACCTGCCTTTTCCTCTTCCCCATCTGCACAACTGGTATCAGGGCAGCCCTTACTGCTACTTTTCAAGCCAAACTCCAAGATGGACACAGTGGGGCCATAGCTCCAGTCTGTGTGTGCTATAGGGAGGCACTCAGCTCAGATGAATACCACAGACTGTCCTCTTGTTTGAGCTTCTGGCATGGCATAAATGATGGTCCCTAAGAGGGAACCCAGGATGTGATCAGAACATTAGGGCAAAAGTAGAGAATGAACATGAAAACTGACTTTTTGAGGTTTAAGAACCCATTTGGAGATGGAGGTGAGACAACAGCAGCACTCTGCCACTTCCCTACAGGTATACCTGCCCTAGGGAAGGTGTGGGCTCTCCCAGGAAGGCATGGGCTCTGCAGATGCTGCTTGCTGCTCCTTTTTCCTCCAAACCAAGCTGAGAGCTATGGCAGTCAGCTCTCTAGCCACCCACAGAAAGCCACAGAAGGGCCCACCACTAACCAGTGAGCAGTGACAGCTCAGCAGCATTTGAGCCAGGTTTGAACCTTGTGTTGTGCTCCTCCCAAAAGAAGCCAGCCCCACCGTGAGTGAGATGCTGCCCTGCTGCCCTTGCTCCTCACCTTGCCCACATAGGCATAGAAGGCGTGGTCCAGAGGCAGGGAGCCATCTCGGAGCTTCCTGGAGAGCTCCGGCAGAGGCAGAGAGAGGACGGAGACCACGTTCACAGAAGGATGCTACGGGAAAGGTTGAACAGGCAATGTCACACCTCTACTTCAGCTGATGGGCTCCTCCTTTCTCCTTGGTACCCTCTGTAACTCACCCAAAAAATATCTGCCATTTAGTCACTGAAGGTGGTATCTGCCTCAAGACCATATCCTGCTCTACCTGACACCTGTGAGCACGGTGTGAAACCCTCAGGGACAATATTAGCCCCGGCTTTCTCAGCCTTTTTTCCTGTTCAGACCAGTCACACCAAGCACCTACTAATTAAAATAAAGCCATTCACACAGCCTTGTTCAGACAGGTCATGGCCAGGCCTGGGGGAACAGCTTAGTGCAATGCTCTTGCTGAATTACAGTGGGAGTTGGTGTCATGGTTATACAAATGGCTCCATCAAGGAATGAAACCAGAACCAGAGCCAGTTCTTCTCCGGCCACTATATTTGCTCATGGAAGTGCAAAAACCAGGGAGCCTCTGGGCTGGTAATTTTTGGGTCAGCAGAGGTTTTTCACCACCTACCAAACATCATGAATAATGCATCAAACCTCATGCGTCCGAGCTGGACTCTGAACCTGAGCGACTTTGCTCCAGCCCGAGGCCGGGCTGCGTGCCGGGAGCGCGGGGCACCATCGCATCCCTGCCCTACCCCTGCAGCTGCACTTTGGCCTCTGCTGATAACACATCCATCGCCTGTCGCCTCTTCCTGCTGCCTCCTCAGCCAGCCTGAGCCTCCCGCCACGGCCACGGGGAGCTTTCAGACAGGGATTTCCCCCTCCTCGCTGCCCGTGCCGGCTGTCGGGATAACGCGTTACCTCCCGCTGCCCCACACGGCCTTTCCTCCCCATCCCTGCGACAGCGGCGGTCGCCGCGATGCCGAGGGCTACACACACTCACTGACTCAGAAAGCGAAAATAACAACAGCACTTAATCCCCGTGGGTCCATACGAGGAGCCGGGAGAGCACCTGACCGGCGGGCGAGCAGCCGCCCCTCGCAGGGAGGGCGGGCACGGGGTAGGCGATGGGGAGGGGGCCCCGGTGAGGAGCCCCGCGGGGGATGGAGCGGGGGCCGCGGCTGCCGGCGCTCACCTGCTCCCGAAAGCGCCGCGCCGCCGCCTCCATCCGCACCAGGCTGAGCTCCTGCCGCTCCTGCGCCTCCGCCACCTTCCTCCAGAGCGCCCGGCGCCGCCGCCATCGCAGCAGCAGCAGCAGCAGCGCCGAGCCGCCGAGCAGCGCGGGCAGCGGCACCCGCATGGCGCGGCACCGGCACCGGCACCGGCGGCACCGGCAGCACCGGCGGCAGCGGCACCCCGAACCGCCGCAGCCCGCCCCGCCCCGCCCGGCCGGCCAAGGGCACCCGCCCGTGCGGAGAGCGAGCCAAAACCTGGGCGGGATTCCGAGCCGGCCAGGGATTTCAGCGGCTCGCTGCCGTGCGAGCAGGGAGGGGGAGGTTCGGCAGCAGGAAAAGCTGCTGGGTGACAGCTCGCTCCTCCCTGTGCTGGGTGGTCTCTGTCTGATAAGGTTTATGGGTTTTTCCGATCGCCCAGGGAGGTTTTGATCTCCCCGTAATTTTTCAGCCCCTCTGGGAACAGTCTTGGCTTGGAGGATCGAGGCAGCACGGAGGGGAGTCCCAAAGGTACCCGACTCTCCTGCATTTCTTGGAGCCAAGCGGCTGTGTGGGAAAAAGGAGCAATAAATGTGGCAGGCTGTGCCCAGCAGAGCTCGCTTGTCACTGGCAGAGCACGGGTGTGTCTGTGCTGGGCAAAGCGCCGCGGCTTCGAACGGCGCTGTCTGGCATCCCTGCTTTCTGCGGCCTTGCGCTCCGTGTTGAGAGAAACCCCACAAGAATTTCTTCATCACCAGCCGCACAAGTTGTCTGTCCTTAAAGAAACTCCTCTACGACTCACAAAAGTCTGTCAGAAAATATTTCAAGCTATCCAGTTTGGATACTGCCTGTAGGATTGTGAAAAACCTGTTGGGAAGAATGTAGGATGTTTTCTCACTTCCCAGCAGGATGAGCTGTTCCCAAGCCACCCGTGGGCAGATGCTGAGCTAGAAAATGTGATGGAGCTAGATGCACCCAGACTCGATTTTCCTGGCATTATTGCTCAGGCCACTGGCTTTATTTCTTTCCGTCTTCAGGATCTCAGGGCTCCTCTGGAAGCACTCCAGCCACTTGTGCCAGAGCCTGGCACCCTTGGAGGGAGCTGCTGTGCTGTGCATCCACAGTGTCCTGGGCTGTGCTGGACATACTCTGTGTCCTGGGGCTCTTTGCTGAAGGGTTTTGAAGCCTCAAAAATACTCAGTCCTCATGAGCTCCACATCTTCTTCCTCTGAGAATATGCAGCTGCCTGTTATCTGCGTCAAGGAAATCACATGCAAGAACAGCAGTTTTCCCAGCAGTTTTTTTTTTCCTTTAACTTCTTTTTTTCCTTCCCCCTCCCTGCCCTTTTTAAGATTATGGGGTTCAGAGAGTTATACAAAATTGCAAACTCCCAAGGGCACTGCAGTTGGCTCACAAGAGAGAAATAGGTTGGCATGAGTGCCTTTCCCATGAATCAGGAGGACTTAATCAGCTGAAAGCTGGCAGAGCTCAGATGGCTGTGATCCCTACCTCCCTTTTCCTTCTTTCTCACCCTGGAGGCTCCAATCTCCTGCACTGATCTCACCACAATGCTAAAACGGGGCTGTTCCCTGGCAGGTTGTAAAACTATGTGCACTGAGGTCTTTCAAGATGAGAACAAGAAAGGTGGGGGACTTTGGAGAAACAGAAATTAAAACTAGTTCTTGTGGAAGACAAAATTACTTCTCCAGCCTTCTTCCCCTAATTTAAGTCCAGCTCAAAATCTCTCATGCAGGAACAATTTTCAACTTCTGCAGTTCAGTTTGTGAAAGGGAAGAAAACAAAGTAGGAGAGTTGTGCCTGGAGCACCTGTGCCCCCAGGAGCTGCTGCTGGAGACTCTCTTTCTCCCCTTTCCTGGAGAAATGTGTGGGGGTGAATAAGTGGGGTTGAAGCATCAGTCAGGGCAGTGGTAAGGCTTGGGTCTCTGCTGGGGCCAGCCAGGTCCAGGCGGGTGACTCAGGGCATGGGAAATCCCAAAATGCAGCAGGTGCAGCTGTGGCCCAGCTGCCAGCAGAGATGGGCCAGTGGAGGACACAAGGCAGAGGACGGGGAGCTCCGGCAGGTGGTGGCTGGCAATGCTCTGCCCAGGATGATGTGCCTGGCACTGGCTAAGTGAGGTAAAATGGGTCTGGTCTTGCTCCCCATGGCCTGGGGTGATGGCCAGCTGCTGGCCTGTGGGCCAAGTGACACCCTGATGTCCCTTTGGGACACTGGTGTCTCCTCGCCAGATGAACAGTCTTCTGCTGTTATGTCCATAGAGCTGTCCATATGCTATTGCAAATGAATCTTGGAGTGCTGGAATTGAGAGCTGATCCTACTCCTGCTCCTCCTCCACTGCCTGGCAGGGCTGGAGCCTGTGGCTAAGGGAGGATGAAAGAATTTGCTGGATCTGTGAAGGCTTCTTTCCCCATTTCTCATATACCTCCCTGTGTCCACAGAGCTGTGACTGGGTGGGTGCCACCACACCCCCGAGATGCTGGAACCCTGCAGTTACCGAAGGAGGGGCATAAAGCTGTCATCTTCTGTCTGTGACAAACCACACGTGGTCAGCCAGACTGGCTGGGGCTGAAGGACCAGCTAGTTCCTGTCCAGCTGACACCAGAGCAGTGCTGAGGGCATGGTAAACACACAGTGGTGTTTTCCTTAGCACTGTCTCCTGGCACCCGGAATGCTGTGGCCTCTTTAGCCAGGGGTTGTGTTGGAGTGATTAATAGCTGTGTGCTCACACAAATATTTCTTGTATGAAGCAATCTGATTCTGGCACTCCCAGCATCCTGAGGCAGGGAGATCCATGGTTTATCTGTGTGTTGTAGGGAAGTAGCATCTCCTGTTGGCCTCCCACAGCTGATTTCATTTACTCTTCTTATTTCCAAGGAGGAAATAAGAAATTGTTTGCTAATCACTCAGGAGTTTTACACTTCTGTTCTTCCATTTCACCCTGCTGCTTTTAGACCATTTCCAGAAATTTCCAGAAATTAACAGCCTGCTCCTGCCTCCAATTGCCAGTCACCTGCTTCCTGGGATCTGGCTCTCTGGAAGAAAATCCAAGCTACATTTACAACAACCAGCTTCTTGCTTCATTTCTCCTCTCCTTGTTGGTTCCTGGCTCTCGAGTGGAGTTAGTCAACATGATCTGCAAGAAGGTGAAGCAGCTCCATTCAGAGCTGGAGTTCAGCCCCTGAAGAAGGTTGCTCAGCAGCTTGGGCAAGAGGCAGTGCCACGTGGGAGTGATTTCTTTTGTCCCTGCCAGAAAACTGCTTGTTTCAACCAAGTTGTTCACTCAGTGATGTTTTTATTGCTCAGTTTGTAGTCACAAAGGTGTTTGTCCTCCTCACTGCCAGGGCTCCTCCCCAGAGCTCTGTCAGTGTGAGTGCTCCCAAATCTTCTTCAAGCTGGAGTGTGTGTGTTACCACAATCAGTTTGAACACATGGTTTCTTGCCAGCTTTGTGGACTCTGTTCTGAAGCAGATTAGAAAGTACTCATACATTCTCTCCACCAGCAGAGTGGAGGAGGAGCTGCCCTGGGAGAGGACCATGACTTGCACATGCAACTTGCATTTGCACAAACTCTCTTGCTCCTTGTGTACATAGCAGCTGTTGCATTGTAGTTTGAAGGAAAGGCTGAAGAGATCATTACAGAGAGATCCCTAAGATGGGAGGGACCCCTTGGGAGATCCCTGATATTGCTGAAGGCACCTTAAGCAACAGTCTCTGAAAAGCTCCTTTCTATATAAATGAGGGTGTAGGGACTTATTTCTAACAGTGTCTGTTACAGGGATCTGAGTCCAAACAGATTTGCATTAAAAAATAAATAAGAAAAAAATTGAGTAAAATTACTCCTGTAGTTGTTTTACTCCTGCAGTTGTTTTACACAGCTCAATGAAGATAATTTTATTGGCAATCATGAGTGATTACAGTATTATCTGCCATCAAAAAAGTTATTTTTTGAACGCTAAAGGAATTAATGATACATAAAACTGTGCTTAGATTGAGTGCATTCATCAGCAGAAATGCCTCGTGCTGGCACTGCTGCACTGTAATTACTCTGTCTGCTCAGAGGAGGGGAGCAGAGGTGGGGGTGTTGTGTGTACTGCCACAGATTTACACACACTTACACACTGAGCAGCTCAGGCAGGGGGAGCAGAGCCAGGGCAGCAAAGCTGGTGAGCAGGGAGACAAGTTTCACACATCCTTTTTCTTTTTTGTACATTACAGAGTGAAGAGTGGGGGTAATCTCTGTTTAAAACTTCATAGGGTAAAGCCAGTATGGAGAAGATGATTAAATGCTCCTTAGAATATCAAGGGGATGAGTCCAGTCTTTGAAGGATGCTGCTGCATGATGTCATCAATTGATAAAACCAGTCCTGGGGTCACAGGCAGTCATTGCCCAGCCCTGGGAGACTGATGGGCATGGTGGGGAGGGCAGAGGTATTGTCCCCAAGGGACATCTGCTCGTGCCATGTGCTTTGGGACAGCCCACTGTGCTGCCCTTTAGTGGGGCTGGGAGCATGGGCACGTCTCAGCAGGGGTGGGGTGAAGAAATGCAGAAGAAATTCTCCTCAGCTTGCTCCCCACCCTGTGGCCCTTCAAGGGAAACGTGATACTGGGGAGAATGTTTACAGGCTGGGGCATTGCAGGAAAAGCTGTTTCAGGGACTGTGGGCAGTGCGTGCAGAGCAGCAGGATGCTTTCCATGATACAAAGGCTTTGGAAGGGCTTTTAAAAGAAATGTGATGGTTCCAGCCCCTTCACAGAGCCCATGGGCCCTCTGCAGTGACGGACCCATGCTCTGCTCAACCAGGGAATGTAAAACCTTCCGTGGTCTCCATCTCCTTGTGCACAGCTGCCTACCGAGCTCAACCTTGACCTAAATGAATAAAGGGCAAAGGGCGTTTGGGGGAACACCAGGTGAGCATTCCTTGCAGCAGCGAGTGGAAATCGCTGCTGGATGCATTTGGCCTTTCGGGTGTAGCCACCAGAGAGCAGGATTGAGCTGCTGGCCTGGCAGGAATCTTGTACACAGAGACTTCTGCACCCTAAACCCTCTGGTGTATGCTCTGAACTGGGAGTACTGTACGAAGCAGAAAGCCCTTGTTGGGCTGTTTGGGTGATGAGACAGCCCGAGCTTTTGTGGGGAGCAGCACTTTGATTTCGGGTGGTTTTAAGTGCTCTTATGCTGGAAGTTCTGCTGTTGATCCATTGGGACCACATTGTTTTTGCTAAGGGGAGCATCCCAGCAGAACCTGATCCTGCAAATTGTCAGCTTTGCTGCTGCCAGGATTTGGTGCTTGTGGCCAGGACCATGCCTCAAGTCTGGCAGGCTGCCTGCCCTTTCGAGGAGAACCACGAAATCATTTGGATTGGAAGGAACCTCTGGTGTCACTGACTCCAAGCCTTCACCAGCACTGCCAAATACACCATGAAACCACGTCCCTAAGGGCCACATCTGCACTCTTAGGGGCCTCCAGTTTTTGTGACACAGTCACTTCCCTGGGCAGTCTGCTCAGTGCTTGACATTGGAATGAATTGAATGAGCAAGGGCATCTCCACCGTCTCTGAATTCACATTGCAGAGAAGGGGAAACACTTGATATTATTTGTATTTGAAGCCACATGGCCCAGGTTTTGAGGCTAACAGGGGCTGCCCCAAGTTTAGACCTGTCTTCCCCAGAAGTGATGCTTTTCTGTAGTGTGGAGTCTGGATTCAAATGGGGTCCTGAGTCATAGCAGGTTCCTGAGCCCTGAGTGACTGGGCTGAATCCAAACCTCCTTGGCCACCGGCATCATGGGTTTGCTTGCCTGGCAAAAAAAGTACACACACACACTGAGGTTCCCTTTTTTTTTTTGTTTTTCCTTTTCCTCTTTTTCCTCTTCCTTTTTAATTTCCCTCTCTCTCTTCATTTTCCTCCTAATTTCCCTTTTTTTTTCCCTTTCCTCTTCCTGTCTCTCTTCCTCTTCTGTTTCCTTTTCCCTTTCCCTTCCCTTTTTCCTCTCCCTTTCCCTTTCCCTCTTTCTTTCTCTCTTTCTCTTTCTCTCTTTTCTCTCATTTTCGAGATCCCTACTTTCTGAACAGGCCGGGAGAGGGAGACAGGTAGCCAGTTACAGCACAGCCCAGATTTCCAGCTCTCCCTGTTTGCCCTGGGATGGAAGCTAGCACACTTTAGATACACACACTGGTTTTCCCAGGGAGAAGGTTTCATCTGACCTGCAATTTACATTTACACAAGCAAGATGGGCACAAGGCAGGAGGGGAAGCTGAGGCACAGGGCAGGACCATGCTTGGAGGGATGTGGTTGGTGGCATCTTCGTGCTGACCTCCTGGGCCCTATTGCAGGCTGGGATTGCTCTGTGTTGATCGGTGCAAACATCCCTGTGGTCTGAGGTGGGTGCTCAGGTGGTTTTGTGCAGGTCCGTTGAGCATCACCACAGATGTCACCTCTGCAAGGACATTCAGTGCACAACAGGAGTGCACCCCTGCCCCATCCCTGCCGAGTCTCTGCAGGGTCTGTACAACCAGCAGCTGGTCCCTGGCTCAGCCCCCTGATGGAGCAGGGGTGGGGAGCCCTGCCCATGCCAGGCTGATTTTGGTGAGTTCACCCCATCACCGTGGAAGCTCGAGGGGCAGAGATGGGCAGGGCAGTGCTGGGGAGGCCCTTGGTGACTCCCGCTCTGTCATCTTTCCAGAGCCATTGGAAAGCCACAAAGCATCACTGCCTGTGCCCACAGCAGACACCTCAATGGATTGATCAGCCCCTCCCATTGCCTGCATCTTCCCTTCCCCTCTCATCCCTCCTGGGCCAGCACCACCAAAGGACTGGTGAGATCACCCCTGTGCGGAAAATAAATAAATAACTAAATAACCAAATAAAAATGCTGACGTGGAGAAGTCAATCAGCTTTGTGTGGCCTTGTAATATCTCATTTTATCCGCGCCACGCTTTATTAAATTCTCATAAACCTGTCAATGAGGACAGATACCATTTCAGTTTACCCCATTAGTTCTACACAATGACATCGGGGGAGAGAAAGATGGGGAGGTGGTGGGAGCCACTCAGCGTGGAGAAAAGAGGAATGAATTTAAAGAAAGGGAAAAAAAAAAGAGAAAATCAGAGCCAAAACTCGCCTTCGTGACAATAATGTAATAACATCAGCGCTCGGGGAAAGTAATTGAATTAAGTGGCTTTTGTTAATGGTTTTAAGATTTAGAAATGTAAATAATAGGTAGGACTCTTTAGTGGGACTCTCGTTTAGGTAACTGCATCCCTGAGAATAAGAAATGCTTTGCTGTTAAATGTGATGTCAGATAGTTTTGTTACTCCTCCGGTTTCATGCCTGCAAAGCATATTTTGCAGTTTTAAAGCCGGGTGTGTTTATCATCTTTCCTTTCTAACTTCAGACGGAGCTTAATTCAGGAGTATTTGCATGAACCCTTCTTAGCCAGTCCCTATCAGTTATTTGCACCGCCAGGAATAAAGTATTATTTCTCCCGAGCTGCTTTGGAGAACTTCCTGACTGCAGGGTGGCTCTGCTCGGAAGCCTCCTGTCTATTTACATGTTCATTAAAGGCAGCAGCAGCGCTGCTCTCTGCAGCAGGGCCGGACTCAGCCCCTGGAGTAAAGTGCTGGCAGAGGGACAGCAGTTACACCGGGCTTAGGCCAGTGGGGATGGAGAATCCAGCCGACAGGTAGGATCAGCCGGGCGATTTAGAAATGACTTTCATGGGAACTCGTTCTGCTTAAAATATTATTGGATTTTCATTTAGGAACCTATCAAAGTGCAAGAATAAAGTCTGAGCTGCCTAACCCACATAGGTCTAAACAAACAGTCCTCCCTTCTGCTCTGGGATCTGTCGGCTCGCGGATTGGAAAAGGTCCTTCGGTAAGGCATGGGCTGAGTCTCAGGGAAACCTACTGTGCCAGGCAGAATAGGGGGCTTTGCATTTATTCAGGCTGAAAATCTTCCCCTTTGCAGGATGAAGGCTCTTCCTGGTCTGTGCCACAGGGATGCTCCATCCCCACTTGTCCCCTTAACTCTGCCTGCAGCTGTGTGGGCAGAAAAAGCACGGGTGGAAAAAGTTCTCCCATGGCTTTTGCTCCAGTCCCACAGCAAGTGGGCAGCTCTTCATGCTCCAGATCACTCTGGCATGTCCTTTGGGAACCTCCCTTCCAGCTTCACCTGTGATCTGCCCTGACCTCTGCTAGTGATGACTTTAGTTCTGCTTCTGTGGCTGGGGAGCCTTCCTCGTAGCTGCCAGCTGCTTCCCATCCAGTGGGATCCCAGGACCCACACAGCCTCAAACACCTCATAGGCCTTCTCCCACCACCTTCCCCTGCCTTTCCCTGTCACCTTTATAGGCTTATCTGGAAAGAGCCTTAATGTCCAGGTCCAAGCCAAACCTGACCCAGCTTGTGTGGGCAAAGGAGAGAGTTGCCAGATTGTTCATGTGGAAGTAGACGGTTCAAGCAAGTAACACATTTTCCTCAGGGTGTTTCTTATGTAGGTTGTTTGCAAAAAAGAAAAGAAAAAAGAAAAGAAGAAAAAAGAAGAGAAGAGAAAATAAGAGAAAAAAGAAAAGAAAAGAAAAGAAAAGAAAAGAAAAGAAAAGAAAAGAAAAGAAAAGAAAAGAAAAGAAAAGAAAAGAAAAGAAAAGAAAAGAAAAGAAAAGAAAAGAAAAGAAAAGACCCCAAAAAAACCAAAAACAAAAGAAGAGAAAAAAAGAATACTTCAGTCCTCCTGGAGAATTTGATGATATTTCTTACTACTGTCCATTTGCCATATTGCTGTAAAGGGAAGCTGGGGTAGAACAGAAGGAATTTTTTCTTCCCTTATGGTAAAGTAAAATAAGAACTAGAAGAATATTGCAATTAAACAAATTAAACAAATCCTGCACTACTCTCCCTGCATTAGAAAAGAAAACCCAATCACCCTATTAATGATCAAATTCTTAAAACCAGCCCCTGACTTAGCAACATCCCTCTGATACATCCCTTTTTTTTCTGACCATACCTCTGTGGCAGAGGCAGCTGCAGGCTGGGCTCCTGCCCTGGGCTCTCCTGAGGATGCTCTGGCTGTGTGCAGGGTGCTGGGGTAGGATCAGTGGCTTTCCCTTCTCTACAAACAAGTGGAACTCTGCCTCCCTGCCTAGAAATGGGACAGTTTGTGGCTCTGCTTTGCAAGCTGAGGTGCTCAGCAATGCAGCAAGATGACAGCTGGAAGGAGACTTACACAGCCCTATGGACAAGAAAGGACTTTTTTTCTTGGAGTGCCTTTAAATAGTTTTCCATGGTAGGACCCAGGCGATGCTATTTGCTGCAGATAAAAAGCAGGTTATTTTTCATTAGCTGCAAAAGGCTGTTGGTGGTGGCAAACTTGCCACCAGGTCTGTAGCTCGACACAACATGAGCAGATAGGAGCAATATCATAAAAATATCTGAAATCCACTGAGGGCTCTGTTGAACTGCCTTTTTAAAGTGCATCAGGTGAAGCAAAAAGGAGTGGGATAACCCTGACTCAAGAAGTGGTGCTGTTGGATTGGGAAGTGCGTACACGTTGAACAGGAGATGTTGAGCATGCCAGAGCCACCCCAGTCTGCTGGGACTGCATGTGGACGGGAGCCTGGCCCTGGCTGCAGCATTTTGTCCAAAAAAGACTGAATTGAAGTTTTTCTGGTGGGACTGTCCTGGTACTGTCTTCACTGACAAGGTCCCTGCCGAGCCAGGAGCCTGTTAGAAGCAGACAAGGAAAGAACAGCCTTGCAAGCCAAAGAAATCAGACTCCAGATGATTTACATGGAGCATGAGGGGCACCAGAAGGGCAGCCAGCCCAGAAAATGAGATTATAAACTATCATCCCCTGTTACACGCTGGGACGTGGCTACAGGGTGGCCCTCTGGCATCATTCAGGGAGGCAGCCGTGGTCTGGAGCTGAAAGCAGAAGGCTTTTGTCTTGTCAGATTGGAAAAGCCCACATCCTGAGGAGTGTCTGAGAATGTATGCAGTCCTGCCTTCCCTCCTGCAGCCTTTTCCTGACCTGTGTGCAGCGCCTGACACCTTCAGAGGCCACAAGAACATCCTAAATGCCCACTGCCACGTCTTGCTGTCCCCATGGCATGGTCTGGAGAGGCGTGTGAAGAGGCAGTCTGGTGGACTGAGGTGGTGGAAGAGAAGGAGCCCTTCCTCCAGGTGGCCAGGTCCTACAGAGAGCAGTGCTTGAGGTGGACCCACTCCTGCATTCAAGCTTGCTGCCATGGGGCAGGTGGTACCTTCAGGGCACCACTCAAAGTAGTTTAAACATAGACTTTTTTGGGGAAAGGAGAGGTGAAAGGAACCTGGAAAGGCGATACAGGGGCCCTAATGTGGATGCACCAAGCTCCTTAAACTGGTTTAGGGTTCAAGCTGGGTCAGTGTTGTATCTAAACCAAGAAAATGCAAAATATTCCGTTTGCTGATGCAAGTGTGAAACCTGCTGGTAGAGGCTTGGGTTTGTTTAATGTTCTTCACCTCTGCAATGTGAACCCACAGGAAGGGAAAAGCAGCACGAAAAGGAGTCCTCAGCAGAGGCAGAGCCCAGTGTTTTATCAGAGCTGGCATGGATGTGGTTAATAAGATAATCTGCGGACCCTCCAACACAAAGAGAAAGTGAGTTTTCTGATCCATAAAGGATCAGTCTGCAGGAAGCCCCATCAGACTCCTCAGCGTGAAATTACACCACAGCAGGGGGGTACAGTCCTGCTACTGTACAACATTAGAGAGATGAATTAGGACTTGACATTCATGTGCTTAATATGCCTATTCCTGGCATTATCCCACAAGGACCAGTCACCGGCAAGGACTTACGGTCACCGGGTCTAGGAAGGTATTTAGGGTTGCTCATTTGCTTCCAGAGCCAGGCTATCAGGCTTCCCCATCTAATCTCTCCTCATCGGGAGCAGGGCGGGAGCACAGCCCAGCTCTGCTATCTCACAGCAGTCTGGTCTGGGGAATAACCACCAGGTGCTCCCTTGTTTCTCGAATAAATCACAGCGATCCTCCGGACTCTGAGTGCGGAACGAGGGAAAAAAACACATGAAAGCATGACTTGGTCCTCAAGAAGCTGAGAAAAGGGGAAAGAGCCAACCCCAAAAGTATGTGTCTTGCATAGTTGCTGCTAACAAAAATAAATATTTACTGGAAAGGGAAGTCTCAGCAGGTCTGTATTAGGAATTATTCAAACTGGGTTTGCCTCTCCAGTGTTAAACAGGCTGGAGGTGTGCCTTGGACAAACATGGGCACTCTGAGCTACTTTACCAAATGGGCTTTGTCAAGAAGCCAGAGTATTTCCAAGCCCCAGGTCTGGGCTGTGTGAAAATTCCTGCCTGTTTGAACTCCGAGCCAGGACAGAGTGCTTTTGGTTTGTTTTTTATCCATGAAATACTTTGTTGAGAACAAAATTTTTGGGGAAGGGGGAGAATCTACTCCAAATTCTGGAAGAAATAAAAAGAAAAATGTTGGCTACAAGGCTAAATAGTTTTTGAACTGATCATTTTCCAAGAAAAAAATCCAAATTTTTTTTTTCAGAGAGTAGCTGTCCTGCAGGAAATTCCTGATTTCATGGACGTGCCGCACTTCTGGCAAGTGCGCTTGTGACCAAACTGATTGAAAAGCCATTTAATTGGAACTGTTTTCAGAATGCAGAATGAGCTAAAACCTGGCAAAGCTAATGGGGGGAAGCATGGACAGACCCAGGAGAAATAAATGAGAAGCAGAATCCTCCCAGAAGCTGATTTTGCAATGGTCTGGCATGAAGAAAGGGCAAGAGCCTCCCCAGCATGAGCATATCCTTGCGGCTGTGATCACATTGTGTGGCATGTGGGCACTTTGCAGCTCACAAATCCTGCTCCTCCAGCTCTCCTCTTCAGCTGTGTTCCCTGGGGAAGGGGAGCAGGAATATGGTGGGATCTTGGCCATGGAAGTGATGATCAGCCTGAACATGCAGGATCAGTCCTGGGCCTGGCCATACAGAAACATCTCTTGTTCTGGACACAGAGAATGCCCAAATTTGTAACCCATTTCTACAGCACTTTGAATATGGGCACATTCCTGCTTGCCCTGCTTGAGGAGGGATAAAGCAGAGAGGTCACGAGACAAATTCAAGGAAATTTAGTGAATTTGGATTCTAAACCACAAAGCTGCTGTACATATATGGGGACATATATGCTGTACATATATGGGGACAGCGTCACCATGCCCCTTGACTTGGTTCTTCTTCTCTCTGTTAAAACCGTGGTATCCATGGGGGTGGAGATGAGGATTTCCATGGGCTTTTTCCCTTAAGCACAGATTTTGTGGGAGTATTAATTCTAAATCAGAGCTAACATAGTCATGAGTGAAATCGAATAACAATGTGTACACCCAGATATCTTTACTCTTTTCCATGTGATGGAATTTCTGGATCTGGGCTCCTACACCCTGACACCAAGCCAGGCATGGATATGATTCCTGGACTTGTAGAGCAGACTCTGGAGAATGCAGTTGCCATGGAGTTCAAGGCCGAGGTGGATGGATTACCCATCCCTATGGACAGGATGTGCTTGCCCCTGTTGTTTCCTCTGCCTAGTGGCACCATCTCAGTGAGTGATGTGTAGCCACCACTCCACCTCCTTAATCTTCAACAAACTAGTCTTTAAGTCCAGATAAACACTTCTGGGATGCCTTGTGTTCAAGGAGCCTCGAACACTGAAAACCGCACAACATTTTGGTTGTTCTGTTGTCCACACAAGCCAAACACAAAGTATTTCCAAACCCATTCTGTTGATTTAAAATAAATCCCAAGAAAAACATCCCTAAGTAAACCAATGTCTGGAGGCTAATGGAGCACTTCCCACCTGAATGATAAATTCCCATTCTCCGAGGGAGTGACAATTTTTTTTTAGCGTGTTTGGCTTTTGTCTCCTGTGAAATCAGAAGTCTCCCACTGAGGGTTGGGTTTCATGTCTGGGTCACAGTTTCTACTGAAAGGAATTTTCATTATGGGCTTGGAAACACTTAAGCCTCCCTGTGCAACTGATCTATCTGAGCTTTTCATATCCATCAGGACCATGGGTGCCACCAGCAATCAGGGGTGAAATCTCAAGAAACCCGAGAAGGAGGTATGAGCCTTAGGATGAGACAGGATCTCATAGTGAGATTAACATGGCCTGAGAGGGTAATTAACCACAGTAATTATTTGCTGAAGGTGAGGTGGGGGTACCTCCTTGTTGGCAGACTTTAGACTGGAGGATGGATTCCCTGTTTCAAGGGGGAGTCAATTCTCTGAGATCCTTTGGTTTGTGATGTGCAGTGACAGACCAAATTATGAGGCTGAAACAGAGGTTTGGGGACCAGCCTAGCAATAGCTGAGTCCCCAGGCCACACAAAGTGTGAGAAGTAAATAACTATTCCCAAAGTATTAAATGACATGGGAGAGAGAGAGAACATCCCAGGGAGATAGGAGGCCTAGGAAATGCTAACAAGGCAGAAAGCCTGGATGTATTCTGATCAGCAAAATTCAAAGATTGTATTTCTGTGCCTGGATCTTGCCCTGTTCTTTGAGAACATAGTAAAGGGACTAGTTCCTGCCCTTAACAGACCTTTATGTAGTTACAGCACCCACATATCTGAAACTCCCTTTGCTTTCTCTTTCCAGGTTACACAACATCAATCATCTCAATTTTTCTTCATGGATGCTGTTTTCCAGTTATTCTCATTATTTTTCTTTGGACTCTCTCCAGCTGATACATATCTTTCTTGAACTGGTTCTCAAAACCAGACATGTTTTTCCATCTCAGGTTTAACCAGAGATGAGCAGAAAGAAGATGCATTCCCATATCCTATGGCCTCTCTCAGGGTTGTCCATGGTTGTAAGAGTCCTTCATGGGTGTTGTATGGCTTCAATCAAGCAGTTACACCAAAAATCTGTGACAGGGGTTGTGTAGGCTGGAAATGGAACACTCTTTTGTGACTTTTTCTTTCTTGTTGAATGGGATGGAAATGAGGAATGTGTCTCCTCCCACCCACCCCCGCCCCCAACTTTCTCTGCAAGGTGAGATGCCAAAACCACAGAATGAGTTATAAGAAAGCAAAATAACTATTGTAAGGTGGACATCTTCATCACTATTCTATAGTTAAAGGTTTTCTGCATCAAATAAAACAGGTTTTGACATAGAATTACAAGAGAAAAGAGCTGAAAGGACTCAACCATTGCTCCTCCCCTGTTAACTGGAGATGATTCATCACAGTCCAGGTAGGCCCTTGGAATCTGGGGTAAATCTGACAAGGTGTGAATCTACAGCATCAATAATTGTACAAGGACATTCAGCTTCCTTTGACAAACAAGAAAACCAGAACCAGGAATGTGAAGCTTTTTCTCCAAACCACATTTAATGGGGCAGCAGAGACAGCAGCAGCAAGCCAAGCATCTCTGCCCTGCTCAAGGCCAAGGCTGTACTGTTTCCTAAGAGAAAGTTAATCCTCTAGCTTGGGTGGTGGGAGATCTATTTTTAGGTCTCTCTATTCTTTTATAGCTCATCAGATTTTTACCTCGTGGAAGCTGCTACACAGTCTCAGAGTGCTCCTCTTGAGATAGCACTTTTTTGTTGTTGTTGTTTCTTTTCTTCTCAGGATAAAATCTCTTTTTCAACATTAGGGAACTGAGGAGCACGTTTGGGTGGGGTTAGGGCACCTGGGAACAATTCAAACCCACCTCCTGCCTGGAGCCAGGCTGTTGCCAACACCAGGTCAAGGTTGTGTTTACCCAAGTTTCACAGCTGCTAGAAAGGGCTGAGAAGAAAATGCTGGTGGAGTTTGTGTGAACAAATCTGTGAACTAGGGCCAGCAGGATGGAAAGACCCCAGGGGAGTTTGTAAGGGGATGCTTTTGCAGTGCTGGGAATAAATTAGCCATCTCAATTTCTGCACTCTCTTTAACAACTCATGTTTTTTTGTGCCCTGTTGTCAGTTCCTCTTGAATCACAGTGTTTACAGCAGCAGTTTGCATTTGAAGGGGTCTTTGGAGGATGTCTGGTCCAGGTGTCACCTCGGTCATGGGGGGCAGCAAGTGGAGTTGGGGGTGGTAGGAGCTCATCCTTCTTCACCAGCTGCACAGTAAGCAGAGAGCAGCATCCTGATTTCTGGAGGACTGAAGTGATACAGGATGGAAAGACTGACACTGTCCTCAAAGTCCCACCTTTTCCTCAGTCCTGGAGGTTACACATCAGAGGAGACCCACAGTTCTGTGACAAATGTGAATGGCTTCCCATGGGCTCACAGGGAAGCTCCTTCCAAGCCAGCATTGACAACCTGCTGGAAGCTCTTCAGGGAAGACCCTGGGGCTGCCTCTCTGAGAGCTGAAGGCTCCTGCACCTGATGGGAATTACTGGGAGCTCCCAAATGATGTTCACTCATTTAATTCCTACAGCAGATTTCTCATGTGCTGCTGGCCAAATCCATTGGTTCTCCCCATTTCTGCTTCCTACCAGGAAAATGTCCCCTCCTCCTCCCACCTCCATCTTCTCTGTTTAGGTGAGAGGGGAAGGGGTGTTGATTTACGTACAGTGTACAAAGCTCTGCATGACCAGGCTCTCTTACTCCCTAGGGGAAAAAAAGCCTCAAACAGGATAAAAATCCCCACCAAAATCCAAAAAATGGCACTCTGCTGAGCAGGTTTGGGGGGCTGCTCTGCAGAGAGGAATGCGACCAGGGCGAGGGGCGAGCCAGCCCTCTGCGCCGGCCCCCACCTGCCCCTCTTTCCCCCACTGTGTGAACCTACTGTAGATTTCTTGAATTTCCCTTTGATGTTTATCTCCCCGCAGTCATTCTCTTGGGGGGATTTGCTGGGGCGGCGGTTAGAAGAATACAGCCCGGGAATAGGGCGGCCGAGGGGCGGGAGAATGTTGGAAACAGGATTAAGATCATATTCTACAAGCGGCTGTCAGCCGCTGAATGGGGCTAAAGTTTCTTATCGGGCCGGGGTGCCAGAATGCCTTTGGATTCCTCTCCCCTCTTTCCCTCCCCTCCTCAAAGGGCTTTCAGCCTGGTGGGGAAAGCACAATCGTGGTCCTCAATGGGGAGGTGGGCTCTGGGGAGCATCGCCCCACGGCGCAGGAGCTGCCAGAGGGGGTCAGGGCATTGCTGGGTCTCACGGGCAGCCAGCACAGCAGCCTGGGAAAAATAAGAAAAAAATTAAAAAAAAAGAAAAGAAAAGAAAACAAAGCAACACCCACCAACAAACAAACAAACAACCCCCCCCCCCAAAAAAAAACCCCAACCAAAAACAAAACCAAAAAAAAACCCAAAACCCAGTGCTAATGCTGAATTAATGCTGAAATGGCTGGAGGATTTTTAGGTGCAAATGTCTACATTAAGAGGAGAATATTCCCTTTTGAAAGTTCCAAGCTCAGTTTCTTGATTTCTTCTACTTTTTTTTTTTTTTTTTTTTTTTTTTTTTTTTTTTTTTTGGCTTGGGATTTCATGGCTTTCACTGGGCATTTTAGTTGTTGGGGTTTTTTTCTTCTTTTTCTCCTTCTTTTCTTAAGGTGGAATTGGAGTCCTGGTGAGAACTTAATTGGAAATATTTGGGGCTTGCTTCTGAACATTCCAGGTGGTAGGAACCAGAAGTTTCAGAAAGCCAGAACAATTTTGAAATAAAGAGAGGAGGGCGGAGGGAAACCAGAAAGTGCATTTTGAAAACTCAAAGCGTGTTTTGAAAACCAAGAGGCGAAAATAGTTGCGAAAGAGAAAAAATTTTGGAAAATTTTGAAGCTACTTTCATACAAAACAAAAACAAAAACACACAGAGCTTTCCTGGGGAATGGAATCAGGATCAAATTCCCCTGTGTGCTCATTTCAGAAAGCTAGGGACATGCAGGCTTTTGATGTTTCCACCTGGAAGATGCTTTTGTCTTTTTACAGTTTAGAACCTTGTGATAGAGAAGATTTTGAAGGGACCAGTGTCCTCACTTTTCCCTGGAACATGATGGATGGACCTGTGTGAGCCCTCTCAGAGCTGTACATTTCAGTAGAAAAGAAGCATTTCTGGTAAAATATTCAGATCCATTTAGGAAAATCTGGATTTCGTTTGACTCTGTGGGTGTGGAATGTTTTTCACTTGTTCTGCACAAAGCAAACAGAAACCTTGCCATTGCTTCTGGTTTGTGTTGGAAAAGGAAGTCCTGCAGGTAATGTCGTTTCTGGGCTGCCCAAAATAGCTGGGGAAAGGAACAACTTCTGTCTTTTTCACTTTCTGGATCATGACTACCTGTGGCTATTCTATAATGAGGATTTGTGTTTTTCTAGAGCCCTTGCCTGATTGAAAGCATCAGGCAAACTTTGTCAAGAGACCTGCTGATGAAAAAGAACTTTGCAGAAGCTGCGGAAATCCAGCAAGAGGAACTCACTGCCCAGAATTCGCACTTTTTGGGGAGTGACAGGGTGAAAGCCAAAGGAGTTAAGATCCAGCTCCCGGACACCTGGGAATATGAAAACACCTCTGCTTTTAAATGAGTTTTTCCCTTGTGGTTTACAGAAATTTGACAGCCGACTACAGAAATCAAATTGTCCTTTATGTACATGACAAAATCTCATTAATTATTTTAGAAACTTGAGAGTAACTTTCGTAATGCTTGTGGATGGCAATACCATGAAACTTGAGAGAAACAGAGACTGAGTGACATTACCATGTCCAGAAGCAATGAGGTTCAGGAAAGTTAAATAGTCCACCCAAAATGACGTAAAATAAATTAAGACTTTTAAAATCCCTCTGTTTTTCGTAGTCCTTAACAAATAATGCTTTCAAGTCAAATTACAAGGCAACATTCTGTAGTTCTTATTGATCTCAATTGCAACTTTGCCTAAATAAAATACTCCCGCTTTATTTTTGACTCTTTAAATCCATCATTTCTTGCTATTATTCCTAGACTTTGTCAGCTCACTCATTGCTGGAATCAGCCCTTGTTGTGTGAGGGCAATCTACTCTCACCCCCTATGAGCTCCTACCCCGAGGACCTGACAAACTGCTGCATTTTTGGACTTAAAACTTACATTTCCAGCCCCCCTTGTTCCTTCGAAGTAGCAGAATATGAACAACCACTGCTCATTCATGGAGAATTGAAGGAGGTAGGGTTTATGAAGGGAGAAGGGATCGTCACAAAGGCTGTTTGGGCAAAGGGTGCTCTGAGGCCCATGTCCACAGGGGTCACTTACACGTTCCATCTCCCATTCTGCTCCTGGCTCAGGGTTTTTATGTAAGTGCAGGGTTTATACAGAGTGAATAGATCATGCCAGTTAAAGGCGGTGTTATTACCTTCCTCTCGCAGCTGAGGAAATCACAGCCCCGTCGAAGAAAAGTCAAGAAATTGCAGTAACTCCTTGGAGTGAGCCAGGGTACAGGAATGCTCCTTCCTCAGCAAACTGCTGTCCCTGAAATATTTCCAAGAGCCTCCCTCCTGTTTGCATTTGCCTGTGATTGTACCACCTTCTCCTGAACACCCACTCCTGGGTGCAAGTGGGACATGTCAGGGTCAGCTTTCTGAGGAATTCTCCAACTTTCAGAAACTTTTCCCAGCTTTTGGAAGTCAGCTGAATGCAAAGCAGGGCTGGACTTGGCAATGGTTGGTCCAAGTGATCTTAGAGGCCTTTTTCAACCTAAATGATTCTGTGATTCTGGATCTGGCTCCTTAATACTCATAATCCCAGTTTTACAGCAATGCCTCCCCCTTGTGCAGAGGCAGGTTCATGCCCAGTCCTCCCTGTGACTCAAGCAGGTAAAGCAACATCAAGAATTTCACAGGACACCTCATAACATATACAACCTGTTTGATCCTTCTAATTACCTTTTCTTTTTTTTGTTTAATCAAGATTGAGACATCATAAACAAGAAGTGGCACTTTGGGAAGAGGAGAAACCTTTTCAAGAAACGCTGGGAGATGGACTGTTATCCCAAATCCAAAAAGGACAAGAAGATTGGTGTGAAATTTCCTTTTACCCCATAAATTTTTGATGCAACCTTCTGCCTTTAGCTCCTGCTCGTTTTGCCAGCACGGTGCAAAGTGCTCTCCCCCCATCCCAGTGTCACCACGAGACTCATCCAAGCAGAAACCCAAATACTGAGTTTCTTTCCCCACGATGCTGGGCCGTGGCCACCTAGAGCCATTCTGAGGCTGCTGAGCCACGTGGTGGCAATCAGCAGAGGCAAACAGCTGGGCAGTGCTGGGTGACATTCAGGGGGACAACTGGGAGCCTGCAAAGGGGACAGGAGGCTCTAAACACATGCTTAAACACGGTGCTTTTTGCCCAATAATCAGTAACATCGAGAGGGCGACATTAAACAAAATAATAAATCGTGTGCTGGCCCTCAAATTGGATCCCCCTTTTTTTTTATTTGATTTTGCTAGGATTTATTCCCTTTGACAAACCATGCTGTTTAGAATACAATAGTGGCATAATCACAGCCTGGGGCCCTCATTCTTCAAGATAATGGGATACTTATTCATCTAAGGCAGGTACAAGTCTGTCCTTGGCTTTCATTTTACAAGATTACTTGTATTTCTGTCTCATTTGCAGTAGGTGATATCTGTCAGAAAGCAATTTTCACCCAATTTGGGGTTCTTAATATTTTCTCTTTAAGCTCCTTTGTTGTTGATTTTCCCTCCCCCTACCCCTTGACATGCATTTTGCAAGCAACCCATGGACAAGCTACCTTTTATTTCCCCCCCTTTTAAACAAACAAACAAACAAATAAATAAAGAGCATCCCTGGCTCTGTTTACACAGCTCGATAATTTATTAGTTAAGCGTGACAGCACAGGAATTTTTCAATGTACGAGGCAATGTCCTGGCTGGTGTGTGCTCCACTTCCCCCTCAAGAAAAAGAGAGCAGTGCTCACTTTTGTTTGGCCTGACAGTCTGAAAGTTCAGAGGTAGGAGCCCCTCGTGCCCCCAGAAATGTGCCAAAAAAGCAGTGTTTTAAAGGCCAGCTGCAAGGCCTAGGCTGAGGTCCTGATTCAGGCTTTGAGGGCTTAACCTCAGCATTTTTTTTCAAGTAAAGATGAATGAAAAGCAAATGGTTAGGTTTTGGGGTTTGAGTTTTTTTGGGGGGGGAGAGATTTTTGCAGGTATTGTTGGGAAATTAAAACAAAAAAAACTGGCCCACTAGCAAGATTCTACTTCATGCTAAAAAGAAGTATGTGGTTGACTTTTTTAAGGTTAAAAATGAAGTGAAATGGGGAAAAGTATGTGATAATGTGTTTGGACCTAAAAGGCATTTAGATAAAATTCTAACTATTTGGGATTTCAGCCCTTCCAGATTCCCTGTGTGAAAGGCTCCTCTCCTTTCCTTGCTTTCCTGTTTTCCCCTGCTTGCCCTGCAGCCCTCCCTGCTGATTTTGGATACCCCGGGTCAATCTGTCCTTAAATTTTATTTGCAAAGTGCAATTGTTCTTGCTGAGAGCTGCAGGAACGTGGGCAGAGGTGAAGCCCCTTCCCACCCCTGGCTCCTGAGCTGAGCCCTGGTGCAGACACGACACATTCCTGCAGTGACAGCCCTGCAAACGTCCTGGGAGGTGCAGGGACTCAAAAACCCAGGTGGAAGCAAAGCAAACAAATAAAATTTGGGAAATGGAGCTGAAATCAAAAGCACATCTCTCGTCTCTCTTTGCTTAAGCTGTTTAGAGGAGCTCTGTGTGCAGAGGAATTACTTTGAGGTAACTCAGACACCTTTCTTTTCTCCGTGGGTGTCTCTGAAGGTGAAACTAATTCACTTCTGCTCCACCAGGTCTGCCCTCTATTGTTCCCCACTAATGTAATTTTTTTTTTTTGTCTTCAGAAACATTCCTGCTTGTGTAATCATCTCCAGCACAGACAGCAAGGAAAGGAAATTAAGATGTTATTGAGGGTTTGAGAGATATCTCATATTTCAGAGTGGATCAGAGGCCTTCTTTTTTTCCTTTCTCCTTTAAGGTGCCTCTTTTGGGGAGATGAGGCAAATATGTTGTATGGTTTGCTGAGATGAAGCAGGGCTGGTCTTCAGGAAGCTGTGATGCTTTTCTCTTGACATAGCAATAAAAATGTCCTTAATTCCACATGTGGGTCCCTCTGAGCAGGTAATCTCTTGGGGGAAGAGTTTCAACTCTGGTGGTCTCCCCAGGGCAATCCCAAGAAGTTTTTACTAAACAGCTCCCAGTTCTCCTTGGGGAAGAGAGGACTGGACTACGTGAGGTATCAGACAAGATTTTTATTTTTTTTTTGGTGACATGAAGCAAAACTGAAGCTGACAAATAATTTCTGAGTATTTTATTTTGTCTTCAACAAGGCCGAGCTGGAGGGAGCTGAGCTGCTTCCACCAGGCGAGTGATTTATCTTGTTACAGGAGAGTTCATTTTTTAACTAAAGAATGAGACTGAACACATGAAAATCCATCAGCAAAGGTTTTTCCAGGGTAACACAGTGTATTTCTGTTTTCCTCATGTTTCCCAGGGCAGTGTGAGGACCTGCATGGAGATTTTAAGGTGGCTTTGAAACTGCTTTGTGTTTCTCTGCTTCTTCTCATGGTGTCATTGGAGAAATGGTCTCCTGTCCCCAAGAGCCACACCGGCCATGGCCACCAAGCCCCTGAGATGACACTTGGCTTAACTCACAGAGCCTTTGTGATGCTCATGATCTACTCACTGACTCCATAAGAAAAAAAATAATTGGAAAATTAGCATAAGTATTGCATGTCAGACTAAACTGCTTGCAGCTGCCTTTGAAATAAGGGGTGGTGTAAAGTTTACTGCACAAAAATGATGGATAAAAAGTCAGCCTGGGAATCACAGGTGCCTCAGCTGGGCTTCCTGAAGCTGGTGTGTTGTGCTGAAATAACCTCAGCCTCCCGTGCATCAGTTTGCCCATGTGTTCCTTGTGGACAGGTTGTAATCCCACACTGATGTTTCACCTTACTAATGCAGAAAGAATGTGCTGGAAAGAAAGGCAAGCTGAGGGAAATCTGTACCTTGCTTTTTGCATCTGTGTGTGAGTGAACTAACTTTGCTTTAGGCCACTGCATTCCCTGCTCAGCACTTGTTGGGATGGTGATTTGGAAAAGCACGCAGAGTGGATGCTGCTGGAAGCTCAAAGCTCTGTAAACATGATCTCTGCCCTGGTGGCTTCCAGGAAAAGCACAGCTGAGAAATGGACTTGGCCTGTCCCAGCACTGCCCTGCTCCAAACAGGAAAACAACTTGGGGTGCAGGTTTGTGAAAGAGGAGCAGGATTAGGGCTGCAAGGGGGCAACTGGGTCACTCCGCTCCGAGTCCTGCAACATGGATGCGAGCCTGGGTCCAACTGGGCTTGGCTGAGCCACCTGGATGGATCTTTGGTAAATCAGGGGTTGAAGAAAACTATTTCCCTGACGTCTGCTGATTTTTATGGAAGTCAGAGAGTTAAACACGTCTGGGCTCTGTGTCTAATCTGGCGAGCCTGGTGCAGGCGAGATGCAATCCTACCATTTCTGCAGCTGGGCACTCTCCCTGCACCGCGGGGATGGAAATATTCTCCTTCATCAGCTGCAAAAGGCAAAGAACAGGCTGCAGTCTGACAGTGGAGAGGCTGGGATTCATCATCCCCATCCCCATCATCCCCCACCCTCACCTGGGGTGCTGCTGGCAGAGACTGGAAGGTCAGTACTGAAGAATTTGCCAGGGCTGAGCTAAAAGCAGCTTTTATCCAAAAAGGGGCTGCAAAGCGTGGAGACACCAGGTAAAATTTAAGCAAGAGCCCCAAGTGGTACACAGACAAAAGCTGCAGGAATTTAAGCCACTTAGGCATTATTAATAGCTGGGTTTGTCTGACGTGTGCCTTGCAGCAGGTTAAAATAAAACACCAGCACGGTCCCTGCTGGACTTGCAGCTCCTGAAAACAGAGGCAGCCCTAGTGTGTAACAGGATCTTCACTGCTGTTCTGGGGCTTGAATAACATTAGGGTGACTTTGCATAGATTTTTGCCCTTAATGCAAATAGGGAAATGATTTTCTAATCAGGTAAAGATTAGGCTGGAACATGATAGCTAGAGTTTGGTTTGTTAATGAAATACAAAGAAATAGCCTGTACCTTTGTAAACTATTCTTTAAAATAATGCAATGTTAAAAAAAAAAGGTTTCTTTGGCTAGCAGTCATGTGAGAGAGCCTTGATGCAAATCTTTGTAATGAGTGCATTCCGATGAGCATTCGAAAAATATATATGTATTTATTTGCATTGATATGTTTATATGGCTTTACATATCAACTTAGTCAGGAAAAATTGAATAAAATGTCTCAGGTCTGGGAAATGAGAAGAGATTATGAAAAGCAGATTTAATATAGCACCGTTTTTTGATGTTTGTGGCACATTTCATCATATTGCCAGAGACACCCAATTACACAGCTTGCAGAGTAATCAGCAAATGGGGAATCCGAAGGAGAATATTAACTCTGGTCTTTTTTTTTCCCCTTCCTCCTCCTCCTTCTTTAGCAAATATTATGTTATGCCTTATGGAAATGGATCAAAATGCCACATGTGCAGTTAATACTGAGCTCTGGAGCTCTTTCAAATCTTATTTTTCCCCTCACATTGTATTTTTCTGGAACAAACCTCCTGATAACTTTAGGACATGGTCTTCAAGGCCAAAGCACCACCTTAAACTTCCTGCAAGTTTGGGTTTCAGTTTTAGCTGGTGGCTGACTTTACCTCATCAACCTTGTGTGAGGGAAAATTGGAGCTATTAATTGAAGATAACCACGTGCAAGGACGTGATCATAGTTCATCCATTGATTTCCCTCTTTGTGAAGGCAGGAATTTACTGAGCAATTTGGTGTCCTTGATGGTCACAGGCACTCCTTACCCACATGGCTTTTAATATTCAAAGCAGACCTGAACCTGCAGCGGGAAAGGAGATCTAAGATTAATATTTCCCTTATTGTGGATTAAAAAAAAAAAAAAAAAGCAATGGCTGCAGTGTAGGGCAGTTGTGGCTGGCTGATATTTTGGGTGCATGTGATCAAACAGTCTTCAAAGGCACTGGTGGAACTGGGTCAAAACTATTAGCACTAAAATTTTTGCAGGCAAGGGTGTTCCCAGTCTCTGCCCACATTCCCACTGTTCTCGTTCTCTGCCTGGCTTAAGAAAAAGCCACTTTTCTTGAGAATGTCTAAAAAGCTATTAATCACTGTTACAAATGCACTTGCATTTCCTTCCAGATTCCTTTTTCCCTTCTGTGTGTTTCCCTGTACATTATTTCTACAGCTGAGAAAAGAAACTGGGAAATCATATTAATGGGGGATGACATTCTGAAATGGAATAATTTGATTGTTTTTAAAAGAGCTTGATTATCAGATGACTTCAGGAAAATATTGATAAACTCAGAAAAATATTTTTTTTCCATCTGCTTTACCAGGCATCAAATTGGGCCTATACCCAAGGTGAAAAGCCCAAGAAGCAGTTTCACCTTTTAGGTTCAAACTAACCCTGAAGGAACAGCAGGTGCAGGAACAAGTTTGCAGAAGCTTTTCTGCCATCTCCTGGAGCACGGCCCGCATGGCTAGGCGTAGAAAAGGGCACAGGTCCTCCACCAAAAGAACAGAAACATCCTCAAAATCACATAGGAAGCCCAGTCATTTGAGAGTGGTCCCATTTACTGTGCACCACTGTCTTCAGAGATGGGCTGTCTGGTCTTTCCTATCTTCACCTCACCAGGCAGGAATTTTCCCCTGGGTTGTGCAGGCAGGTGACAAGAGCTGCTGCAGCCACTGCAGCGGTGTCTTGAGGCCAAGGGGGATTTCCACCTGCCACCCCAGCTGGAGATGTCCACCCCAACAGCAAGAAGCTGTTCTTCAGCGCCTTCTTTTGCAGCTTTTTCTGGTAGCCCCAGCCTCAGGTTAATGAATGATTCACAAAATACATTTTTCTTGGGTTTTTTTCCCTTTTTATTAGTGGAGTATGAAAACAGGCAATAATTTTACAGAAAGCAGGACTGGCACAATTGGTACATAGCATCATGCTGCAGCTTTTCAGAAATGAATATAAACTCTTTTTTTCTTCTTCTTCTTCTTTTACCTACCAGAATAAATAAATATGATACACATTTGAGTTCCTCAATAGTGAATTCTAAAGCACAAGGTCTTACACTACAGCTCAATTTTACAGCGATCTGTACAGTGTATTACTTTGATTTCCTTTTTGCAATTTAAAAGCCTTTGTTCCTTTGCAAGATGGGTTTGACATACAAACACAGGTACACTTTGGAGCTAACTGTACACCTTGGGTCAGAACCTGGGAAAAAAAGAACAAATTGACTGCCTCCGGGCCTGAGAAAATAAACAAAAAAGTTAATTTTCCATCGCACAGACACATCTAAGGTTCTGCTTTATGGGATGGCCCCACTCAATTGACAGAGCAGTTAGAAAAGGCTTTGGCCATTCATAGGCCATCAGCTGCACCCTTTAATTTGCTGTGGGTTTAATGTGTGTCTAACAGAGGTTTTGAAGAAGACTTCCAGCCTGGAACCCAGACTATTAAAAACATAATAACTTTTGTTGTTGTTGTTGTTAGTATACAGAAAATTGTCTATTCTTTCAATGTGGGGGTTAAGTGTTGCTCCCAGCTGTGCTCCAGTGAAACTGGTGCAGTAATTCCACTCTGGCAAGTGATGAGGGTCTCAATTCGTTCACCTCAGCTTTTGCATCTCTTCCCCAGGAGCCCGGGACAGCCAGGGACGATGTGGATGCTGCTGCCTGAGCAGCTGGAAGCAAACAGCATCCACAAAGTCTGTGGGAAGCAGGGAAGGGAACCTTCATCCCTGCTGGGCTGGTGTGCAGCAAGGTGGGAGAGTCGCAGCCGCACACCAGAGCAGGGGATTTTTTTGTTTGTTTGATCTTGCATTGCTGACATTTTTGGGGGTTTTTCTTTTTGTTGTTTATTGCACCAACCTCTTCTTATCCTTCCACTATGGATTTAGGCTGAGAGCAGACCTAGGCAGAGAAATAGCTTTTTTTCACTCAAAAGAAAAAAAAAAAAATTAGATGTATGCTGCTGCTGCTGCTCTAGAACAGATCATAAAAAACCAGCAAGGGGCACATGCAGGGCTAAGAAGGGAGGAAAAGAAAAATCAACACAGCTTGTAAAAACCAGCAGGAAAGTTCTGTAATTGACTTTTTTCAAGCTTAATTGAATTATGTTTCATAGCTACTGTAATTAAACTAATAGAATATGGTGGATTTTAATTTGCATTCCTTTTCTAGAGAGGATCATTTAATCCTTTATGTATGAATTCTTCAGAAATGTCCTGATGTTGCTCAAAATTGTCACGTCAGTGGAAGCACCACACGTGGAACGCAGGGACAGAAATAATTACAGTTCCCAAGTCTGTGTCCACCCACTTTGTTTTTTCTTCAGCAAAAAATGAGCATCCCTCTGGCTGGCTGCAGTGGCAACACATACCTAGAGCTCATTAAAATTCTCCACATGGTGAAACATCTAAATGAGAAAGAAGATGTGGATGGATCTGCTTGCTGATGGTTATTTTCATATTTGGCAGCATTTTTTGTGTTTCCTACACAGCAAATGATGATTTTTCTTGGAGGAAATATAGGGGAAAAAAGTATCTCCCTTTATTCCCATATTCACCATCAAGGATACTTCCCCTTCTTAGCCAAAAAAAAATTAAAGACAAAAAAAGGAAAAAGGCATGTTTCCTTACAGCCTCCTAACATCATTACTGGATACTTTCTCATTTAGCATTTCCTTTTTTTTAATTTTTTTTTTTTTTTAATTAGCACTTATTAGACTTCTCTTGCAGTGTAGAAGACATTTAACTGGAAACTTTTGCCCTCAGTATCGTGACTGATTTTCTCCTGGGTCTTGATCCTGCAAGAACCACGTATAAAACCTTTATAAATTCCCTAAGGAGGGTTTGGAGCTGTAGCTGGTTCACCAAGGAGAGGCAAAGCAAAGCCATAGGAAGGGCAAAAGATTGGCAGAGGAAATCTCCAGATCTATAACCTGTTTCCAAATAGGAACTAGGGAGAGTTTTTCCAGATTTTCCACCACTGTTTTTAAAGGATTGGGCAAATTCTTTTCCTGGCCTATATGCCATGCTGTGCGTTTGTCTGGCATTCCTTTCATACATTAAAAAAATCAGCTTGATCATCTGCCCCACAGAACACAAAACGTTGCTTCCCTTTCTACATTTCACCTCCCCGTGGGTGGAGCTGTCTGGGAACGCCCTGCCCTGGCACCAGGTTGGCACAGCACCCAGGGGGGACGGGTAACTCTTTGTTACCCCTATTAATAGTTCAGTTGTAGGGTCTCTGTGTTACACTCCAAGCATTTTATGCCTGTGATGGAAGAAGCCACGTTATATCCAACTAAAATGTTTGTTAAGAAGTGTCAGATCTCTGCCTGGAAGTGAGGAGGGGAACCTCAACCTGTTTTGATTCCGAGACTCATCAGTGACTTCATTTTCCTAAATATCTGGGGCTGGTGGAAGGAAAGGGGACAAGCAGAGCTCACATCCCAAAGTGGGACATTTGCAGGGGTTCTTCCCACCTGGAGAAACATCCAGCTTTGCAAAGTTCAAAGAGGAATGATGCAGAATCAGTCCTTTCAGCCTTCCCAATATATATATGCAGGATTATATTGCAGGGGGAGTTTCTCCCTACGTTTTTTCATAATTTTCATTTGGTCAGAAATAGCCCAAGAGCTCAGAGACCTTACAACAATATGCAGGAAAGATTCAGTTTTGACAGATAATTATTTATCATACTTTCGCAAGCTGTGAGCCTAGCTTCTTGCATTTTTGCGTTTCCAAATAAATTTTGGCTTTTCAGGTCAGCTCACTCCCCTCATGGATGTTTAAGGTTGACTGTTAAGAGGGTAAACACCAAACTTTGCATAGAATACTTCAGGGGCTCATCTATATTTAAGGAAATCTTGTTTTTTCTGTTTATTTTTAAATATTAGGTATCTTCACCCTGATTCAGAACGGGAGAAATAATCTCCAGGTGGGAATGATTCACATGCCCTGGTCCAGGACCAACTGCACCTCGGTCAGCTGCTGCTCCTTGCAGAGGCAGATGAGGAGGATGCTGAACAAATATCCCTGTGGAGTGATGGAGATCCGATTGTCTCCTCTCCCAGTTTGCTTCCTGAGCCGTGCTGGCCTCACCCCAATGCTGGTTTTTAATGGGGTGAGAGATGCTCCACTGGGGAAGTTCCTGGTAGCAGCTCCAAGGCTCTGAGAGGAAGGAGATCAGCAGAACCCAGGGATGAAGGGGGTCAGGCTCCAGGGTTGGGTGAGACGTGTGAAGGCTGCAAATGTTACCATGAATTTTTGCACCGAGGCAAAAAGGTGCAAAAGGGAAGTGTTTCCCTCCTTGGCTCAGTGGGGAAGGTCTTGTCTCCCTCCAGAGGATCACGGCAAATCTAGTGCTGGATCAAGCTTATCTCCTGTGCTCTCTGTCCTCGCCTTGCAGGAGCAGGCCATACACCCAGGTGTGCTGACCTTCCTGTGGCAGATGCTGTGGTATCCATCATCAGCCACGGTTAGGCTGTGTGTGCCCTGGTATGAGCTGATGCCTGCCTTTCCAGCCCCAAGGGCAGAGAAGAGATGCCTGTGTTACCTGGGATGCTGCAAGAGCAACTGCAACCCCACTGACATGAGCTGCTCTGCCTGACACACCCAGTGACACGAGCTGCAGTTTGATGGGCATCTTTTATTAATTAAAAAAGAGCTCAAATGCAGATCTGATCTCCCACCCAATTACCTCATGGGTTCACTGGCACAAGGAACATCATCAGAAGGGGTGTTGATTAAATTTGTGTTTGCCCTGCTCTGGCAAAGCAATTCCACCACCTGGAATAGTGCAGAGGTCAGCAGGGCACAGAAAAAAATATAGGTGAATAAAGCCTTTTGAGGAAGGAGGAGGAAAATTAAAGCTTTGTTTGGGTGTCCCTGGTTTGGGTGACAAGACAGCAAAAAATGAAAGCTGGGACTTTATTTTTGGACAGAGTAAATGTGCTTTGGTGGTTTTAATTTACTCAGACTCCTTTGAAAGCGGCAGCCAAAAATCTGCTTCCTACAAATACATTTGGTTTTGGCAAAGTGGAGAATTCTGCCGGTCACGGTGGCTGATTTGACACAGTCAGGAAAACTAAAGCATGAGAGAAAAGCCCCAAACTGAAGTGTTTGGCACAACAGAAATATTTATGGAAGACGCTCCATTTTCCTTGGAAGCTGGTGCAGTTGATGAACTGCCCCCTCCGGAGGTCTGCTCCTGCTACAACTTTATGAGGGACAAACCATTATTTCCCATCAAACTGCCGTTCCTACATCTCTATTTGTGGGAATTAGATGCATTTCCAAGAAGCAATAATGTAACAGAAAACACTCTTTCCCTCCAGGTTTAAATAGGAAATTTGACCCCAAGTAAGAAGCAAGGTGGGAGTGAGAGGGGCCACACTTGGGTGGCTGTGGGTCTGCACTTCAAGCTAAATCAATTCTGATTATTTGCAGAGAGACAGGACAGATCTGCCCAGGCTGTCAGTGACACACCCAGGCGACACTCGGGATATAAACATACCACCTGCCCCAGAGTCACTCACTCTGGATTTTTTTGATCCTAGGCAATACTAGAGGTGAAATCTGAATATCATCCCTCCTTAATGCTCAGAGGAATAGCAGTGAGTCCAAAATGTTTATTTGGATTTGGTTAGGCATAAAAAAAAAGGAAGAAAAAAAAAAAGTTATTTAAATTGGCAGAAACATTCCTTCTCAACAAGGAAAACCACCCAAAGGTGAATGATGGGTCATTCCAATGAAAAGAGACTGAAACTGTTCAGTCCAGTAATTCTGAAACTGGTGAATTCTGGTTACTTGCAAACCCTGCATTTTTGGCAAGTTCATCTAACCCCCTTCAGTTCTCAAAAGAACATAAAGCCCCTGCTTACACCTGCTTTGCCTCCAGCAGTTCAGCATTTTTCACTTGTTACATTTTCACTTGATAACCACTTTCTGGACTGAGGGCTTGAGAACAAAATTTGGTGATCAGAGATTTTTTCCTAGACACAGCTTGCATTAATCAAGTTTTCTGTCAAAGAACCATAAAGTTCATCGTGTGTGAACACACCAAGAGTCCGTATGAAATTTTTATTACTACCTATTGTCAAAGTAAGACCAAAATGCTCTCCAAAAGGAAAACCCTGTAACTTGTAAATAAAGTTTACACTTCTCTGAAGATCAAAGAGGAAACAATATAGATCAAAAATAATCTGCAAATTTGGCCTTCATTTTCTCCCAGCCAGCAGCATTTGGCCAATATTTTGTCCTCTTTGAGCAAGTGCTATTAAAAAGAAAAAGAAAAATGCTTGCCTTATAGGAAGTGCTTAAATAGGAAATTCACCTTCAGATAATTTCCTGCTTGTTAAAAAATTAGCTTTAGCAGAGAAGGGAGAAGTGGAGTGGTGAAGTGCATGATCATGTCTCTTCCTCATGAACACCTTTAGGATGCTGACCCAAGAAGAGCAACTAGCTACCAGCTGAGGTCATGATGATGGCTGATTTGTAACTCTGATACTAGCTACTAAAATTGAAAAGGAAAGGGGAGTAAAAGCAAAAGAGGTCACAGTTCTGTAACACTGACAGTAACACACAGATGATGGGTGCTGTCAACATTATAAACTATATACAAGACGAAGCAGGACTCTTGCTTCCCCCAAAGAACGTAACAACAGCAACAAAAGAAAAGGTGAACAGAACACAGTTGGCACCTTATCGAGGGGATGAGGACAAGGGGCTCCTCCTGAACGTTACAGGCTGAACTCATGGCAGTCCAGAGGACAGTCCACCTGTCTGAACACAGATCCTCTCCCCCTTACTCATTAAATATTTAGTGAAGACCAGGCCAGTAGCAATGTCTGACGCAACCGTGGTGCTAGTAAGACGTTAATGAACGCCAAGTTTTCCCTGCAAGGGAGCACCTCACTCCAGGAAGAGGTGGGGGTGAGTGGGGATCCAAGGAGTGCCACGTGTAGTGCCAGCCTCGGGGCACCTTCTCGGGGGCAGTCAGTTGGGGAGGGTGTCCAGCCCCAGGGACGCCGCGTGCTGCTTCGCCCGGAGCCTCAGGTTCTCAATGCTCGTGGTTTTACTGTTCAGGCTCGGCAGGGAGCTGGAGGCCTGCAGGATGGGGGAGGACCAGACCTGCTGAGCGTGGGACAGCGACTGGTAATAGGACTGACAGTGCAGGGAGCTCAGCGGGGCCATGTTGACGTTCATGCCCAAGTAGGGCATGGCAGACGGTGTCCCCATTTCAAAGGAGGAGTAATGGACCAAGTTGTTGGTGGCTGCCATGTGCTGGCGGAACTGCTCCTGCAGGCGGAAGAGGCTCAGGGGCGAGGAGGAGTAGGAGTGAGTCTGAGCCAGGCCACTGCTGGACGAAGGCGTCACAGTCGCGCTGATAGGGGACTCTGCAGCAGGAGACAGAGGGGATGGGGGTTATTCCTACAGGCTGGATAAGCAGGTGCTTAATCATACCCCAGAAAGGTTTGGGCAGCAGCATGGGCTTGTCTCTTGCACCAGAGGGCAAATGAGAGAGGGTGTGACAACTCACGAGAACTAAATACATGCCCTTCCCACACCTGGCACCTCAAGAGTGTAGAAATGGGGCTAAGCTCTGCTGCTGCTGGGCACTGCTCTCCCCAAGATCTAACCGCAGCAAAAGGTCTTTGCTCTTTCAGTGTTCCAGCTGCAGTGGACATCCTGCCCTCTGTGGGGCCTCTTCTGTGCTGAGGACAAGCCTGGGCAGCCTATCCATGAGCACCCACTCCACAGGGAATGTGGGGCTATACCCAACCACCAGCATCCCCCTTGGAAAGGGGTCCTGACCACCAGCCTGCCAGGGTCTGACACCAACCCCCATCAGGACACTGCCCCTCACCTGCTTTTGGGCTCGCTCTCTTGCAGTTCAAAGTCTTGCTGTCCACACCAGGGCTCTTGTCCACTTTGGCCTCATCCAAGGTGCTCTTGAACTCCTCCTCCCTGTCGGTCTGGTCCTCGGGTGCCGACTCGCTGGCAGACTGCTCCGACAGAGTCAGGTTGAGGTCAGTGCCCACCTCGCTGGGGAGGCTCTGGACCTTCTCAGTGTCCGGGGTGGGAGCCTGGGTCTCCAGCACAGGGGGCTCCATCTTTCCCTCACTGTGGCTCCCCTCACAGTCCTTCTGCTTCTGCAGCTGCTCCTTCTGCAGGCTGCGCTGCTTCTTCCGGAATTTGGCTCTCCGGTTCTTGAACCAGACCTTCCGTGCCACAAACAGCAAGGGAGAAAAAACAGTGAGAATGCTGCTCAGGGCCAAATTCAGCATCACTCAGCCTCAGAGCTTCAGGGGAACCACAAGTAACGAGGTGCTCCAAGCCCACTGTGCCCAAAGGCCATTCCACTTTGCTGGACCTTAGAGCTCGACTGTTTTCAGTGAATCTACAAATAATATTTCAAACAGAATAAAAAAATATCCAGCGTATATTGATCCTTTAACGATTCTTTAATCTACTGATTCTTTATGGGCTCCACTGCTGATGTTTTTTGGGTTTCTTTAGGTTTTTTCCCCTAAATTGGTTAGGCAGCTCATCCAAAAAGAATGTCTTGCAGCTGTAACATCTGATGACATTACACTGGCTAACAGTCTGTTAAGTTTCTAAAACCATTTGGTTATAAGTGTATCAAAACTATGATGGCAGCACTCAAAGTAAGTCATTTCAGGCATAGGCTTTTTTCTGGGAACTGCATTTAGGAAAGGAGGAGAGAATCTGTTATTTTTTAACCTAAATCAGTAGACATGTATTAGAAGAAATATATTAGCAAATCTTCTTTGTTGTTTGCTTGGTTAGATAAGGGGACAAACCATTCTTTAGATCAAAATGCATTGATACTTATATAAAAGAACTTATTTTTTTCCACAACTTTTTCTCTTCACAGTTAAAAATATTTGCTTTTAAAAGACAAGAACTGCTTCACCAGCAGGTTATGAACTAACACACTTCACTAATTGAAACTAAAAAGCAAACAAAAACAAAAAGCAAACCCAAACCTTGGCCTGAGATGTTACAAATATTGACACTGGTGGAAAAGAGCAGCTGGAATTACTTGGGTCTTTACTTTTTTGAGAAAGCCAGAAAAGCCTCACAAATAAATAAATAAATAGACTTGTGTTGCTGTTTCTAAAATTTCCCCCAAAGAAATGTGAAAGAACAAATGAAAACCAGTGTACACTTCAGACAATCCTAAATTTAAAAAATGTGTGCATGGATTAGAAGTTTCTTAAGCAGATGTATGACTTCGGATAATTTTATCCTCCCTGCCCCTGCCTTTGACAACTTTACTGCCCCAAAATCTTTGGTTCCACTGGAAGAATTCTGGAAGGTCAAGGGAGCTGTCAGCCCGCTGGGAACCTGGCTGTGTTCTTTCAAACACCCCCACTGGCAAACCCCCAGAATATCAGTACCTGGACTCTGGCTTCAGGCAGGTTTGTGCACATGGCCAGCCGCTCTCTCATCACCACATCTGGGTAGTGAGTCTTCTGGAAGGTCTTCTCCAGGGCCTCCAGCTGCTGGGCGGTGAAGGCCGTGCGACTTCGCCTTTGTTTGCGGTGCTGGGACCCATAACGTGCCTCCAAAATGATGTCTTGAAATGTACAGCCGTTGGAAGACAAGGAAAGTGGCCAATTTAATTATTGGAATTTGTACGCTGACAGTCGAATAAAGCACTCACTAGCATCAGACAAAACTATGGAATGTTTTTTCCATTGCTTTGGAGCTAGTAAAACACGTACATATGGATTTTACCGGTTCACTGAGGTGTCCAAAGAGATAAAATGATAGCGGAGGGGTTAAAACTAGATGACCTTTGAGATCACTTCTGGCCCAAACCATTCTATGATTCTAAAAGCCTGTTCTGGAGAGAGAACCTCTTCCTGTGACAGCTGTGAAAGATGTTGAGACTCCAGTGCTGAATTTGGCCGAAATAACTCAACCTGCTCCCGCATCAGTGGGGCAGGACATGCAGATGCCCAGACCCTACCATGGCACAAGCACCTTCCAATAAGAAACACAACTAAAAATGATGTGGGGGCATTCACTCTTGTACTTCTTTAATATCTTGTGCATAGCCCACTGCAGTCCTCAAAGCATGATATTGGAGAGTTGTTCTGGGCTCCGGTTCAGAGAGCATTTAATCTCATGTGCTTTTGTGCATTTTGCTCCAAAGCACATCCTTCTGCGAGCACGGACACTCTCCAACATCTGGGGTGGAAACACCAGCCAAGGCCACGTCCAGCCCCACTGGTTGCAAGCCCAGAGCTCGTGTGCTGAGCTCTTCTCAGCAGAGCACCTACTCACAAGGTCTGACTTTGCAAACCAAGCTTGGAAAATTGAGGGCAGAGAAGAAATTCAGACTGGGGAAAATCTGAGGCCAACAGTAAAGGGCTTATTATTTTACCAGAGGGGTTATTATTGCACAACAGTTAGTGGGAGTAGAAAGATCTTAAATCAATGAAAATAAGTTACTCGAAAATGAAAAAAACCCACCCTTTATTATGCAAGTTGGGACATGCTGTGCTACAGCCCTGGAATGAAACAGTCTGGCAAGAGGTTTGCTCTCATAGAGGAAATGCAGAAAGAGCAGTGTCTGGTATCATTTTTAATTCGGTTAAGAATGTGACTTCCAGTAGAAGGGAGGAATGAACACACAAGAAAACAACATGAGAGAGAGAAAAGCTGGCACTATCAGCACACGGAGCCCGACGAAGGCTCTGGCTGCTGTTTGTTTGCGCTTTTGTCACGAGCGTCGTGACACGAATCCAAACAATAAACAAAAACCTGCTGTCCCCCAGCACCACACAGCCAGGCCTCAGACCCACTGGCTAAGGAGCGTAGCAAATCAGCTTTGCACTGCTCAAACATTCCCCTTCCAAAACTTCCAGCTGTTCCATTCTAGGTCAGCACTCGCAGCGCCCTTCTGGGGGATTGCCAAAGCTGCGTGGTTTTGGCAACCTGGCAGAGATGTGATCAGGCTAAAGGTCTTCAACAATATAGTGCTGGTTGCATACAAGAGAATTTTGTGTTTGAGGAATCAGAGCTCCTTGGGAAGTTCAAATGCTGGTGATAAAGCTGCCCCTGTGGAGGCCGAGGGACCAGCCTTGTGCATCCAGGCACAGCTCACAGAGCAGCCAGGTGAGGAGAAGGATATTCAGCACAAGAAATGGAATTGAAGCTGCCCCGAAACGTTTTAAAAAGCTAGCATTTGTGTTTCAAGTACACGAAAACAGGAGAAAGGGCACTGGTTAAGCACCCTACCTAAACACCCTACCTGCAGGCTGGAATATTCCCAAATTTCTAGAGCAGAGGTTAGACCTACCAGCTCCCCAGAGGCGGCAGCTCATGCATTAAGTTTGGCCACTCCAGCGAGAGGCAACCAGCAATTATTTTAATGTTTTAACTATGTTTTCAGGCTTTGTGCAAGAAGGAGAATATAAATTGCAGGTGAGGGTTTGCAGTTACCACCAGAAACCTCTGTTTTCTGACTTAAGGTCATTTGCTTTTGTGCTACTTTATTCTGACTGTCCCTGGAAGGCAAATGAGATCTATAACCTGCACTGAAAGATATTCAGGAGTAACAGAATGTGAGGCAACTGCAAGGGAAACAGCTCATAGGTATATAATGCCTACACTGCCAATGATAAGCAGACGAGGGGACTGTGGGAGTTAATTTGGAAAGTCTTCCAGGTTGGTTATTAATTTTAAAGATAAGAGGTCAGGAAACCAATTGAATCTTCCAGTCAATAATATGAGAATAGTTTTTAAATTCTTTTTTAATCTTCCTCTGCTTTAGCCTAGTTAGGGCCAAAGACATTAAGTCCTCCATGCTCTACTCTAAAAGATAGAGATCACAAACATCTTTCAAGAGATCCTTGCAGCTAGAAAAGGGGCAGCTTGGGACCCAGGGTCTGCAAGGTACATTGCAGAGTTCAGGGCCATCTGCTCCCATCTGACAACCTGCATAATGAAAAGGGGCAGGGAACAAAGGGATGGATGACCAGGACAAAGACAGTGCTCTCCCCATCACTCTGCAGCCCAGCAACAGAGCCAGGAGAAGAGTCTAGGTCTCTTTGATTCCATTTTGGTTGCTCATTGATGAGGACAGTGACTCCTGCTCTGCCCTGTGCCACCCCAAAGATCCCACAGGCCACTTAGAACCATACTAAGAAGGTCACAAATAGCAGCTGGGTAAGGGAACATTGCTGCCACGAAGATCTGACAGCCAGCTGTGGCTCACTGATCCAAAGAGTCCAAGACCTTCATCATCATGCTTTTGTGGACTGCCCACCTTCCTGAAGGACCTTCCTGAAACTTCTGCATCCTTATTTTGGCTTAAGCTGTTATTTATTACGTTTAGCCCACCACAGCTGTCTGGACAGGTTATTTTTCCCAGCTACTCTAGACTGGAAGGAATCCCTCTACAATTATTTTTTTTAACTTTAATATCAGACAACTAGAAAGCTATCCTAGAACAGATACATATTTATAGGCAGTCAGGGAAGATAATTCCATTCTGGGGAAGTTTCTAGAATCACAAGTATGGTAACTTTTTTACTTTATCTTCCATATACTGGTTGTCAGGTCTGCTTTGCATCACTGCATCCATGTCCTGACCAAAACAGTGATGTTGCAGCTGGTGATCACTTGCACTGCAGGAGCCTTTGATGATCTCAGCCAGGTCTGGATGTTTTGTGGCAGGCTGAAATTCAGAGCAGATATATGTGCCCTACCACACCAAATAGACTCAGGTCTCCATCCATTATTTCTGAGCAATTACCTCTACCAAATCATAAAATACTGTCTGGGCTTTGCCCTCCCTATTAATGAGAGCATCACTGCAGCACTGTTACAACCATGGCTGAACACAGAAAACCAGCTCAGATGCTCTGGACAAGCAGCTCCAGTCCTGCTGCCCCACCATCAGTGGTTCTGTGTAAATGACACTGCCTGGGTAAAGTCACACGTGACTTGATTTGAGCTAAAAAGCTGTTTTGTGGAAGGCAGCAGGATCTGCAGGAAAGTGTCACCCAAGGCAAGGTCTAGGATCCCCAGAAAGAAATAATTCAAGGTGAACCCAAATAAGATACAAATGAAGATCATCTCCCAGAGAGAAAAAGGGGGTTTTAGGAAAGAAGTGGAAAATAGCTGCATGAAGGGACAATGGGGAGAAACAAGCTATGGCCCGGGATGGCAGGAGGTGGCCGTCAGGGAATGCAAGACCTGGGTGCCTGAGCTGGGGAACCCAATTTACTTTGTGATCATGTTCACTCTGCCCTTATTTACTAACAAGAAAGGGAAATCCTTTGCTGTTTTTTCTTCACTTGTTAAAAGACTTTTTAGTGTATTTTTAAGCCACTCTTTTCAATCCCATATAGTGGAACCACGTCCCATCTCTCCTGAGCTTCCCAGCAGCCGGAGGCCAGTCTGTAGCAAGGAGGGGAGATGTCACCTGAGGGCTTGGCCACAGGGACAGTACTGAGGAACACACCATACCCCGTGGCTCTCTCACACTCCAGAAGAGTTTCACTCAATGCAGGCAATTATTTTTGTGCTGGGTTTTTTGGTTTCTTTGTGTGTGCGGGTTTTGGTTTTTTGGTTTTTTTTTTTTTTTGGGGTGGGGTTTTTAGAGCCAGGCAAGGGCACTTGCCGTGAGTTGTTCTTACCAGCCAGTCTCTCTGCCAGGGTGAGGGCGTGCACGGAGGGCCGGTAGTCGGGGGCGTGCTGGGCCTGCTGAGCTGCCTGCTGGTGCAGGTTGTACATGGCGCTCAGCGAGTTCATGGCGTGCAGCGAGTAGCCGTTCACTCCATAGTGCTGCATGGTGACATCAACCTGCAAAACAACACCCACAGGACACAGGCACTTAGGGACCTGCTCTTCCAGCAGCCTGGTGGCTCAGCACACCTTTGGAAATGCTGAGCTCAGAACTGAAGTGCTGCATGCGAGGCTCGTGCCAGACCTCTCGGCTCCAGCAGGTTCTGGGGCAGGAATGGAAATATCTTCTGTACACCTGAAACACCAGCAACACAAAGCCAGCTTCCAAACTCAAACCCCAGAATCCGACTATATCTCACTCATGCCGATCAAAATATGGGAAATTAATTTTTTGTGTACTACAACACAGTTTAACATATTACAGTGACTTTTAATGCATTGTCCTAGCTCTATCCCAGGGCTAGCTGGGATTTTGCCCCTGTGACTGCCTACAGTGGACTATTTGTAATCCCAGTGCTGGAATGTCAAATAATGTTTCTCATTTGAACTCAGTCATTTACAAATTGTTTCCATTCATTATTCATTTTTCTAACAGGTCTTCTTAAGAAAACACAAATGATGCAGGGAGGGGGAGTGGGAAAAGAGCATGTGGTGAAAAAGAAAATAAATCTGCACCATAATAGCACCAAAAATGTTATGGCTAAAGAGGGAATAAGGTTTGCAATAAATACCGACATTTCATAGCTCAATAGCAAGGAAATTATTTCAGAAACCTAATGGCTTTTTTTTTTCTAGTGTGGGCTCTGCTTGAAACTTCAAGCTCTTTTTCCTTACAGACCATCTGTAAAACTGAGCTAATATTGATCTCAAAAGCCAAGCAATGCTTCATTCATCCCTGCTGTAAATGACTGAGGGCCTCCAGGATGTCGTTTCTGCAGTTTGTAAGACATCAGAAAGGAAGTTGTGAAACATTAGCCACAAAATAAATTTTTTAAACCACCGTTTACATCAACAAGTCACCATCTGGAAAGTCAGTGCAATGAACAAACGCTCAGGGAAAGAGGGTCAGCTGGACTAACTTAAGGAAAGCAGACATCTTTTCAGGCAGCCTCTTAGAAAACAATTTAAACACTGGAGGGAGGTGATGATTTCAGGAGAAATGCCCATGGTTTTAGGAGGAATGTGATTCATTGAACAGTCAAAATTTGGAAGAACGATTATCTGCTGTATTTTCTGTACTGTGAAAAGACCTTCATATTTGCCTGTAAATTATTTGTACCAAGGAGCGACAGACTCATGGTGAAGAGGCAGAGATGGAAATGAGCTGGTGCCACTGCCACTCCTGCTCTGAACTCCTGTTCTTTCCACCTTGATGTAAGAGGTACAAACATGAAGTGACCTCGTGTAACAGCCAGAGACCAAGCAGGAGTTCATTAAAAAGCAGCTGAATTTAACACAACAGGGTCTGGGACATCTCATGGCTTCACCCTCACAAGCATCTCTGCACTGGGGAGCCCAGCAACAGGGAAGGGAAACATGCGGCTGAGTTTGGTCAAACACTTTGCCAGCCCAAGGATGACACTCATGAATGCGAGCTCTGGTTCTGGGATTGTCTTCTCAAGGAGGCTGCAGAAATTACGAACCCGTAATTTTGGAATTTAGCACTCTGCTTCATTCCTGTTTCCCCAAGTCCCTCGTGCTCTGCCACTGCATCATGACAGGTCCAGGTGTGGTGACACCACCAAGATCTGATACACACCCTGATGCCAGCTTCATCTGCTTTGTGTCTGCCTGCTCACTCACTCTGGACTGACTCCCCATTCTTCTAAGATAAAATGTGAAAATGGACATTTTCCAAAGCTCACAAGGATGCCATAGCTCTGCTCTAATAGAGCTTAGGGAAGACTGAAGCAATGACAAAACCGTTTGCTGGTTCTCTGAACAAGGTGATTGACTTCACACACCAACAGATTTTTGGCTATCTTTTCTATTTTCCTCACAACGGGGATTCACAGCGGAATTACAGCTGTGATGCTGCTTTCTGGGACTGCAAAGTTTTGCTGCTGGTGGCACGTGTTAAGGGACATGTATCACTGACATGGCCACAGAGGACATCTCCCATCACGTGGGAAAGACCGACCTGTGGTGCAGCCTCACCCCATCGGTGGTGTGGTTCATTTCCCAAGAGCATCATATCACCCAATAAAATAGTTCACTGCCTCGCTGTCACAGACAAGGGCTTTTCTGGCCAACACAGGCAGCAAAACAGAGATTTGCAACTTCATTCTGCCTCCTCCCCTCTCACCACCTCACTCGTGAACCAGCTGGCTGGTTGCACCAGCTTTGGCCAGCGGGGTAGAGGTCTCAAAGCTTATTAAGTTCCTGCGTGTTTCGTGAAAACCATCTGAGGACACAGAACCTATTAACTGCCCTGGGCTGCTGCCAGACCTCTGTCCTTAATGGAGGCTGGAGAATCCACACCGGGGCTCAGCCTTGCCAGGAGATACGTGGGAGGCCAAGTGTCTTTGACTCCCAACTCACAGAAATGCCTGTTTTTCTTTTCTAATCCCCCTTGCATGTCATCGGCTGTGCAGCAAGCTGGCACATTAAAGGAAAAACAAAGAGGGAGAGGAAGGGAATTTTCCCATATCATACAGTCCTCCAAGGACACTGCCAGGGGTGTTGTGTCTGGAGCCCGGTGTTTCCACTGAAACACTTGCTCCAGGAATATTTTGGTGGTTTTGATTGTTAAAAGATGGTTTTATGTGTACATTTTTGGGTGGCCTAGAAGAAAATGCATTAAAAAAAAAAAAAAAAAAAAAAAGAAAAAAAGAGAAGGACCTCATGGAGATGGACTCAGGATGGGAGTCAATGCCCATCAGAGCTTTGGTGATAAGTGCCTGTTACACTGCAGTGCAGGCAACAGGCAGAACTTCCTACTCACTTGTGCAGCAAATGTATCATCCCAGATCCCGTATAAAAAATGAGGGAATTTACTGAGCGAGACGGTTCAGCCGGGTAAGCAAAGTTAACCGAGACCACAAATAGCTCCTGTTTAACTGTCAGCTCCGAGCTCACTCCAACCCCAATAAATTAAATATTTAAAAGACATCATGCAGCAATTTTTTTTAATGGAGAAAGCCATTCATCAAGCCACTGCTGTGTTTCACAAGCTGTCGAATAGTGCTTACACTGGTTAAAATAATCTTTATATTTCATTAAGCAACCAAATAAGCTGATCCCTTCCCACTGGCTGTATGGATGGTTTTAATTTTCAAAATCTGCAAATGCATCTTTTATGTCTCTGCGTGGCTGGAGGGCCTCAGGAACAGCCACAGCCAGGAGGAGGATGAGAGCAAAGTTTGAACTCCTGCTTTCTTCAAGGGTATGGGCTTAAGCAGCTGGGGATAAGCTGGGAGGGTAACAGGGTCCATCCTGAAAGAAAGGGGATTCCTCATCCTGATTTTGTGCATCACCGATCACTGAAGAGTTAGGACCGGCGAAGAAAGGAGATGGAAGCTGAGGAAAGGTGCAGGAAAACAATAGGTGGCAGAAAAATGCCCCTGCCGGGAGCCTGTGGGCTGATGCTGCAGCGTTTGCTCAGCACAGGGGTGGTGGATGCTGCGGGCAGTGCCTGGGCTGGCACCCCCTGGGCCGGTGGTCTCTCCCTGCACAGCCCCTCAGGGCAGCAGCAGAGACTCTCCCACCCCCAGCATCCCAATCCAGCCCTCTCCCAGCTCCCCACATCGCTCAGCACTGGCTGTGAGGTCTCCTCACATGCCCTGCACCAGACCCTGCCAGGCTCCCACTCCTCCTGTCTGTACAATCCTGGTATTGCTACTCCCGTGTCAAAATTCCTCCTATGGCTCGCACCTCTCGTTTATGTTTTTGCTATGGAAGGCTCATGGATGCTGTGCCTACTTTTCTTCCCAAGCCTGCAGACTTCTCAGACTGCTGGGGCTGTGTCCTGCCAGGATCCAGCCTCACAGACAGCACGTGGGATTTCCCCTAGCTGTAACTGCTGCTGTCCATGAGAAATCCAGCTTTCTCCATTCCTGCACTGCTTTGAGGCCAGGCAATGCAGGATTCTGCTCATCCCAGACTAATCCAGGGACCCCACCACTCTGTACTCAGCTGCTGCTGTTCAATCTGATGCAGAACAATCTGCACATTCACCAGCCAGAAACAGGAACCCTGTTATCCCAGGGCAGAGCTGCACTGCCCCAACCAGCGTGGCTCCCATCCATCCCTTCCCAGCACTGCCTCGAAAACCTCAGGTTCCCCCGAAGCTATTCAGCACAAAAGTGCTGCAATTTATGGTGCACCACGTAACAGCATGGCATACAGGGGAGATCTGACCCTGGGTTTTAATATTCTCAGCTTTGTACAAAGCTTTAAGTTTCCCTATTTAGCTGGCAACTAATTTTGTATAATTCTGCATGTAATTCTGTCCTGAGAGAAGATGTGAAGAGAGACCCATGCATTTCCTCACCAGCTGAAAACTGCTTGTGTATATGTGGAATTAAGACAGATCTGAGAACAATTTAAAAAAAGAGGTGTTGAAGTTTTCTGAAAAGTACCTGGCAAGAAAACATCCATATTTTCCTTTCTATCAGGAAAAAAACAAACCAACAAATCACCAAACCAAAATCACAAAAAAGACATTTGCCTCTCTCAAGCAAACTCTGTCAGGTGAAATGAGGCTGGATGTGGGACATGCAGCTTTACAGGGGCTTTGGACCAATTCTTCTTATCCCGAAGAGTGAGTCATCCCAAATTCAAAGAAATACTGAGACTAAATTCATTGACCTACACGAGACACTCAGGTGCCATCATGAAGAACAGGGTAATAAATACGAGTTAGAAATATGGAATGATTCCTAGAGAGTTCAAGAAGAGGATGCTAGTCTGACTGGTCTGATGACTAGTCTGCTAGTCTGATGCTTTTGACTGGTGGGCACCATGGGGTGTTTCTTTATCACTTCATCAAAGCTGTCCCCAACATGAGAGGGTTGGTGATGGTAGAGAAGGTGTACGAGGCTTTCTTTACGTGGGAAATAGGCTGTACCAAAAAAAAAAAAAAAAAAAAAGAAAAAGGGAAATAAAAGAAAAAGAAAAAAAGTAAAATCTGGCCTTTGCAAAGTCACTATCAGAAGGGAATTTCAACAGTGTAATTCATTGCTTATAGAGAGATTCACCACAGATGCATTTAAAGTTTGGAAGAGCGTGGCTCAGCCTCGGGTCTGTGCCCTGATGCACGGCACAGCTTGAGCACAAGGAAAGGATCAATTAAAAAAATCAAGCATGAAACAGAAGTCTGGTGCACTTGACTGGCATTCAGGGTTCTGCAGGTGACAGAAAAAAATAGGAGTAGCCCTGTTAGGTGAAAGGAAGGTTGTGGTCCTCAGCTTAAACACTTGCAAAGGTGCTACAAATCACTGCTGGTGTTTATGCACAGCACAGTAACCCACTGCTCACTACTAACAGGGAAAAACAGCAAATGGTTTGTGCTGCAACATCCTTTCCCCCTTATTACCACTGGCAAAAAACATCATTGAAAATAGAATCACAGCAGAATATTCCCCCTCACCTCCCCCGGAGCTGTTCTGTGTTATGATTTCATGCTTTAATTCCTTATTCAGAAACACTTCAAATCAGAAAGATAAGTAACAAATCTTTGAATCTGTGTAACTCACATTCTAGGAAAGCAGGCTCACTCTATAGACAGACATTGGGTTTATATGTATTTGGTGCTAAATGAATTACATACCTGGGGGGTTATGAATAAATGATCTTAGTGAGAGGTTTTCTTCAATCTTTTTTTTAAATATATCCCTAAACCTTTTAGATATATAAAGGCCCAAAATAATGTAAGCTAGTAACTAACACGTTATAAATCAGTTTTGTTCCTCAAGTGAGATTACTGAATATCTAAGGAAACAATTTCACCTCTGTAGTGGATGAAATATCAATAATTTGAAATACTGTAACACATCAGAGTTTCTCATTCAATTGTCAAAGTCTGAGAGCAGCATGCACTATAAAAACAGGTTTCCAAAAGACTTATAAGGAAATAAGGAACTGAGAATAGCTCCCAAAAAAAACCCCCGCAGGACTCTGTATTTCGCATCTTCCTGAAATCCCTGTGAATATTCCTGGTTTTACATAAAGTTAATTTCTAAGTGCAGAGAGAGATTGTAACTGAGCAGGATCTAGTTAAACCTACGTGACAATGCACTGAAAGCCAAACCTGACCAATTACACCAATTCTTGCAGGTCGCACTCAGCTATTCCTAGTGACCTCGGTGTAAATAAAGAGATATTTTATACAAATAAGGAGATTTTTTTTTCTTAAAACCAGGAGGATTGCTAGCAGCTGAAATCTGGAAATACTTCCAGTTAGGGACAGCGTCACCAGTTTTGGGAAGATCTTGTCAAATAAGTGACTCTGAGGCTGTGCTGATGATGAGCACAGCAACAGTGCTTGTAATGCTCATCTATCTGCAGTGGAAACATAACAGGATGCAAGAGGGCTCGCAATTTTTGTAAAACAAACCGCAGAGCATCCTGCTGAGACAAAAAGTTTTGTTGCAGGACCCTAGAAATTCTCAACACCAGGTTGTGAGCAGCTGAGGTAACAGGCCCTGGCTGGCAGGGGTAACTCGCATCATTTGCTGTGATTTTTTTTTTAAGGCTTTTGTGAAATCATCATTTTTCACCCAAAAGATAACGGAATCGAGTGACTGATTAGACACTTCCTGGCAAAAGAGTTTCCAATGCCTCTGTTCACAGTGGTACAAAATAAAGAAAATAAAATAAAGACATCCCTAAAGGCTCTGCTTTTGAGTGGGGGCTAAGTTTCATTCAGGGCTCGGAGCCCAGCAGCTTGCAGTGTAGAGCCAGGAGTGGCATCACTAAATATCACTGTGGTGCAAAATCCCTTGCTTGTCATAATTTGCACGAAACAAGCAGTGCTGACAGCTGAAACCAGGACAAACCTCCCTTGTCCCATTCAGAGCAGCACTCAAACCTCAGTGGAAGCTCTGGGAAATTATATCAAAGTGGAGCACTTTCCTGGAAAAAGAAAAGCTCTTGATATCAGTATCACTTTGACTCTCGTTTCTCATCTCATTCTGCTTCCAGATCAGTCAGCAACAACAACAAAAAAATCATGCATTTAAGATTTCCTATCATTAACAGCAGAATGGAAACTGAACCCTGCAGCCCAGCTCTGCCACGGCTGCTGCTGCAGGCTGCACATCCGTGGATATGAAATGCGGCCGCATCCCGCTGCAGCCAGGCTCACTCGTTCCTGTGCTGCCCACCTGCTCTCCCCTCTCCAGACCTTACAGCATCTCTGCCTCTGGACTGCCCTGAATTCAGAACCTCGAGTAATCCTAAAGCACCCTGCAATCAAACTGCTGGATTCACAAACTGCTTAAAGGGTTTATCTTTGGTGTTTTTATGAAAAGAAAAACAACAAAGTACCTGCTCAGTCCTTTGCCTCGCTTCTGTGAAAAAGGCTTCCTTGAGAAGCATCATTTTTTTCCCCTAACACTGGCAAAGGGAATTTTCCAAACCAAACTCTGCCCTTTCCCAGGGCTGCTGGAAGCAAGAAGGTGGCTCCCTGCTTGCTCTCTGCCCCCAAAGCAGCTTTTGCCTGCAGCATATTTGATTGCAGATTGTTCCCATGTGCAAACTGACTGTCTTCGAAGGCAGCCTCTTGGGACTTCTGGTTCAGGAATCTCCTGTCCCTGGAAGATGGAGCAATATCCTGGAGGATTTTACCCATGACAGTCTCATTAGGAAGACAAGGATCTACAGTTCTGTGTCAAAATACGTTTTTAAGCCTGTGACCCTTCCTGTGTCTATCCCAAGCACTACAACCACGACGCTGATCCGACAATCTAACCCTGAGCCCTAACAAGGGAGATCAAACCCTGCAAGAAATGCACAGATAAGCTTTGTAAAGATTTTCTGAGGCAGTGTAAGACATTCCCAGCTCCTCTCCTGCTGCTCCCAGGTGCTGCAAGCCCGGCAGCCAGGCTGGCAGGAGGGAATGCAGGCTTGCCCTGGGTACTGCCTGAGCCCAGATGCTGAGCTCCACGGGCAGGCACTGGGATGAGGCATGCAGGGTGGGTGATTTCTCCCCCCACCCCCACCACTACTCATCAAGTGGAAAGTAAAAAGTTGAAGCTGTAAGTTCTGGGTGTTCAGCTGAGGGAGTTTGGTATGCACATGAGGAGGGGAGCAGGGTGTCTCTGTGAAATGCAGAGGTTTCTGCCACACCACTGGAGTCTAACCCTGCCGGCAAAAAAGGACTTTCCCAGGCGCTCTTTTAGCTGATCAGATGGAGGGGTGGGGAGGTTATGATGCCAAGTGCAATTCTGCTCTAAGGTGATTTTGAGAGATAGAAAGAGCAAGCAAAACTTGAGAGCAACAGAAGCTGAGAGCTGAACTCAGGATGTTTCTCCAAGTTCAGCTGGACCCCACCACTGCAGATGATTCTTGCAGCACTCCAAAGAGTCACAAAACATGGGATGGCAACTGCTCCTGCTCAGACTTAAATCAGCTATAAGGCAAATTAACAGACAATCCTACTTTGGCCTAAAAGGGAAAAAAAAATCCTGAAAGGCAGGTACACAAGCTGCCTGCAACTGTGGGGGGCTTCTAATACCTTAAAAGAATAAACCAGAAGTTTTTTTCTTCTGCAAGTGGTAACACAAATGTTCATCCTACCACTAAAAAGATGCTTGAGCTCAGTGGCTTTGACAAGGATGGGCTGGGGTGGGGGAAGACTTGTGCCTCCTTAAAACAGGGCCACAAACTGGAGTTAGGGCAGCAGTGCCAGGGGCTGGGGAGCACCACGGGCACATGTAAGGCTTCCTTTCCCGTAAGCGTCTGGATCCCTGCGCCGCATTCAGCGCGGCCGCCAAGGTAAGCAATGTATTTTGGCCACCAGCAGGTGATGTGTGCTCTAAAGAGCTGTGTGCTGTAAAGCGGGCAGAGCTGCTAAATGTCTGCTGGGTTTTGTGGGGAGGCTGAAGTCCCTCAGCAGAGGCACGTTCACCCACCTCGGAATAACACACGCCAAGAGCTCCCAGAGCTGCTCCCTGCTCACTCTGCCCAGCACAGCTGGAAACACCAGGTTTCCACAGCTCCCTTGGGAAGAACATTTCCTCCCTGGTGAGATCCATCAGCTTGTCTCCCCCAATACAATTGTGATTCTTTCTCTGGAAGATCCTAGTGGAGCTCCCAAGCATCACAGCCACACTTTCAGTTTTACAGCACTATTTCTCAAATCAGTATTTGCTCTGGCCATACAGAGGCTGCTGTTGGTCCTAAGAGAGCTGTGCCAGCTACCCACAATTATTTATCCACCCACTCCTGGTGTAAATATCTATTTCCCTGCCTTTGGAGAACTGCTGGATCATCCTGCTCCCAGCCCTCCCTCAGAGACTCTCTCCTTCCCATGAGCTGTAATTCCACCAGAACTGCTTTAGGAAACGGAAGAAGTCTGATCCAAAACCTAATGAAGTTAAAAGGAAAAAAGAAATCAATTTCAATAACTCTTAAGAGTGAAATAAACTGACGGGAAAAGACCGGGTTTGGCTAACCCCAGAGCACCATGAATTAACTCTTGACTATTTGGCTACATTTCCAAATTCTCCACCAGCATATTTTGATGGAAATTCCCCCGAAGTAGGTTAGTTTATTAGTAGCTGTATAGAATTGGAAATTTGGGGATTTATTGAACTCCTGTTCTTCAGCATTTTTCCAAATGAAGCAAGGTAGCTACAAACATTCTTTTCAGACACAAGCTCTAGAAACCAGCACTCAGCCTTTTGAAAGGGTTTAAGCCCAGCTGACATTTATCAGTGCCTCAGTAGAAGCATTTTCAACTTGACAAGCTGAATTTTGAGATGCCCCTGAAAAACCACTGGAATCTAAGAAAACATGGACTAGTTCTAGCAGAACACTTTACCCATAGTGTAACCAGTAAAACCAGTAGGGAGCTCTATCAGAAGAGCTGGTCCAGCACCTTCTCTGCAGCAGCTTTGTTTCATCTGGGCTGGTTGTGAAAATGGCAGAGTTAAAAGAAACTGCTTGCTCCGACTTCTTTTCCTCTGATTTCCCTCTTTCTCAGCAAAATATTCTTTTAAAGGATAAAGACACTGGGAACCAAAGCCACTGCACTCTACAACAGTATTGTGCAAAACTTGCCTGGCAAAGCCTGCCCTTCTCTCTGATTTGTGGGCAGCTCCTCTGACTCTGTTTCTTTGGTGCGGGCAGCAACACTGGCACTAAGGAACAGCAACATCTGCTCCAGCTCTGTGAAACAGAGAAGCACTTTCTGATTCGGCAGTAAGATCACCTCGTATGTGTGTGAGCATGAGGAGCATCTCCCATTTAGACATGAAGATCCCTTTAAATTAGTGGGAAAAGCTGGAAGGCTGATCTAAACCATTTTTCTGTGTACTGGTCGTACAATTTTGGGTGTATTTTTGCATTGACTATGTTGGCACAATTTAATACAACCTCTCCTCAGTCACGGGGTAACTCAGGGTTGAAGTCACTCTTACCCTTTCAGGAATTTTGTGCCCATTGGAGCTCTTAGTTAGAATGGAAAAATTGAACCTAGAAACACAATCCAAAAGCCAAAGATTGTAGGTCCAAGTCTCTCTGTCTGGGGCAAAAAAGGAAGTAGGATTGACTTGCACCAACTTACTCATGGGTGAAAAGTGAACACGGAAGGGATAAGCAAGCCAGTTCTGAGATGTGGTCAGGAGAAACACAGAGCAGTGAGAAACTGCAGATTTACTCTCTGCCTGCCACTGCACGGGGGCTGTGGGCCAGGGAGGGTGGAAAACCTCTCATCCTCAGGGTGAGTCCCACCCTGCTCTCCCTGGAACACGCAGGGCAGAGGAAAAGCCTGATCTGCACTAGGGCACTCCGTGAGGCTCAGCCTTCGTGCTTCATCGAGAACGCGACCCACGTCCTGCAGGGGGATGAGGTACCCAGCAGGGTCAGCTGTCCACGGCTTGGAAACTCAGGGAGGAGAGGAAAAAAAAAATCAGCAGATATTGTTTGAAAAGCTGGGGAAGGTGGGTGCTGAAGGTTACCCCCGCAGCCCTCCTCGCTGAGCCCCGGGCAGGCTGGGAAGTGACCAGCGGCTCCCCCAGCCTGACGAGGGTCTCACCCGACCCAGCTACGAGCAGACTTCGCTTCTCTTTTGCTTTGTGTTCTGTGCAGAGGTGAGGGAGGGAGAGGGTAAATAAACCCCAAACCCTCCAGCCCTGCCTTGGGGGAAGCGGGAGGCTACTTCAGACAAAACTGTTATCCATTAACATCCAATTATCACTTGGTCCAAGCCATTAATTATAAATCAGCCTCCTAATTGGGATAATTAGCTCTCTGCTACTTAATGTAGTATGACTGATGCGTTTGGAAAGAAGGTAATCAGTCCATTTGTTTAGCGCTAGGCGAACAAATCCAACTCTCATGGTTTAATTTCAGCCTTCGCAGCGCCTTCCCCCCTCGGCCCACCATCAGCATTCAGAGCTCATCGCAGCTCCGTTAATTGTTTGGGAATCACGGCAGGGATGGGCACACGCATCTCCGCGGGGCTTTCGGGACAGCAGCCCCCAGCCCGGGGATGCGAGCGGACCCGGCCCTCCCTCGAGGGGAATTGCTGGGATTTTGGGGAGGGGGTTAATTAGAGGGGACGGCTTTGAAGCTGAGCGCGACCCCACAGTTGGGATCGTTCCGGAGGAGCGAGGGGCTCCGCTCCTCTCATCCCCCCGTCACCTCGGCCGGGCCTCGCCTCTAGAAACCATTTCAGGGAGAACGGAAAAACTTTCCTCTTCATTTTTCCCCCCCTTCTCCTTTTCCCCACTTCCCCTGGATGTCTCATTAATGCCGGCTGCTCGGCGAGCCGCCGATAGCTGCGGGACATGATTAGATATTTATTACTGTCATTTACATGGAAAACTTGAGCTAACCAAGTGGAACTGGAGGGGGCCGCCGGAGGGGACGGGATGAGGCGGAGCGGGGACATTTCTTTTTCCCCGGCGGAGGCGGAATGCGGGACACAGGCGGAGCGCGGCCGGCTGGAGCAGAGGGTGCGGGGACAACCCCGCAAAGCCCCCAGCCAGGGGCAGGGCTGTGGGGCCGAGCCCTCCCCGTGTCGGCGGCTGCGATACCACCTCGCTCCGGCCGCGTTTCGTTTCCAAAGGCAGCGGGCAGCGCTCGGTGCGGGACTCCCACCGGGAAACGGGGGATGCTGCCCCCTCCCTCCTTTCTGCTGACGGCCTCGCCGAGGCGACCCTCGGGGACACCAAGGACCTGTCCCGAGATGCGCTGACCCCTTTACCCCGAGGGGCCGGAGGTCGCCGCCTGGAAATAAATGGAAAGCGCAGCCGGGAAAAGCCACCGACCGCGGGGACAGGACGGCTCCGTGTGGGGCTCTTCTTGTCCCTTCCCTCCCCAGATAAAGGGACTGGCACGGCAAGTGTCGCAGTCAAATCCCACTTCCATCGGAGGAAAAAACGTCCCCGAGGGCCTTCCTTTGGGCTAGAGCATCCCGTGTGTCCGGTCCCCCGCAAGGATGCCGAGAGGTCACCCTCGCCCGATCTCCTTGCCCCCTTGCAAGGGGAACGGGTCCCGGGTGCCCCGGGCAGCCTGCACCGAGTGGGGACACGGACTTTTTTCCGCTCAAGTGCTGGCCGCGGCGGAGCACAACCCACCCCCCTTCCCTATCTGTTATCCCATGGCCCGAGGGGTGACTCTGGCGGAGATGTATGAGATCTCTTGCGGTAAAAATATGCACGCGAGTCCCCATTTGGTTAGCCCTATAATGGAGGTGTAAATAGGTTTCGACTGCGAAGCCCTTAATTTATCAAGAAGGGCTGACAGCGCAGGTCCGGGATTTATACACCCCTTAAAGAGGGAGAGCGTGGAGGGGGGCCGCAAAGACCGGCCTGCCAGCTCCTTACAGGGGGGTCCCCGTCCGTTTTGCCGTCCAACCTCGCAGGGAGGTGATGTGGGGGTGCGAATTATCCTAGAAAGGCTTCCTAGCGCTGCCGGCATCTTGCCCTCCCTTGCCGTCCCTTCCGCACTCAACTTCCAGCCGCACCAGAAAGAAAAACCAACCCGGGAGCCACCCCGAGCGGGGCCATCGTCCCCGGACCCGCTCGGGGCTGTTTCTGCCCTCGGCAGCTCTCCCCAGGCTGCGCAGCTCACTAAAACATCATTATGTAAACAGGGGGAAAGTTGCGCTCTCCTCCCGCGGAGCCCGGCTGGCGGAGGGATGCGCGTCCCCCACCATTCCCCGAGCCGGGTTACAAGCCTCGCATCCCCGCCAGCTGCCTGAACCCGCACCGGAGCGGGCCGGCACTTGGAGTCAATAGGAACGAGGCCCCGAGCTGGTAGTGGGGGTTTGCATTATTTTTTTTTTTTTTCGCGGTAGGTTTGTTTGTTTTTTTTTAAGCGCGGTATACTTCAAAGAAACAAGGAAAAAATAAAGAAAAAGAAAAAAGAAGCAAAGAGGGACGGGAGGACAGAGAATTAGGGCTGGAGCCCTAACCCGCTGAACCCCGGGTCGGGTTTCTCCTCGGCTGTGCGCGCATCCCTGCCAGCGGTCCCTGTGCCGGCCGCACATTCCCCCACGGACAGATTCCCTCTCCTCGCAAGCAATCCCCAAAGTCCCCTTCTCTCCCCGTCGGCATCCCTAGCCCACCCGGAGCCGCGCTGCCCGGGGGTGCGGGGGGGTTCTTACCTGGGGCGGTGGGGCAGCCTCCCGGCCCGCCGCGGCAGCGGGGACACGCGTGGGAGCGCGGCGCTGCGCCCCGGCCCGCCCTACTCCATCCGCCCGCGCTGCCTGCGCGCTGCCTGCGCGCCCGGCGGAGCTGCCATCTACCGGGAGTCAGCATTGGAGAAGGATTTTTAAAAGGAGCTTCATAGCGACCCGGGAGCTACCCAGCAAGATTTTCAATGGTCCTCCACCCTGTCAATCAAAACGGGGCTGCTGGTACACCCCCCACCCCCCCAACACTCCTTACTAGTCATTTACTCCAAGCCGAGGTGTAAACGCCTAATTAAATCCCTGGAAGCGGACGGGATGCCGGTGGAGGGAGGAGGGCTAGAGCCAGGGCCGGGGGGGTGATGGAGTCCGTCAGGCACAGGGAAGGGAAGCCAAGCCGTGCCTCTCCCCGCGCCCCCCGCTTAGCACCGCGCTGGATCAGACCCTGAAGTTCCCCTGTCCCCCGACGGCCCCTGGGTGGTGATGCTGGTGGGGGATAATCTCCCAGCTTTAATTACAGAGCCACCGCGGCCCCCCACCCTCCTCGTGGCCGCCTCGCCGTCCCAGCTTTGTCCGCTGCACCCCTCGAGTACTCTTTAGAATGGGGGGGTTGGGGGAACGGACACGGTCACAACACGGAGAAATAAAATAGGAGCGGTGGCAGGAGCTCAGAGCAGCGTTGGGCGATGGATTCGCCGCCCGCCCCGTCGGGAAAGCTCCGCTGCGGCAGCCGGGAGCGCACGGGCGGCCCTGCCGGGCCAGGGGAGCCGGGGAAGGCAGAGGGAGGGACAGCGGCCAAGGGGGGACACCGCGGAGCTCCGACGGGCACGGAACGAGCACTTAACTCATCTCCCCGCTCATGATTTTTATTTTATACTTTTCCCCGAATAACTTATTTTTCTTCCTTTCGGTATGTAAAAAGTGGAAAACCAGCTTTTGCTTTCCTTGTATTTAATTTTCTTTCCCTTTTTACTCTCTCTGCGGGATTTTCGCAGGTACCTTCCCGTCCAGCGGCCGGGCTGGTTATCTGGCAGAGCTCACTAACTGGAGCGGTGGTTGTGTTTGCTTTTCAGCTTTGCCATGCCTTCGCACCAGAAAGAGCAGTTTAAAGCCTTTAGAGAGATTGCTAATAGATGCCAGTTCCTTGCCTTTAGATTCTCTCCCAGCCCAGGAGGATTTAGGATGGGATTGGGAGACGAGACGCCATTTCAGGCTCCAAAACACCCTGTTTTAAAATGACTGCGGGTAAGAGGATTAAAACAATAATACCCTTCTCTTCTTGAAGGTTTTTTTTTTTCCCTCTCTCCCTCCTATAGAAAAGATTTCTTCTCCCAGAGCAAAACCGTTTAGACAGGAATTAAGGGAACAAGAAAGAATAAGACGGGGGGAGAGGACCTTTTAATTTGAGCTTGATATTTTGTACAAATTCTGACCAAAAGAAAAAAAAAAAAAAAAGGGATCGGTCTGGCTCGGGACACCAGAAGTCTCCGAGTGCCACTTTCTTGTATTTATTTTTATTGCATATATTTATTTTTTTTACCAGAGGTTATGGGGTACCAAGTGATCGTCTCGGGACAGAGAGGGAGGGGGTGAACCTATTGAAATCTATTCCAACCTATTCGTGCCCTCGCTCCGCCGTCCCGCTCGCCCCCAGGAGCGAGGAGAGCCCCTCGCCCCGTGCTTCCCCCCGCACCCTCGAAGCCAACCACGCGCTTTTGGCTGTGAAACCGATTAGGCGAAATTCGGCGCATTGATCGCCGCGATCTCTTTTCGGGTACGTTTCTCGGGGACCCGACCCCGGGCTGGCCCGGGCAGCACCCCGCACAAACAACGCCGAGCGGCCCATCTTGCCTTTTTTGAGGCGCCCTTGCAGAGGACCCCACCAAAGCCACCGCCCCCCGAGTTCGCCACCGGCGCCTTCCCTCCTGCGCTAATCACAACGACTTGGAGCGGGGGACGGCGGGGAGCGGGATGGCGACGCTGGCCAAAATTCAGCGGCCCCCCTGGAAGCCCCTCCTCGCCCCTCACAGCCCGGTCGGGAGCAGCCCCGCGGACCTGTAGCTCGCGGGATCTGGGCACAAACATCAACCCCGGGGCACAGAAATCTGTCCCAAAGCCGGCAAACTTGACGGGGCTGCTGCGCTCGGAGCAGCGGGGAAGGGGCTCCCGAGAGCCGGGGGGCTGCGCCCGTCCGGGCTGGGGCAGCGCCTCTTCTCAGTTGTTTCTGAATTGTCGCTTGCAGCCAGGCACGAATTCCCAACCCCTGCGACCGCGATGTCACCATTGTCTCGGCTCTCTGCTCGCTGAGAGCACGGGAGATTTTGTAATGACTTCGACGAAAAAGCCTGCTTTAATTCCTCCCCTCCCCTCGAAGAAATAAAAAGAGTTTCCCTCTGTCTTCAGCGTATCTTCCCGAGCTCTCCAGCGACGGGATTCCTGCCGTTTAACCAGCCCCCAGAAATAAATAATTGCGTTTAATTCGGCGTTTATTCGCAGAAACGAGTAAACAGCGCGTTTAGCGCAGCTCGGTGAAGTGACCCCCGTTTGTCCGCGGAACGGACCCAGCGCATCTCCCCCCGCCCCGAGGGATCGATGGGGCAAAGCGCCAGGGAATCCGCACCACTCGTGTCCAGATCACAGGGGTTTCTTCTCCAAAACGCGGGGAAGCGACGGAGGGATGCGGAATGCGCAGGAGGAGGGAAGGCAGCCCCCGGGGGATCCCCCCAGGAGCCCCCCGCTCCCCCCACGAGCCTCCCCATCCACCCCGGGGCTCCTCAGACTTTTGTCTGGCACCGGGTCCGACACAAAACCTCGGCTCGGCTGGGCGAGAAATGGTTCTTTTCACCCGTTACAAAATAATTAATAATAATAATAATAATAATAATAATAATAATAATAATAATAATAATAATAATAATAATAATAATAAAAAACAGAGGAGACAAAGGTAGATACCGGGCAAATTTTTCTCTGTCAGTTTTGCCTCACAGAACAAAATGAAATATGGAAATAAATAAATCTGCCACCCAGACTTGATGCTGCACTTCGAGACGGGGTGGGAGGAATTTATTAGTTCGCCACGTAGCAAGGACATTTTAAGTTTCCATGATATTAACGGTAATATTTTTGGCAAACTGTGTGGGACTTTATATGTACCAAAAAATCCCCTTCAAAGACAATTTTTTAATGTATTTCCAAAGTAAACCGTGAATTTCAGGCTTCCATGTAGGCTCTAAGCCCCCTCACCTGCATGACGGGAAGGACAGCTGCTACTTTTAATTTGAAAAACTGTTTATTTTGTGGGGGAAAAAAAAACCCAAACAAAAACCTAACCAAACAACAAAATAAACCGTGGAACCATCAGGGAATAACGTTGGAAGAAAATTGTGGTTTTCTCATTTTATTTAAAAATACATATAATTTCCCCATCTCGGGTATAGAACGCACACCTCCCCATCCCCATCCCTGCAGAATAAAGTGTTTGCATTTGCACAAAAATCGTGGTCCTTTCCTTCAGAACAACTAAAATCCAAGCCAAGCTGGTTATGTTTTAAACAGCTAATGCATTAACTCCCTCTCTCTCTCTCCTTGTGTTTTTTTTTTTTGGGTTGTTGTTTGTTTGTTTGGTCGTTTGGCTTTTTTTTTTTTTTTTCTTTTTTTTTTTTGGTGTGAATTTTATAATACCTCTTGCCAGGACAATAAACATTGCTAAAGAAGTGAAAATTTAATTTGAGGCTGAATAATAAGAAATAAAGCTCCATCCTTGGAAGATGGACAAGGAAGAAAACTCAGAACACTGACAAACCTCCTTACCCCTGGATCTATCGCAAATACAGTGCAAGACATTTCTACTTGCCTCAAATTATAATGGCAACAAGGTCTTAAAATAGCTACTTAACTAAATCAAGGCCACTTTGCTGCTTGGTTTTGGGGTTTCCCCCCCAATCTCTCTCTTTTTTTTTCTTTATTTTATTTTTTTTTTTGTTGTTGTTTTGCTTTTTTTTTTGGTTTTTTTTTTTTTTTTTTTTTTGGTATGGGGCATCTTTTGGGGGTTTGAAATGTTCCAGACATTGTCCAGTACTTTGTCCCCGACGCCAACCGCATTCGTGTGAGACCGAAAGGGGATTAACTTGTGAACTTTTAAAAATCAGAACTTAAATGAGAGGCAAATCTAGGCCACAGCTCATTGTGGGAACCGTTTCTTAAGCAATTAAAGCGAGAAGAAATTCCTCGCAGCCTTTTTCCTTAAAGCAGCTTTCTGAAGGATTTAAGGAGGACTAGTGTCCGGTCCATCAAGAAAGATTTAAACTGCACAGTGATATAGAAAATCTCCACTTGCTCTTATTTAAAGGGGCACTATCACCATTTCCATAAGACCCTTGACATTGTTTCTTTAATCTTGTTTATAAACTTAAACAGATTTAAAAAGTTTTTTTTCCTCTTCTCTGCCTCCTTTTTTTTTTCATGAATTCATTGAAAATATATTTGATGCAGTATTTGAAAAGAGACCAAAATAGGCTCTCAGTTGGCTCACAGTTAAGGATTTTCTGTTACTAAAAAGTCTCAAGCCACAGCTTGCTACATTTCTCCTTTTGCTCTTGGAGGTTTGGAGGAAAGCGAGATTAGTGGGAAGAGGAATTTATATTTTTTTTTCCTCTGAGGTCAAGTATGCAATAAAAGTTTCTTTCTCCCCAAATTAAGAGGACACAAAGCACCTTTCCCCCCCCCGAAACAGACTCAAACCTTCATGCCTTCATGCAATATTTGTGGTTTGGCACATTTTCCTTTGGCTGAGGGTAGAATTATATTCCAAGCAGCCTCCTGTAATGTCAGGTTTCTTTCTTTTATTCCCTCCTTTCTCTTTCTTTGCCCCACTAGTGCTCCGTCCTTAAGTCCTGGCTGTTGGGGCTGGTTCCTGCCCATATTTAGAGGTCAGCCAGTATTTCTTACAGTTTTTTCAATTTGAGCTACTTGACAAGGTTTTCTGCACTGCATTCAAAAAAATACCTGCTAACCTTATTCCAGAAAAACCAGTTGTTCCCCCTTAAGTCTTAAAAAGAAGAAGAGGGAAAAAAAAAAAAAAACAGAGAGAGAGTGAACACCTTGGAGTCACCAAAGCTTTTGGTGCTTATAGCTAATTAATAGCCCTAATGATATTTTTCCAAGTCCATGAATACATTATGTTTGCAATCCAAAAAGCGTTAGCCCCATTCAAGGGTACTTCAACATCTGCTCATTTAAGGGCAATTAATCATTTTGATATATGGTTTAAAATTGACTGCTTCCAAGGGACTTTTTTTTTTTGACAAGAATAACAAAGCAATTTGCCAGGAGCCATCTTCTGGACATGTTATTAGCAGAGCCTTCATCCTAAGGAGGGTTTAAAAAAAATCCTCAGATTTAGGTACCTGCTTTAAAGGGAACCCAACACCTTCTCTCTCCTGCTTGCTTTCCTACTCTTCCTCCAATTCTTCATCTAGCTTTTCATTCCTCTGTCAAGAGTTAGAGAACACTTCCATCTAGACCTAAAGTTTAAACCTTGACTGCAGAGGCATGTGAGTTTACAGTTTTACCCCTCAAGGAGAATGTGAGCTGAGTATTACAAAATACAGAGCAAGCTCATCTCCTCCTCTCATTTCCACTTTCTCTTAATTGTGATAATAACTAGTTTTATGGTTTTGAGTAAAAAATGCTTCATATTCCCTCACTGGTCTCAACCTTCTCTCAAATGCAGCCAAAGAATTTTTTTTATTTTTTTTATTTTTTGCTATTAACTGCGGTTCGTAACTGTAATAAGCCATTCCTTAGTTTAGCCTATTTTTCAAAAAATACCTGTAAGGAATCAAATCTACCAAGAGCATTAGGTGAAAACAGCCAAAAAGATCAATTTTTTCAGCCTGTGGTTCCTGGTAAAAGTGTTAGCTGAGAGAATGTAAAGGGGAAGTCTCTCCCGTGCAGGGAATTTAAAGTATAGTTATGACAGGCAGATCTACTTATTTATTTATTCAGTGAATCCCAGCTGTGTTCAGAGGCTCCTGCCAAACAGGGGGCCCTTTCCAGCCCGGGAGCTGCAGATGAAGGAGGGCATCCAGGGCAAAAGAGATAAGCAGGAAAGGTGATGAGAAAAGGCAAATAAATAGAGGAGCGGTGTGCGCAGCAGAGGCAGAGTCCAGAGGAGAGGCCTCCCTCAGCTGAGTCCCTGCCCTCCTGGGAGAAATGGATTTCAGGGTCCATCTTCCCTTGGGGACGCTGCTCTGCTCTGTCACAAAGGCACAGGTGTCTCTCCTCCTGTCGTGTCACAGGCTGCCTGCAAAGAACCAGCAAAATCGAAATTGTGCAATAATGTGTCAGAAGGGCTCCTGTTCAATTTAAAATGTTACTAATTTATTTTCTGTCTCGATGCGTCAAAAATTGCCTTTTTGTTAATACCTGGGTTGGATTCAGAGCCCTTTATCTGTGGCTTTATTCTGGTCTGGGGCCATCCAGTGCCCAAGCTACTCCTTGTGCTCATGCAGTTTTTATTCATCTGTCTACAGCCAATGAAATGCCATTATTTGCTTAAAAAAAGGTTATGTAAATGAGTGGAGGTGATTTAAAAAACATCCCCCTTCTGGAAGATTTGGGTTTTTATCAAGAATTCGAAGGCACCCTCCAAGTAACTAAGTAGCCTGGAAAAAAAATCCAACCAGTGGAGAAATGTGGGTGGTTCCGAGTTGACCCTGCTGCTGCGGTGTGTTGCAGTTTAGTTTGGGTATGAAACATCTCCTGTTCTTTGAGGATGGAGTGGTGGGGGCAGGTGACATCACCCAGGCCATGTGGGGGACACAGCATGGGTGGGAGGTTGGTCCATCAGCCACCACATGGCCAAAAGGACCAGGTAGCTCCTTGGTTTTAGATCTCCTGAGAAAAATGTTCTTCCTCCCCAGTGAGGCTGCAGGAATGACAATTTAAAGTCATTGTAGACCCTTCAACTTTGTGTTTTGCTGGTTTTTTTTTTTTTCTTTTTTACAATTTTGCTGTATTTTACAGACAAAAGGCAGGGAAACATCTGAAAACAAGCCACCTTTCAGTCAGTCCCACAGATCAGGAGGGCTGGAGCACAGGCTGAAGGTTCAGCTCATCTGCTGCTGCTGGAAGAGGAACTGGGGAGGCCTGCCCTGCCCCTTTGTAAAGGGTGGGGAACATGGTGGGGTTTGTTGTTTTTGTTTTTGGGTTTTTTTTGTGTGTGTCTCACTCATGGATTAATTTAGGGGAAAATAATCTCGTGGGGTTTTACAATGGTCATAATGAAACCTGGTCCAAACATATCCACCCAGGCAGCTCCACAGACATTCTTTATAGCTCGGCTGTGCCTGGAATTTTAATGTTCTCCACACTCATGGGACACACATTGGGATGCTGCCTCTCCTCTGGCAGGTGTTTCCTGGCCAGAAAAGCCTTTCCTTGCCCGTTTGAGAGGTGAAGAGCTCTCCATGTGGCCACTGCTTTGTAATTCAGACCCTGATGGGACTCTGAAAAGAAATGTGAATGTGGAGGAAGGCTGTGATAGGGATGTTACAGCTCCTGGAGGGCTGGAAATGTTATCAAGCAAAAAACAAACCTCAGCAAGTTGCTTATACTCGGGCCCATGGGAGGGCTTGGCATGGAGAGACTGCATTTTCTAGCTTGAGACCCTTCCCACATGAGAAGCAAAGGTGGTTAAGTAGCAAGGCAGTCTCTGCTTGGGTTCCCTTTGCAGCACCCCATAATTTGGGCAGCTGTCAACAGCTGGGGAATTTGTGGTTGTTGTTAAGAGCACAAGGTAAATCCATAAGAGGACCTGCATCCTCTGGGAACAAATTATGCATGTGGGCAAATGATGACTGAGTGGGCACGAGTCATGTAACGAGTTTGGGCAATGAAGGCGTTTCTGACCCTGACTTTCCTGAGCCCTTAAGCCACTCTTGTATCAGCCCTCTGTTCCTTTAGCTGAGGTCCAGCTCTGCACTGTGGGGGGCTTTGAACCCAACATCACTGTCTGCTGTGGCTAATCCCCCAGAGAGCTGCTTCTCCTTGTCCTCAGGAAAGACATTACTCTTGCAGCCTGGTTGCTCTAAGCGTGCACTCAGGCTTGATTTATACTGAGAGCTGGGTTCTCCCAGCTTTCCATCCCTGAAACCAGAGGAGGGCTTTGCCACTGGCACCAAGGATTTGTCCCTCACCAGCAGATCAGAGCCAGAGCTGGATCTCCCTAGCAGTCTTTTCAGAAAGAAGCCCCAGTGTTGATCTCTTGGACAGCAGCGCAGGCTCTGCCAGTCCTGGCAGTGAGGCTGGATGCAGTTCAGTGCTATTTTGCTGGTGTAAACCCCAAGTAATTTATTCAAAAGCAATGATATTTATCTAGATTTACATCATTTAGCACTAAGTTCAGTCCTTCAGTAACGGATGCTCAAATGCATGACTGCATTTGTTTTGTACCTACCTCTGAGCAAAATGACAGATACGTTTCCTGGGGGATAAAATCCATCTCCCAGGCACACAGCCAGGCTGGCCGTGTTTTCTGCAGCAGAAATTTCAAGGACATAAGAGGAGTGGGGAAAAGGAACTTTTCCTCCCAGACCAGGAGCATGGCCCAGTGGCCACCTGCACCAGCACTCGTGCCCCAGTGGCTCCAGCCTTGTGTTGGGGTGTTGGAGCAGTGTTTCAACCCAGTTTCCCTGCACTGCTGCCAGTTTTGGGGATGTGTTGGCTGCAGGCACCAGCCAAGGCTGTGCCATCTCCTGTGCCACCCCACCTCCATGGGTTTCTCTGAGGGGGTGACAGAGGAGGGGAAAGGGGAAGGAAAAGGAGCCTGCTCAGTTTTGTGTAACACATGACATGAAATATGTTAGGTAAACACCTTATTAGAAATGATTTGTCATCCCTCTGCCTCTCTCAGCTGCATGTAACTCTATCTCCAGACTATTATAGTATCAAATATATTTTACAAGAGTTTTACCTACAGGTGACTTGCTCTTTATTACTGGATGTAGGCAAAATCAATATTTTAGTAACTAGAAGATCATTTATTTTGCTTTTTGAAACATTTTTCAACAGTGGGAGAGCAGCTAAAGCCTGTGAAGCTATGATTAAGAGCCCCAAACTCTACCTTCCTTTCCTTCTATGCCTCCTAACCCATTTATTGACTTATATAGGTAATTTCCAAACCCAGAACATCATCTTGAGCGGCCACTGCTGGTGCATGGGGGTTTTTTTGGGTTTTTTTGGGTTTTTTTGGGTTTTTATTGGTTTTTTTCTGCCTTGCAGACAGATAATTCTTTAAACTTGGATAATTTCAAGAGGGAATCAACTTAATATAAATATACCTGTCACTGGTTGAAATAGAAGCAGATTCTGGCCTTTCAATAAGGCCACTTCTGCAGTCCCACACTGGGGAAAAATCAAAAATTGCTCAGAACTGATAATGCATTCCTCCAGCTCCACAGCCCTGATGGAGTTCAGTCAGGCCAAATACCCTGGCTGCTTTTATGTGTTTATTTTACCTTCTGATTTGTTTTGAAGGTCATATGATGCAAAGATGATGGAGAGGAAGTGCTTCTTGTTTAGGGAGGTTTGTCCCGGAGTCACAGTGCTCTGCTTCCTTTCCACAAGGAAAAGAAAATGCTGCTGGGCTGGTGCACAGGCAAGAAAGGCTTCTTCCTCTTCTCCCCAGCCACAAAGGCTTTGTTATCCTTCAGGTTTGTGGCTTCTCTTGCAGCTGATAGAGCACTTAAGCAATAAAGAAATAATCTCAGGTGGAAACGTCCATGTGCTCCGATGCCTGGGACTTGGAGGGAACAAGTGACATTGCTATATCCTTGCAGGTGAGGGCTGCTTGGATAAAAACTCATACTTTAGATGCCCAAGAAACAGCTGAACATCTGTACTTTACATCAGCATGAGCTTTTACTTACCCTCCTGTGAGCCAAGGAGAAGGGCATTCCCCCGTGTAGAGGTGGGGAGGAGCAGCCAGACAACAGCAAGAATGATGAAAAATACCCTTCCTCCAGAGAACCATCTCTCCAAGCACCTTTCCCCCACCCTGGGATGTGCTTCCCATCCATCCCACCACCTCTGGCCCCTCTGCAAACTGCTGGTCCAGTGAGACCCTGTCATGGGGTCACTTTGGTTCACTTTGGTGTCAGCCAGCCCACCCAGGGTTCTGCTCCCACCCCGTTCTCCCTTCCACCAGCAGGAACAGGACTTTCCTTATGGCAAAACACAGGGAAAAGCAAAACAGAAGATATTTTTGCTCATCATCCCTTTGGTTTTAACAAAACTTCTCAGCCAGCGATTTGGTATCAAATGAGCAAAGATGTTTGCTTAAGAAAGTACATATGCACATAGTGGTGTGCTCACATTCAAACACATGGACAAGTGTATAACCTACTGTTTTTAGACTATAACATTGATCCTCTGGAATGCCCTTTGATAAAGTCAAAGACCTTCTGAGTCACTTAATTTTCCAGAAAAGTCTGATGTAATAGTCTGCTTGTGACAAGAGGGATTTTTAGGGTTTCTTTTTAATGGTACTATCTCTTTAGTGAAATGTAATTTCCTGTTTCGGAGGGAAGAGCTTGATTCCCTTGCTCATTTAAGCAAGGATACTTTTTTCATTCTGGCACAGCTGCACAGGGTCACACACACTGGGGGAGGATGAGGATCCTTTAGACCCTGCAGCCCAACATGGTGTTACATCTGTAGTCTCACAGTTTTGCTACAAGTGCTGTGTGTATCAAGGCATGACCCTGTGTCCCCCAAAGTCAAGAAAGGGCTGGGGACATACATAAATCCTCACAGGATGGAAATAAGTCCTCATTCAGGAGTTTTGCTGGATTTGAGTTGGGGTTTATTCTTGCTCCTCGTCCCTGCTTTTTTTGATCTTGTCATGCAGGAAGGGTTGGCAAGTGTAATGCCCCTTTGTATTTTGATTTGGGTAGGGGTAAGTCTCCCATATGTGTGAAACCTTAAGGTTTTGGAGGTTCTCTGTCTCCTGCCAAAAACCCCCACAATCTGTCTTCTAATGGTTGGAAATCCCGTTGGCAGAGAAAATGAAGTGCCATCATCACTTGGTGCTCGGTCTTGATTTATTTCTATTTTACTTACAGCTTTTTTTGCGAGGATATCATCACATGAGCCTTTTCCAGCTTGTTCTGCTTCCTACCAGAGTCACGGCAGAGGACCTGGGCCTGGCTGATGGGGACATCTCACCAGCACACACTAAGATTTAAGCACCTCTTAAAGGTGGGAAGGCTAAGGATCACCATTCCCTTGTACAGCTGGCTGGTGTTTGAATAAATGAGATTCCCTCATCTCCCAGTGCTGGGCTCCAGCATGTCTGGAGCAGTGCTGTGGCTTCTTTTCACCAGGTTTGCTGATGGTGGTCCAAGTTTCACTCAGGAGAAATGCAAGTTTCACTCAGGGGCAATGCTGCCCAAGCCCTGGTGATGCCTTGCCTTCCCCTCACTCTTCTCTTGCCAGCCCCAGCTGAATTTTGGCCATTTTGGAGCAGGAGCCTGGGAGGCTCAGGCAGCCTCACCCCCTGTGCCCCAGCACCCACCGTTCCCACTGCAGCTCTGGCCATCTCGCATTCACAACGTGTCCAGCAAAGTTTGTGTCAGGGGGTTTAAACTTTAGATCTGTGTGACCAAGGAATTCCCAGTTCTGTTGCATGTGTTCCCCTGTCTCTCCCTCTCCCCCCCGTCTTTCTCTTGGCTGTGAAACAGCACAAGGAGACTCTTTGTATGCTCCTAATCCTGAAGCAACACAGCTTTAGCAACATCCAGGGATAAAAGCACCATCAAACCACAACTTTATGGGGGCAAATCTCCTCTAATCCCTCGCTTTAGCTAAACAAAGCTTCTTGCCCTAATCCGCTATCGCTTTAAAAAAAAAAAAAGCTCAGATTTTGTTTTTAGTAAGAAGATGATCCAAAGGACTAATTTTAAGAGAGACTAACCAACTCTGACAGCTTTTAAAATAGGCGACAAGAAAATAGATGCAAACTTTCCTCTCAATTCAAGGGTTTTCAGGCTATGCAATAAGAAAAATATCCAGGGTTTAACTGCTTTCCTTTAAGCTCACTTTTATTGTATTAAATGCTCTGACCAACTCAGATTCAAATCACCAGGCCCAAATGCCATTTGATCTTTAAAGAGAGAGTTAAAAAGTGTGCATATTATTCCCAGGAAGGCAGTCCAAGGAAAATCAATTATCATAAACAAGGATTATATTACACACACGGTCAATATGGAAAAACAAACATGATGCCGATAATGGGCCGAGGAAGTGGCTCACATCTGAGGCCACTTTGACTGCATTAAAGATAGTTCTTTATTAATTTCAGGATGGTTGTGTGTAAGTATGGTAATGAGGAGAAGTCAAGCTCTTAACAGTCAGGCCAAGCTTTCACTCCAAACATGAACCAAGTGTTGAATTTTCCTTCCTTTTAATTTTTTTTTTCCTTGTGGGATGTGGAAGTGTTACAGTTTGACTTGGGGGCTCAGCATGTGTGTGTGGCTTAGTGCTGCTTGGCTTCAGCTGTGGGAAAATGCTGGGCTTGGAGCAATCAGGGGTTACCACTGTGCTTCCCCAGGGACCCCGCGGGTCTGAGCCGCTGCAGTGAGCAGGTGCCTGTCTCACTCCCATCGTGTGCCCTGGGTGCTGCAGGAAGCCAGCTAAACCCATTGGATTCTTCCCCTGGCTTATATCTCAACACTTACTGTGAGGAATTTTCATTATCCATCAGCATCTAGTCTGACATTCAGCAGTCTGCCTGCAGGATGAGGAGGACGAAGAGTGGGGTCGTTGCAGCATTATGGTTTCATCCTTACTCATGCTTTGCTCCCAGGGAACAAGTAAAATGTGTACCCATACTTTTCTAACACGTTTGATACAGCCTGACCACCTTGCTGATGTGAGGAGGGGGAAGCTAGCAGGTCTCAGTTCCCTCAGCACACCTGGGTGGGAAGGGATGGAACCCCACCCATCTACTCCTGTGCTTGTGACCTTGCCTCAAACTGGGCATGGGAGCTTTCCTCGTCACAGATCCTTCCTGCAAGCTGGCTGGGGAGCAGCACAAAAACCCAGACTAGCATTTCTGTCCCCAGGGGAGTTCCAGCGCTTTGAAATGTGCTTTGGTGCCAATACCACTGGGAAGTCAAACTGATCTGTGGATAACTTTGGCGTTCTGACATCACAGGGTGTGAGCAAACACCGATTACAGCACGAACGTGGTATTCAATAAAACTGAAGCTGTAGGAATATTTTGACATAGCATAAACGTAGAAGCTAAACAAAGTGAGGAAACTCCCCACCGTGTGGAAACTTGCTGAAATGAAGCAGTTTTGATGCTCAGTGTGCAGAGAAGCTCTGGGCAGATTCCTTGGATGTTCTCCCATTATGAGAGGCTGTCGAGCATGACATCTTTTTGCCACGTGTCGTGTGATTGCAGTCAGATGGGGAACGGTTCTGCCTGCCTCGTTGGGAACGTTCCCCATAAATCCAGCTCGTAGGGGAGCCTCAAGCCCCTTCTTGCTGCAGATCAGCCCAGCCTGCACCAGTGGCCGTGGATCTCACCTTTGAGGGAAGCCACTGATGGTCTCCCAGATGTTCCACCTGGTCCCTGTGCTGGCACTGCACCCGCTGGCTGCACTTGACTCCAGTGCAGCTGTGACAGGAGCGTGTTTCCTGAGGCCCTTGGCTGCCCGGGAGCTTTGTCCTCAGCCAGAGAGACGTGTATAATCTTTGGCTAAGCTCCCCCAGGACCCCCAGCCTCTCTCTGCTCAGCCACACTGAAAGGGCCCTTTTGAAGTCCATCCAGCATTGCGGGGTGTGTGTTTGCCCTCGGACGGCACATGAAACCAGTAAACACCATTTCTGGGCAGGAATCTCCAAAGTCCATATCCTTTCGGCCTTGAAGTTTCCCTTTCTCATTGACCTGTGCCCAGAAGTGACTCCTGATTTGAATAGCAAATAGTAGCTGTCTTTCCCTCCACAGCCAAGCTGTTTTCTTTTCTTCCTCCCAAAGCAAGGTGGGAGCTTTTCACTTCCCTCTTCAGAGCGGCCAAGGGGAAGGGAAGCAGCAGATTTGGTGGGTGCTGAGTGGAGCCCCCATCCTGCTCGTGCAAAGAGCCTTTGTTGGACCTTATCCCCTCTGGAGGCCCAGGCAGCAGTGGTTTTCCACCAGGTAATCATGACCCTGCAGATGTGTTGTGGCACATAGCTGGGATTTTTTGGAAGCAGCCTTTGGTTTGGCCAGCATGGGTCTGGACTATAAGTGACACTGATTTCATAGCACCTTGTGTCACCTGCTGCTGTGTTGTGTATTCAGCACCAGATGTGGAATAGGGACACCCCAGTGGAGGTGGAGGAGAGGGATGATCAGCAGGAAACTTGAACACTTTGAATCTCAGAACACAGCCAGAGTAAAAATACACCCCCCACCCCTGTCCCAGCCCCACGCTGCAGAACAGGAATGAGCCAGTGGGCTGGGTCTTGTAGCCCATAGTCAGGCCCAGGAGATCAAATCTCAGGTGGGACAAAGCTTTTGAAAGGCACTAATTTGATTTTTTTCCCCCCTCAATATGCTTCTCCTCCCTGCTGGCCTTTGGAAAAACTGATTTTCACAAGCCCTGGAGGATGCAGCCCTGAGGCTGGGGACTCTGCCTTTCCCAAAACAGCCACAAGAAGCTGGCAGGTAAAGGGGGCTCTAAAGAGCTCTACTGAGAGTTGTGGAGGTAATGGGATGTTTTCTGTCCCTCTGATGGGGCAGCCTGGGAGAGTTTCCACAGGTCACTGGCACTTTGCCTTTTCAGTGCTCTTCCACCAGAGCAGGACAATGGGGAAAGCGCCTTCATTTGCTTTTGTGCTAATGAAGTCAAACAAGCATCAGGGAATTTGCACTGGGGATCTGTATTAGGGGTTTGATCTGTATTAAAAAAAAAAAAAAAAAAAGGTTCTTTGGGTAAAGCTTATCCCAAAAAGCATCTGGTAAGCTGAGGGCATCTCCTTTGTTTTCAAAAGTTGTGACTGGGAGTGGGGAACATTTTTTCCCTAGATTTTGATTTGAATCTATATTTTTTCTTTGTTCAAGGGGGAAGTGATGGGATATGGGAATACCCAGTTTGATCTCAATGCTGGTAATCAATCTGTTCACTGAAAAGAAAGTTGCAAAAGCCTGCAGCCTAGTGAGCAACCCCATTTGTTCTCCATCCCTAAATCTCCAGGTCCAGGAGTCATGTGACAGTGCTAGACTCTTCACTTTGACTTTTAATCAAGGTGCAGGAAGGGACCAATGTATCATTTCAAAAGCCTGAAAACAAGAAAGGAAATGTGTGACATTATGCTTTATTTTTCTTTTTTTATCTCTTGACTTTAAAGTCCAAGCTATGGACAAGGGCACGGAACAACCTGGTGGGAACATTTTGAGGCTTAATGCAATTATTCAGCATGATATTTTGTAAGATTGTAAAATCCTGTTCTTTGTTGTCTGGATGAACCCACCTGAAATCTGTGGAGTTCACTGTACTGGTGCTGCTGTGATATCACTTCTACTTTCCACCCTAAAAAATTGACAGCTGACTTTCAGCTCCAGGTTTTGAATCTTAGGCCTGGGGCATCCAGCTCTCTCCTTCAGCCTTTTCTACTTTCTATTGCTTTTCTTACCATTGGATGTGAATAGCTCATAAAACCCCCTGCAAACAGCAAGCAAGCAGCAGACCCAAACATGTCCCCATTGCAGCAAATGCTGGAAGAAATAAATTTAGCTGAAAAATCCCTGTCTTGGTTTTTTGTTATATTTCTTTCTCTTGGATAAGGCAAAAGAAGGGGGAAAAATTAAAATCCCTTGGTTGCAAAAATGCCTTCAGTCAAGTTCTCTCTCTTACTGACAGCTCAGTTCCAGCTACAGAAGTCTTAATGATATTTTGGCCATAATGCCGAGAGAAGCAAGAAAGCCCCTTCAGACACCGGCAGCTTTCACCCGAGTGGAGCAGTAAGAAGACAGCTGAAATGTATCTTTGAACCCAGGCAGGCAAAACTAGTTTGTTGTGGTGTCCCTCCTCCTGCCCACATCCATCTCCCCAGGCTGGCACAGCGGGTGCTGGTGGCACGTGCGCCAGCGGCTCGGGGCTGTCCCCACAGCGTGCTCAGGGATGGAGGGCTGGGTGCTACCAGCTGCTCCTCTGTCTGAGGTATCTCCTTCACCTGGCCTGGAGGGGCTGGTAGGACACAGTGGGTGTTGTCTTTGGCATTTTTAATTGTGTGGGTAGTGCAGGTGTCCCGTGGCTGCAGATCTCAGCCTGGTCACCCCAGCAAGCAAAGGTTCCTAAGGTTCACTAGTACTTGGTTCAGTGAGCTGTGGCACCTCGTGTCTTTGAGCATTGGTTTGTGTTAAACTGAAGCTGAGCTAAGGCAGAGGCAACTGCTCTCCTCTCAAGTGTGGGTCTTCCAGGGCCTCCAGCTCCCCACCAGTCCAGGTGGACTTAGGTTGGATATTAGAAAAAAGAGGGTGGCTGGGCCACTGGAACAGAGAATGGTCACCCAGAGGGTGGCTGGGCACTGGAACAGAGAATGGTCACAGCATCAGGCCTGACAGAGGTCAAGAAGGGTTTGGACAATGCTCTTGGCCACGCGGTGGGACTCTTGAGGATGGTCCTGTGCAGGGCCAGGAGCTGGTCTCCATCCCTGAGAGTCCCTTCCCATCCAGCATATTCTTGACTCTGTGATCTCCTGCCCCAGAGCTCTGGCCAACCCTACTAAGCCCTCAGTGGTTGTGTCTGGCAAAAGAGGCTGATCTCACACCCCTGATTTTGGACCTATACTCCTTTTTTTCTGCTGCTGACACCAAACCTGCAGGCTATTTCTCATGGTGACCCTGTCCTTGGAGCAACCCCAAGGTAATACAGTACTGTGTTCTGTGGGGACAAAGGGCTTGGCTGTGCAGACTGTGCTCCCTCTGCCTGAAGAGGCTCTCACAGATGTCCTCTCCTCTGTCTCTCCCTTCCTTGTGTCCTTCCCAGGACTGAAGGCAACACCAAACCATCTGGTAAAGATGTTTAGAAGTGACACCTTGGTGCTCCCTGACACCAGCCCTGATGCTGCTGGGTTTTGTCCCACCCCTCCTGGGTTTGGCAGTGGACTGGGGCTCTCAGTCAGGAGCACACCACATAGGAGAGGCCCCAGACTGAAGAGGAGAGTGTTGTACTTGCAAGGCTTTGAGTGCTCACTGAAAGTCATTTTCAAAAATGATCTTTTACCCCTTAATCAAAGTCTTTATCCATATGTTATAGTTGCCCTTAGTTGCCCTTCCTGCCCTTAGGCTGGAAACATTTGCAGATCTCTCTTGGCTATTGGCTGATCCTAAGTAATAAGCACTAATATTTGAGCTTCAGAATCACTTGCAAAGTTGCAGTCTGGTAAAGCCATCTGGTTGAAATCTGTCAGTATTTATTATCCACTGGAAGTTTCTCTTTGGACAGCTCTGATGCTGCCTTTCATTATCATGGAAAGCTGATCATATTAAACTAATTACAGGGAATAGCTGATGACAAGTTGCTCTTTAATCTGCCTTTTTTTTTTTAAATCAGAATTAAGGTCATTCTCCAAGACCTTGATTTTTGGAAACTCCCTGGCAGCAGTTGTTAGCTGGGTTAAAATATTTACAAATCCGTGTATCTTCTGTTGCTCCCGTTAGGAATGAATAAGCAGGGATTTGTTAGTGGGGCTGAAATTCACCATTGTTTTAGAAGGTACTAAGTACTGTTCCCATGTGCTGCTTACACCACGTGGGGTGGATAAGAGAGGCTTTCACACATTCAAGCTTGCCAAGTCAATTTTTCTTAGGCAATGTTAGGTTGTCTTTAAATCAACATAATTTGTTTCCCATCCCTAGACTTGGACACACCACAGTAATGCCAGTCTGGTCTGTCAATTCTTCTCCACTGTGAAGAGAGAACAGCCTCTGTGCAGGCTGGTCCCTGCCCGAGTCCTTACAGACACCTGGAGGTAGATGGGGCAGCTTGTGGGGCCAGCTCAGAGCTTCTCCTGAACAGGAGGTTTGTCACCTTGCAGCAATTGCAAAATGGATTGGAAGGAGCCACTGTAAGACCTGTGGATGGCTTAGGCTCTGCCTCCCTGGTCTGCTAGCTAGTGAGTTGTGTGTGGGATGATGTGACTGCTGCCTGCCTTTTCTTCCTGGGAGTTAAAGTCAATCCCTTGTGGGGAGGCAGGAGGGAAATCTAGGCATTTGGAATCCATTTTCTTTGGATAATGCTGTTTTTAGGTTGTTAATTGTCTATGTTCAAAGTTTGGAGGCTGTAGGTCTATCCCTCTCTACGGCCTTCAACAGTGTAATGTTACTGCACCTGCTCACAGTCTGCTGTGAGACCTGGACAGCAGCTTCTCTGCCATGGCACTTCAACTTCCACCTGCCTTTTCCCTCCCATGTGGATTTACAGGAGAGGAAGGGTTTGGTTCTGAATGTTTATACAGCCTGGCGAGGACAGAGCTTTCCACTTACCTCCATACTTCACAAATTGCTTTCCTGTAACATGATGTAATTTATAGCTTGAGCTCACTGCCAGGTCCCTGGGATGTAACTTGGTATGACTGCCTCCATCCATGCAAACAGGAGCAACTGGAGTCCTTCCCTCAGGGCTTACTCAAATACACTATATTTAATAAGAGTTAATCCCTTTAACACAGTTGCTGGCCTTGCCTTTTAAAATTGGATTAAGACTGATGCACTATAGAGAGTTTTTAATGCCAATGAACCCAACCTGTTCGAGAAAATGGAAGTTGTAAACATGGTATGGATTCTAAGATCCGTCTAACCTTAGGAATTGGCCTTGGGAAAGGCTGCACAAAGGCCTTTTTCACACCTTTAACTCTGCAGGACCTGAAGGCAAATCTGTGGATAGATGAGCAAGGCTGTGAGGAGTTCAGCTGATTCTCTGCTGCTCTGTCATAGGCACAATTAAATGGCAGCAAGGCAGAGAAAACACTTCCAGTGCAAGTGTCCTGAGGAGGAAAAGCACCAGGATAAGGAAACCAAAGAAGCCAATCTCTAGAAGTGACCTTAAAACTGAGTAAAACTGATGCAGATCTTAATTACTGCTGGATCAGAAAAGTGAAAAAATACAGTGAGTGTGTGATTGACAAAGGGTTGTGACATCTCTGGGCTAAAAAGAGCTGTAGAGGAAATAGTTCTCATTCTCCTAGAAATGCCTTTGAGAAAAAATGCTAAGCTACATGCTTCTGAGTTAATTTTCTGAAACGTTCATATATTCTTTTATCCCATATCTGGGGACAAAGGACTTTACCTATAAATTTTAAATGTAAGTTATGCATTCATATTTGAGCTTGAAGGCAGAAATAAGGGCTTAGCCCTTACTTTTCACCAGGGCTGGTTGCTTGAACTCTAATTTCCTCCTCTCCACAACACTGAAGCTTTTCATCTTATCTCTTTTTCAGAGCAATGAGGATAAAGAGCCACATGTGGAATGTGCCTGTGCTGGATCTCAGGTACAAACAGAGCAGGATGGAAGCTGTCCCATGGACAACACCTGGACTGCACCACACAGTCAGGCCTCCTTCATGGGGCATGGCACTGAGCAAGGCTGGCATGGACAGCCAGGGCTTGATTTCATTTACTTCCTCCATACCTTTCATGCTTTTTAAAATATCTTTCACTTTCTGAAGCAGTAAGGGGAAAGAGGTGTTTGCTTAGCCTCCTCTGTTTGCCCCAGCATTTGTAGAATGGAGCCATAAAATTAAATCCAGGGTATCTTTAGCCTGTTGATGGGCACTGGCAATCTCACATCCCTTTCCCTGAATGGAAGGGGCAGTTCACTCACACAAGCAACTGCCAGACTGCAGTGGTATCTGGATGGGAGGGAAAAAAAAAAAAAAAGGGAATAAACAGACCTGGGGAACTCCAGTTTGACATAAAAAACAACATGATGGATAGCCCACAGTGACCACTGGCTCTGGTGGCTGGAGGACAAGGAAAGAAAAAAAAAAAGCAAGCAAAAAAAGAAAAAAAAAAAAAGCCAGGACAAGCAATCTGCAACCAGCCTAGGAAGATTACTGCCATAAAAGCAATGCTGGAAGGGGCTAGTTATCAAGTGGAAAACAAGAAAGTACAACTCGCTCCCCAGCCACCAGATTTAGGGGACTCTGGTTGGAAGGTTCATACTCTGGTGGGCCATTAGAGCAGAAACAGAAATGGATGCAGTAATCCAGAACATATTGAGTCTCTAGGTTGCCATGAAATATAATGCAGGGAAAAATGAATTATTTTCCAAGGGAAGCTGTAGAAAGCACATATATAGACTTTTTTTTATTGGGACTGTGTTATCAACAGTCTCTCTTAATAGTCGAAAACAGCTTCTTATGTTTTTTATAGAGTTTTAAGGATCCCTCTGGACGAGGAGCTGGATGGGGGGACCTTCAGGAGGAGGGAGCAGGGGAAGAGGAGAAAGGAAGGAAGGGCTGTAAGAGGGAGCACAGTGCTGATTTCCTTGTGCTGTCTCAGCATTTGGGTGTGGTGCTGCTTTATGCTAATTTTTCCTCATTCCTTGCACAGAAACAATGTCACACACACACATGGATGCTGTTCCATGCACAGCCACGCTGGCCCTGTGTTTTCCTTTGCAAGAAGGTGAACCGACACATCTCCAAAAATTGGATAGAGGTAAAAAAAATGTGATTTAATGGTGTTTTCATCCCCCCTGGGGCACCTGCAGGGGATGGTAGAAAGGCAGCTGGAGGTGCCCATGGAGAACTAAGCTCCTCCTTGTTTTGCAGGTTCAGGATCATCTTGTTCTCTTAAGCCCACATTGAAAGAATGAAAGAATCTTGTGAAATCCCTCTCATGACATTGATGGGACTTTAAATGTTTGGGAGTGAAAATATTAAAGCAGACTAAAAGGTTTGGATGGTTTTTTCCATGCACAAAGAACAGTTTTATACTTTAACACCTGTATCCACTTGTAATACTAACTTCTGGTGAAGGAGCTGCTGCTGGTGACATGAAGTTGTCACAAAATGAATCTTGAGATTATGAAAATATTGTGTAGTAAGGTCTCTTTTGCCTTGTCCCCTGACTTTGAGGCTCTGTCTTGTGTGCACGTCATGTTTGCAAGGCTTTTAGGCAACCACAGGTAAAACAAAGAGAAAAGGGAAGGGGAAGGGACAAGAAATGGGTAGATCCCAAGCAAGATGAATTGTCTGTTTCACAGGAGCTGAGGTTTGAAGAGATCAGAGCCAAGGACTCAAATCATAAGGGCTCATAGCAGAGATTTTTAGTCACGGCAGAGTCCTTCCAAGGAAAAAACCTCTGAGTTCCCACGACGGACAGAGCACACAAAAGCATGAAAATCACTTTGCTTTGCAATAGCCCGCCTGTGCCTGGAATTGGGAAGCTGCCTCCAGAAGCAGCCTCTGAAATGTAAAGACTGCCGCATGCAGGAACCAATCCATCAGCCAGGAGTGCAGGGATATTGTCCTCAAAACATAGAGTTGGACTACTTGGAGTAAGAGATAAAAAAATTTTAAAAAAGGAATGATCAGTCTAAAACTCAGAATTTTCTTGAAAAAATGAAGTATCTTGGATAGAAAACTTGATTGATGCTCTCTGTCTGACCACTTAACACTCCTGTGCTTTTTTCTCCCTGTAACTCCACAAAGCTGTTCAGCAGAAGAGCTCATAGCTGCAGTTTTTACTGTTTCAGTATTTTTTTAAACTGCCTGTCTTATTAGATTCCTTAAAGTTCAGCTGATGCTCTACGCAATAGATATCAAAGAATAGGGCAGGACAGTAAATAGAGTCTCATTTCATCACTCCCTGGGGAGATGCTGGTGGCAGGATGGACTAATATATACAAAGTGAATTCTGCACCAAGTACACCCCAAAATAATTTCAGAGGCCCAGGCAGTGATCTGGCACACCATGCAGCCTAAATTACCTTTTTTTTAAAGCAGCCAGAGAGGTGCTTATCTCAGCTTAGCATTCACCTCTCGGTGCCAGAACGGGGATCCCTGCCCCAAGAGCCAGCCCACAGCCCTGGCACAATCCCACTGGGAAGCGGTGGGATGTGGATGCTGCAGTGAGGTGGCTAAATGTCAGCACTGCCTTCCTTGAGAGGAGGGGGCTCCTCCAGCTGCTGGGGCAGACATCCCGGCCTGGCACGTGCTGGAATTTCTTTCTTGCTGTGCCAGTTTCTAGGCCTTGTGGGAGCATTTGGGACGGCGGTGGGGGCAGATTGGCACAGATTTATATGCCAGCCTTGTCTCTAGCTCTGACTCTGCTGTTCCGCCTGGGCTTCCTTCATTTAGAGCCCTTTGTTACAAAATGTAATGGATATTGCCCTAGGAGCCGTTTTCAATTGCTCGTGACCACGCAAGAAACAATTAGGCAAAGCATATTTTTGTTTATATCCTCACTGCCTCCTTTCCTAGGAGAGATTTAGAGATCCCTGGCTGGTTGGGTTATTGAAATGTTGCTCAGTCTGAATCTCACAGCCTGGGTTGGGGTTGTGGCTCCCCCCAAGCTGTGTAGGGGTGGGAAGAGTAAGGTACGGGGACAAACAGGAACTGAAAGTAACAAAATGAGTGGATAACCAGAGAATTTAATTTTTCATTTTCTTCAAAAAAGGTTTCCAAAGCTGCCCTAAGGGCGGTTTGTAGGCTGGTATTGTTCTAACGAGAAAAACCTGCCTGGGGCACTTCAAACTGTGCCATGCTTGGACCTGGGACTGAAATTCATATTTCAGTGCTTGTGTCTGGTCTGCCAGAGCTCCTTGGCAGATGATCCAGGCACGGGTGGAAAAAGAGGTGGTGTAGGAGGAAGGGATGGCAATGCTGCAGAATGGTGATGCTCAGGGAGCCTCATGGCTTGGGCTGTCCATTCCAAGCTGGGTTGAAAGCTGAATGCAGTGGGATGTGCCTGGACATGGGATCCTGGTCCTGAGTGTGTGTTGAGGAGATACAGAAAGGGATTGAGACAGTAGGAATCCTTCTGCCTCTCTCCCTCCCCTGAGGGATTCTGATGATGGGTGTGAGCTGCCTTGGGTGTTCTGGGGAGGAGAAGTGTGCTCTCAGCTCAGGTACCCACCCGGAAATGTTGTCAGGCAGGTCCTGACCCCAGTGGGAACAAGGCCAAGGGAGAGCCCAAGAAGGAGAGGGGCTGCTGAATGGGGAGAGGAAGGGGAGAAAATCCCACCCGCTGCTTAGGGAGAGAGGTGACAGAAGGTGACAGAGCCCTAAACAGCATCATGAGCAGGGGGATGTGAGTCCAAGTCTGAGTGTAAGGACAGGCTCTGTGTCAAGATGTCTGAGAATGTGATCCCAGAATTTGCTGGGGCCTTCCACAGAGAGGACAAGAAGCACAGACTGCTGTCACATGGGCTGTGGGGACACCAGGCTTGAACTGATCAGGCTGATCCCTCCATCCTTCAGACTGATCTCTACTGGGTGTCACTGATGGCCCATCTCCTTCAGAGCAGCCCAAACTAAGTGGTTTGCTGGAATCATCCTTTGGGAAGAGGGCTCTCCATCTACTGGACATGTTGCTGCCTTTGGACCCTGCCTATAAACAAAAAGCAGTCGAAATGCTCCTGCTCTGTGCAGGCAGAGGCAGTGCAGCCCCTGCCCCCATTAGGGAGGGCAGCCCCTTCATCAGCTTAATGAGCCCGGCGATCTGCATGCAAACAAGGGCGGGCCGGGGGGGCAGCATTCATCGCGGCAGAAAGGGCTGGGAGATGCTCGCAACACATGGCTTGTCCTTGGGAAATTGTAGCCCGAGGATAACACAGTATTCGGACCTTCATCTGGCACAGGGAATAAACTGGAAGCTGCCTTCCCCAGTCATTTCAAATAAATCTCGGTTACTGATACAAAAGGCTCTCAGGGGGTCATTGATAAACCTCAGTGTGAAACCCAAACAGCACAGCTACCTCCTGGTGAGGAAGGAGCAGGTTTAGAATGGGTTAATTAGAAAGATAATGAGCTAACAAGGCTTCATTTCTGTTCAGTGGCTCAATGAGGAATTCATTAGAAAGGCTTAATCTAACTGAACAATCCCAGGGCTTAGAGAGATTGCCCATTGATTGCCAGCCCAAACTGTTTATTTACAGGTTTTTGCTGGCTGAAAGGTCTCATTCCTTTATTTCTAAGGCCATTCGGGTGTGCCACAAGGATGCTGTGCACCCAGCAAAAAGCAGCAGCCATAAAAATCTGGCAGTAAAGCCAGATGGGAAGGAGAAAGGCATCAATGATCCCAGTAACACCAACCATGTAGTTTTGGTGTGTTCCCCCAGCTAAAGATGAGGGCAGGGCAGTTTACGTGTAGGGTTTGGGTGCCACTGGAAAGAGAGGAGAATTGAAACATTGAGAGAGAAAAAAATGGAGCAGGAACATCATGTAAGTGGGGAGAGGGGCTGGAGCTGAGCCCTCCAGGCTTTTCTATTTCTCACTTCACATCATAAAATGGATGTCATTTTGCAAGTCTTTTTCAGGGGCTTTCAAACACCCTGGGGAACCTTCTCATCTTGGGAGTGTGAGGTGCTTCCACAGGGTCAGGGAGAAGCCAGGAATGTGCCACTGGAGGAAATCTCCTAATTAAATCTCTGCAGACAAATCCCCCCAGCCCTCCAGCAGCCACATTCTCTCCCTTCCCTTATGGGAGGAGGTGGGAATCGGCACTGCAGGGGCAGAGGGATGGGCACCTTTCCCGCCGCAGGACATGAGTCTCCAGCACATCAGGCACCAGTGGGATTCTCTGCAGCCCCTCCTGGTTCCCTGTTCAGTTTGTAAAAACATACTTCTCATGTTTGTACAAACTGAATTGATGCTGGGCTGGGCTGCACAGACATCCCAGGAGGATTCTCTGGCTGAGATCAGCTTCTGATGGTGCCTCTCTCCCGAGAACTGGCAGGTTGGTAACATTTCAAGCCAAAACCACTGTCACTGCACTGCTTTGGCAATCTGGCTGGTTTGGAGATTTTTTTCTTCACTGTTATGCTGGGTTGTTGGTTTTTTTGGGTTTTTTTGTTTGTTTGGTTGGGGTTTTTTTCCACATGGAAGCAAAGCTGCTGGAGACTAAACCAACGTGTTCCATGTCCAGGAATCTTGGACCAGAACTTCATGAGTTTCTTCATGACCTCGTACACCCTTTCAATGGTGCTTTTTTTAACAGCATGTGACAGGACAGTATTTAGTAGGGAAATGAGTGTCCTGGACATGGGAATAGCCCCTTTGACAAGACCATCTGCCACTGTCAGAGAAATGATGAGCCTAGACCTGAGCAAAGTTGAGAGTTGTACGCTCTCAAAGATCCCTTGGTCATCTTCCGGTACTGTAAAAGTGAAAAAAACCCAACAAACTAGAGTGCTTTTAAATAACTGGGAGACTGGTGCTGACCTGCCTCAGTGTTTTCAGGCTCTCTGTGGTGGGTGAACATGACCTGTTGATCAGAACCATTATTGTTTGTGCCACTGAACAAGGCTGGTGGTAATTTCTAGGTGGAGTATGTTAGAGTCACATTATACTTGCTGAGCTTTTAAAAATCTTGCTAGATTAATAGCCTTTAAAAAATAAAGCTGTTTTAGTGCCACATTAACCACAGGCCACAGTGTATTAACTGACAAAACCCAAATTGTTCTTTAATATTCCTAAAGCTGGTGTTAAGCACAATAAGAACAATTTTCACTTTCAATAAGAATCTGACCCTGGATTTGCCCTCTGCCCTGACCTGGGTCTTTCTCTACAACCATGAGGGACCATGTGGAGCCATTCTGTTCTCCCTTCAAATGATGATAATTAAAAAGCATTTGCTTTCAGATTTTTCCTCCATCTGATTATCTCTTCTCCTTTGGTCTCTACTCCCTTCTGGACGTGCAACTGGATTTTCTGTATTTTTTTGGTGTGTTACTGGTGAATTCCTCTGTTCTTCTGGTGAATCACAGCACACAGCAGTCCAGGTTTTATTTACTGCTAGATTGAGCTTCCTGAGGTTTATTTATGGCAGAGAGAAGCAGCACAGCCCACTGTACAGTGTGTTACTCTGTTGATGTGCTTGCTAGCTCAGGGCAAGTTAATGGCTGTCTCTCACCTCAGTTTGCCCATGCTGTGAAGTTTGAACAGCAATACCTGTCTGGAATCCCCTGGCTGGGGATTTAACTGGGTGACTTTAACTGTAATTACAATGAAGGAAGTGTAAAAAGTAGGAAAAAATTAAGAATAAGAAGCAGAGTTTTTCCCCCTCCTTGCAATGTGTTATTGAAAGGAAGAGCTTCGTATGTCTGGTGCTGATATCTGGACATTTTTGTGGTTAGCCTCAGTGACAGTCAATGATTTGTAAGGGACATGAAACCTCCTGCTTCAGGGTTTAAACTGATCTCCAGGTGTTAGGATATTTCTGTGTAGTCATGGTCTGTCTGCCACCAAACAGAGTTACAGCACCTCCTGCTAAAGTCACTGGTGCTGGTTCCTGGTCGGGATGGGAAATGTGAGCCAGAATGTGGCAACTCCTGGCTACCTAAAATTGCAACCTAGGGGAGAATATTTGGAGGAAATAATTAGTTTCCTAATTACATCAGTTACATCATTGTATAACAAAATCTGTCCTGCAGCACCAGGACAGCTTAGGAAGCAGTCACCTTCCTCCCTGCCTGCTCTGCTGTCTTTCCCTGCCCTGTCAGTGCAGGGGCACTGCTGTCATCTCAGTGACCAAAACAATGAAGCTTAAAAATGCCCTTCTCCTTTCCTTTCCTTTTTTTTTTTTTTTTTTTTTTTTTTTTGACAGATTTAATCCTGGATCAATTGGCTGATCAGCGTGGAGGGGATGGAGGGGCAGAAACTTCTTAAGCCAATCCTAAGGAGTGGCTGAGCCTCCCATATTTAGAGCAACTGAGGAAATCAGGGCATCTTCTGGATGGAGATTTTTTCTCTGCCATTTGGAATTAGAGCAGCTGTTACACATCTTGGACAAGCATCCCTTGGAAATGCTGAGAGGAAGAAAAAGGACTTGCAGCACCCGACTTGTTTTCTGAAGTGACTGACAAATTTGCATGCTTCAAAAATACATACAGGAAGCAGAGATTGCCTATGCAAATAGACCAAAATAAAAAGGGGAGAATAAGTAAGTTCATTTACTGATTTATTCAGAGCAGAGCAGACAAACATTACTATTGTCAGTTTGGACAGCTTCTGTAAGGGAAAGAAAACACTCAGATTTCAGCATTTCTGACAGTCTACTTCTTTAAAATCCTTTAAAGTCCTGAGCCTGGAGCTCCCCTAAGAGCAAGCTGATGTAATTCACTTCCTGCACCGACTGTGGCCAGGGTCTGTTTTATGGGTTTGGCTGCTGCAATATAAAATCAGTGTGGGTAGATTTGTATTTTCTTCAACCAGAGGACTCGATAACGCTGCGCTGGTACAACACTGCAAAATATTTACAGGCTCAGAGAAGAGCAAGGGAAGAATTATTGAAGGCAGAATTGATGTTCCTAACTTGAAGTTTTCCTTGCTCTTGGTTTTGGGTACCTGCTCCCCAAGAGAAGTAGTTGGGGGGTGGAAAGAGCAAAGAGTATTGTCTCTGTTTCCATGCATTGTTCCCTATGAAAGCATCTCCCTGCAACCTTTACCTTCTGTTCAGACGGCCCCAGCCTGTGAGGAGAGAATGGCAGATTTGTGCTTTCTAAGCTCCAGATGGGGCTCCTTTCTTCTTCCTCTGTAAGTTAATGGTGTCTTGCTGAGACCAACTGGGCATGTAAAGATTTGGGCAAAACTCACAGCAGTGGTCCCATAACCCCAAGGCTTTGCAGTCGCATCCCATCGTGACGGCCAGTCCCCAGCGGAGCTTGGCTGTGGCTCTGATGTGGTGCCAAAGGAGATGGGGAAGGTTGTGTTCATTACATCTGTTTACCAATGGTTAAATAAATTAAAAGCCCATTGCAGACCACCAGCAGGCCCTGCTTTCTGCCCAAGGTCCTCTTTGGATGCTGGTATCGCTCTCTGTGTGCCAGTGTTGCCAGGGTGGCTCTGGTTTGGTCAGGATGAATCTTCACAAGTCAAAATAGGTGAGATATGAGCTTCCTCATTTCAGCAACACCAAGAGCCTGAGCCAGATACTCCCATCAGAGCATGGCCACACCAGTGAAGTCACTGCCTGTCCACTGTAGGGCAGCTGGACTAGCTGCCTCCTTGCCCATATCCTATGCTAAAGATAAAATGGGAAGACATATTTGTGGGATCCCGTCTAAGACCTTGGCAAGCCCTGGAAGAAGACAGAAACCCTCATGCAGAAGGATTTTTCACTGTTGGCACAGCATGGGAAGGGTCTGCCCCTGATCATGGTCCCTGCATGCTGGGATTTGTGTAGAGCCACTGTAAGGGACAGTCACTGTCCTGAAGAACACGTGGTCTTGATAAGTGGGAGCAGAAACGAGCCAACAACAAAGTGGCTGCATGATGGGAGGGTGGGGAAAAGCTTGGGAGAGGATGTGATTTCCACCCATGAGTCTGATCCAATACTGTCACTCCAGCTGGCAGAATCCTGGGGGAAGGAGGCCTGGAGAGTAAGGAAGACTAAGTGGCCAGCTAGGGCTCCTCTAATTTCTTTGATTCTCTGAGCTAAGCCGTCAGATCCCTATTTGAGGATTTTTTTATAATTCATTCCTAAGCAGCCAGATTACCAGCCATATGGACAAAGGATACTAGAGAAAGATTATTAAGATTATTAAAACAGATTATTTTTGCCATGGAGTAGAAATTGTGATCAATGGGAAAGGCTTGAGCCAGGCAACTAAGATAAGAGCTTTCATACTTCTACTTGCCCAGCCTAATCTCAGATCTGCTGGTGGTTTCTTGAGCAGAGGTGTGTAATCTGTTCTACTGGGATGTCTCTGGGTGGCTGATATCAGGTGTTGCCTCTTATCAAAAATGGGGAAAGGGATGTTCTCAAGACCTCAGATTTGCCCATACATCACTATGTGCATGTATGGAAATTATATGTGGGAGTCCTGTTGGCTCTGATAGAAACTTGAATTGCAGGAACCACTTTTGGGGAAGAGAGAGGGAATCTATTCTTTGCTGGCTTACTCTTTTGAAGAGACAATTTCCCTTCTTTCCATCACTATATCTTATGATTTCCCATCTTATCCATCACTATATCTATGATGCCATAAGCTGGGACAGCTGACCCCAGCCGACCAGAGGGACATTTCAGACCCTGCAACATCATACTCAGCATATAAAGCTGGGGGGAGAAGGAAGAAGGGGATGAAGTTTGGAGAGGTGGTGCTGTCTTTGCCTTTTCTGGAGCATTACGTGTCATGGAACCTGGCTTTCCTGGGGATGGCTGTCCATGGGAAGTGGTGAAGGAATTCCTTTATTTGCTTTGCTTTGCTCACACATGTGGCTTTCACATCACCTATTAAACTGTCTTTATCTCAACCCGTGAGTTTTCTTACTTTCACCCTTCCAGTTCTCCCTCCATCCCACCTGGGAGAGGGCGAGTGGTGGCGTGGGGCTGAGTTCCAGCTGGGGTTAGGCCATGGCAGAAGGCTCAGCCACAAGTCACTACAGAGAGACATGCAGAGCTACCAGGCACAGACATTGCTATTTTTGGTATAAGTGTTCTTGTTTCAAGTTTTTTCAGGTGTGAAGTTTCCCTGTTCGACAGGCCATCAATCACATAGGGGACACCATTAATAAATCTGTCCATGATTCTCCCTTGAGCTTGAAGAAAGAAAAACTCCAACTGTTAACAATTATTATAGAAAATTAACTCCATGGCTTTAAACAAAGTCTCATTGCAGGCTATTTTTGCATCATAAGGATGGGGGGGGTTGTGGGAGAGTGGAAATCACCCTAAGATCTGAAATGATGTGAATTTAAATTGCTTTGAAAAACCAGACATCTGACATAAGTTTAATCCTGGAAGCAGAGGCAACTTCAGTGGCTTCTCATACTGTTCTGTTGAACCCATCTCCTTGCTAGCTCCATTTGGTGGCTGGACACTGCAGAGTGGCATAAAGGGAGACACCAGCATTACCTTCAAAGAGCCAGCAAGGCCTGCTGCAATTTTCTAGGGTCACACCATAAAAAACGTTTCCCCATACTTCCTGAATCTCTTACAGCATTTTTTGGCCATGCTTAGTTATGTGTTTTAGAAAGCTTCTGCTGCCAGTTTCCTGACTGTCAGTAATGAAGAAGGTAAGTGATGGAGGGTTCCTTCCAACTCCTAGCAATCCATTCCAATGGCTAATTACCTTGACTGCCAGTGATTTGCAAGCTCTGACTGGTTTGAACCTTGTTGGTTGCAGCTGCCAGCAATGGATGTCATTGTGTTTTTGTCTTCTGGATTAAAAAGTGCTTTATGCCATGTGAAGGAACCACAGACTGTGATTCTGCCTGTGGTTCATGGAAAGCAGGAAGGGTATGTCCATGGGTGGAAGTCCTGTCATCCAGAGGCTGCCTTGGAGAACAGCAGGACCATGCAGGAAATTTTCTGGGCTTTTTCACATATTTATACCTGCTCAAGGACTGGCCTGACTTGGCTGTTCTGATCTGTGTGCACACATCAAGGAGTTAAGATTAGAAACCCAGGAGCTGTTGTGTAAGAGGTGCAGTTCCCTCTGCCCAACACACAGATGAGCAGGCTCTTCCTTTGCCCCCATAACCTTCTGGTCACCTCCGCACATAGCAGAGGTCTCTCCTTTCCACCCACGTGGTTCTTGGGAGCTCATTGCAACCTTCCTGTGTCCCTGCTCCTCCCAAATCTCCCTGTGCAGTGTCTTTTGCTTCCCTCTGTCAGAAGCTTTCCCTGTGCTGATGAATCCATGCGCAGCAGTAGGTTATATTCATTTGTCTTCTTCTCCAGATCATTTATCACAGTGAATGCTCTGTTGTGGAGAATCCTGATGGAAAGTCCTCTTATTCTCCTGGGTGGCTGAAATATGACATTTCAATCAGCTGATTGCCTATTAGTGTGACCTTGCTGGCAAATCTAGGCAGCACCCAGAAGGGTGGGCTTGGAGGTCTCCCTTTGTCTCTCTTCTCATGTGGAAGAATGACAATAGCATTTTCCTTTCTCTCCTGCTGTCGGCTCTGAAGAGTTTTGCCTTGGCTTTTATTTTCACATTGTTTATTTTCCCCTGCAGAATCAGGCTGGTCATGGTTGTGGCAGAGCTTGAACACCTTCAAGGATGGAGACCCCACCTCAGGTGTCCTGTCCGAGTGCTGCACCACCTGCATGGTATGTAATTGTTTCCTGCTCTCCAGCATGAACCTCCCAAGCCACAGTTTGTGGATATTTCTCAATTTTATGTTGTTTGGCACTGATGAGAAGTGTTCTGGTCCTGTTGTCTTTCTAAACAACCCCAGCTAGCTGTAAGAAGCATTAGAGACCTGCTCAGAAACACAGAAACAAGTGACCTCTTGAAGTGCCTTCCACCTTATCTTCTGTGAGTAGGAGACCCACCCTGTGAAACCATCCCAGCTGCCCATGGGCACTTGGACAGGGACATCTACAGAGCTGCTCCATGGTGCAAATGGGAGTGATTTGCCCTGATTTTTTCTAGCACAAGTGATGCCTGCTCATGTTTTGGTTTGTGTATGTGACCCATTTCCCCTGTCACAGCTACACTGAGAACCACATCAGTCCTTACAAAGTACGTATTACTTGCAGGTTCAGGCTTGCAAACACATGCAGGGGTTTAACCTTAGGCATGGCAGTAGAAAGGATATTTGTACTGTTCAATAGTACATCTCACCATGCTATAAATGTGGACACTACTCTTTAACACCTTCCCCTGCATCCATCCATTCAGCAGCAAAAGACTGAGGAGAGGAGCACGATGCAGCCTGAGCTCTTCCCCACCACCAGTGAGAACAAATGGATTCCAGCAGCAAAGCACACAGTGGCTTTATCATTCTTTTGACAGGTAATTTTCTCCCCGGTGAATATATCTGAGACTCCCTGAAAACACTTCTCAGTGGCTGGAATGAAGTTGTTCCACTCCTGGCACCAAGGAATGAGCCTGGCAGTGGCACTAGCTTGTTCCTCTGTGTCTCTGTCTGAGCTCCACGCTTCTGAAAGCCTGGTGAGACTCTTTATTATCCCCTGATTATGTCAGGTGTCCTCACTTGCCTGGTGTGACCATCAGGCATGTTATTTATTACAGTGTTTTTCCACTGACCTGTTGTGGGCCCTTCTCTGAGGCCTTTCTCACACCATTAGGAGATACCATTCTGTCCCAAGAGTTTGCAGCAGAAAGGCTTATTCAGCTGTAAACTCAGTTAAGTGCAGCCCCTCACTAACTAGCAAAACCAAAATTCAGATGTAAGAAGGGCTGTAGTGTGCTACTGAATGCAAAAAAAGCAGATACAGCTTCCACTGCGGGGAAAATTGACACCACAGGTTGAAATGAGCTGGTAGGGATGTACTGCAAAGAGAAAATGCAGCCAAGGAAATAGGGGACTGTGCCTAGAGAGAAACTGGGGAAAGAAGTAGAGGGTACAGCAGAAAATCTTGGGCTATACAGTGAAAACAAGGAAAATAACCTTTCCAGCACTCACAGGAGTATGAATGCAAATAGGCTACCATCACAGGCTCTCTGGAAGCTTTCAAGTCTCCCCAAAAGGACTAAAAATCCCAGCATCCCAAGTCAGGGTAGAGAAGTGGCCCTGCAGGGGCACCTGCAGAGTCATTCTAGGTCAGTACTGTATGAAAGCAAGGGCTTGAGCTCCATCCCTGGATTTTCCTGCTCAGGAGGAACCCAGACAACAAACAAGATGATTTAACACGGTGATATTTCCCAGAGGAAGTGTGTTTTGCTTAGCTTAGTTTTTCTCTCTCTCTTCCTGCCTTCTCACCCCCTCCAGCTCTTTTTGTTTCAGCCAGACCAATTCCTTAAAAAACTGGCACAACTTCTCAAGGAGGCACAAGGAAGGGGACAGGAACACACAGAACTGTAGTATGGGAAGGGATCAGAGCACAGCAGTCCTGTCAAAAGGAGGCTTCAGCTAGGGCAGAACCCTCTCCTGAACTGGTGAACGGTCACAGAAAAGACAAAATTGTTTGTTGGACATTGTTCTTTTGAAGTCTTCCCCCTGGGATTTCAGTAAACCTCTTTTGGATTCAGGGTCTGGTATTCTGAAAAATCATTATTCCCAGTGGAGCCGAAATGCTGGAGCTGTGCAGAGCTGAGCAGGTGCTAGTGAAGACTGATCCTGCCACTTCCAGCTCAGAGCCCCAGGAAAACCCAGCCCTCTGGTTGTCATCTCACTTGACTCTCTGTATCTCTCTTCAATCAGTCCAACTGGGTCTGACAGTGCTGGAAAGCTTTCCTCCCTCCAGGACTCCATGGGTCAGTGCCTGAGTCTCAGACCTGCTAGTAATGAGCCTTATAAAGAAATAATGAACTGGAAAGAGAGGAAGAAATGGAGAAGTTCCTCCAGACATTTGGGGATTTGATTGCTCTTTTTTGTTTGGTTTTGCTTGGGGTTTTTTTGGGGTGTTTTGGTTTTTTTTGTTGGTTTTTTTTTTTTTTTTTGGTTTGGGTTTTTTTTTGTTTTGGTTTGGTTTTTTTTGGTTGTTTTTTTGGTGTTTTTTTTTGTATTGGGTTTTTTGTTGTTTGTTTGTTGGTTTTGGGGTTGTTTTTTTTTCTATAGTTGTGATCAAGACTTGCAAAAGTTGCCTTTTGGAGGGAGGTGTTTTGCCACCTTATAGCCTACTCCACTGATTTCCTTGCTGCCCTTTGGAAGATTTAATTTCTATTAAAACACAGGAGTCTCAAGCAATTGAATGGTCTAAATTTCACCACCTGAGCAAAGCCACTAAATTGACTCATTAGATTGCTCCCCGAAGGAATTGAAGAATGGCCAACATGTTTTTGGCACCATGGTTCACATCCTGGGAAAACAGAGAGAAAAAATTATGCTGGGGACACCTTGTCAAGTTATTGCTCCTCAGAGCTGCAGGGAGCATGAGGTGCAGAAAGCATCCTGTGGTTGCTACAGGTCCCTCCTCCTTTGCAACAGCCTTGTGTGGGTGCTGGTGGTCACTGTGCAAGGCTGGGGGAATATTTCTTCCAGCTGGGAATACTTATTTTTAGACATAAATCACCTCTTTTGTCTCTGGGTTGCCAGTGTGGCCCAGAAACCTGCACCTGGTCCCTGTTGGACCCCTTGTCCCATGCAAGTTTTTGACTCACAGTCACTGAGCCAAGCAGCAACCCCATTTTGGGTTTGGTTCTAGTGGGATGCAAACCCCACCACTGTCTTGCTTTTCCATGTGTAAAAACTGCCTGACTCCTTTGCTGAGGCAGACTGCAAAGGGAGGAAGGCTGGGCTGTGTTTCCCTGGCCAGCTGCACTGGCTGTGCCAAGCTTTGGCAGCAGGGGGGCTACAGGGGGGGCTTCTGTCAGGAGCTGCCAGCAGCTTCCTCCATGTCCAGCAGAGCCAATCCCTGGTGGCTCCAGAAGATGGACGTGCTGCTGGCCAGGGCTGGGCCAATTAGAGGTGGTGGCAACGCCTCTGTGATAACAGATTTGAGAAGAAGGAAAAAAAGTTATTATGCAGTCGTAACTGCGGCCAGAGAAGAGCGGAGTGAGAACGTGTGCGACGAACAACTGCAGAGACCAAGGTCAGTGGAGAAAGAGGGGGAGCAGGTGCTGCAGGCACCAGAGCTGGGATTGCTCTGCAGCCCATGGTGAAAACCATGGTGGAGCAGCTGTGCCCCTGCAGCCTGAGGAGGAGACCCACGCAGGAGCAGCTGGATGCTGGAGAGGAGGCTGTGAGCCCGTAGGAGACCCATGGAGAGAGAAGCCCAGCTTGGAGCAGCCTATCCTTGTTGGAAGAATGGCCCACACTGCAGCAGTTTGGGGGGGATGGACTCATGTTGGAGAAGTTTATGGAGAACTGTTGCTTGTGAGATGGTCTCATGTTGGAAAAGTTCATGAAGCACTGTCTCCTGTTGGAGGGACCTGATGGTGCAGCAGGGGAACGACTCCTCTCCCTGAGCAGCAGGAGAAACCACAGGTGATGAAGTGACCATAACCCCCACTCTGTGTCCCCCTGTGCCTCTGGGGTAGGAGGTGGAGCTGGGAAAGAGGGACTGGTGGAGGAGAAGGTGTTTTCAAGGTTTTCTTTTACTTCTCATTATCTGATTTTGTTAGCAGTAAATTCAGTTGATATCTAATTCAAGCCTGTTTTGCCCATGAGGATGTTTGCTGCATCATCTCTCCTGGTCCTTATCTCAACTCATGAACCCTCTGTTACATTTTCTCTGTTATATTTTCTCTCCCCTGTCCAGCTGTGGAGGGCAGTGAGAGAGAGGCTTGGGTGGGTGTCTGACATCTGGGCAGCGTCAGCTCACTATACCAGCACAGGGCCAGCTGCCAGGGTTTGCTGCCTTGGTGATGGGGAGAATGCTGAATGGGGGGAATAATGCCCAAGGGAGCAGCTGAGGGGAAGGCAGTCTGTTCCTCTTTGCAACTCCCAGCTCAGCTGGGCAAGTTGTGCTGGTGGATTGTTGGCCTGGAGGAGCCCAGGGAGGGGGCAGCTTGGGCTGCAGCACAATCCCCTGCTCCGTGCACCCCTCTCCCAGGCCTCCCAGAGCCCCTGCTCCCCAGGACACAGCCCCAGCCCTGCAAGCCTGGCAGCTCTGCTCAATTTGAGCAGACCTATTTAAAATTCAGCTGGGAGATGGGCTCCGGCTTGTTACAATGCCATTGCTGGAAATAGAGTCATCACTGGAGACTATTCCTTTTTACAACTTTAGGTATATGGATTTCCTCTCAATTCAATTTATTTTTATATAGTGTCTTTAATACACTGTCTCTCCAAATGCTTTAGCAGATAGAATTGAAATAATGAGATAACGCTTTGCAGGAGTGTGTGCAGCCGCTCTCAGACAGGCAGTGGGTGAAGCAATAGATGGAGATGGAGCAAAGAGTGCAGGGTGGAGGCTGCATCACTTGGAAGCAGCAGTAATATGAGCAAACATTCACACAGACTATTTATGGTGAGCACAAGGGCTGATGGATATGGAGAAAAGCAAGTAGGCAGGTGTGATCGAAAAAGGAGGAATTAAGGAGTAATTTCCATTGAAGAAAGATGGCTCTAAAAGGGAATGAATTCAAGGGAGGGATGTTCTCAGCCGAATGGATCAAAGGCAGTGGAAGCAATCCTTGATTCTCTCTGTTCATCAGGAATGGAAGTCTTGTTTGCTCCTCCATCACTGCAATATAAACCGGAGATGGACACGGTGTTCTGCGGCTCCACTCCACACAAGTGCTGAAATTGCTGCGTTGCCCTATTGACTTGCCTGGAAATGGCCAAGCGTGCAAAGATGCAAATGCACCCAGCTGGAAATTTCTCTCTGAGCCTGTATTCAACAGATAATGAAGATATGAGAAGCACAAAAGGTTTTAGAGCAGAAGAACCGGCCAGAAGGGGAAACTGTTTCGGTCTTATTAACACAGGAGTGACAGGACAGACTGTGACAGGACACGTGTTGGTCAAAAATAAAAACAAACACAAAACTCTTTGGTGAAAAATGTAAACAAAATTGAAAAGGAAACTTAATTTCATCCACCTCGTGTCACTTATACTCAGCAGGGAAGAGCAGCATGAGAAATTGCAGCACTTTTTGTTTTCATTACAGTTTGGACTGGCAGGGAAAATGAAATCATCAGTTTTCCTGTAAAAGGGACACTTCTGTCACCTCAGCCACGGTGAGTGACGGGAGAAAAGTTGAAAATCTTTCTTGGACTGGGATTTCTGGGCCTAACCAGTGATGACTAAACCCAAGGGTAGTTTCACTGGGACTTAAGGGATAAATGTTGAGTGACAGGGAAAGCTGTGAGCAGTCAGAGGCTGCTACTCAGAGATCAGGCAAGAAGATGGAGCAAGCTCATGAAACTCTGTGGTACCAAATGGGTTCAAATCTCACCTGGAAAGGAGCAGGGAGCTGGGAGGTTGATGAACACAACTGGTTTGCACAGAGACAGTATCCCTGTGCTGCTGTAGATACAGGCCTGGGGAATTGAATTTTTGATGGTGCAACCCAGAGTGACTCCGTTGTTGAATTTTTTGGGGAGCCCCTACTCTTTGACATGCTGGCTAGGTTCCCTTCCCAACACCCCCTGCACTTCACAGGACCCAGCTGTCTTTCCTCAGGACTCAGCTCCCAGCAGGATGATGGATGGGTGGATGGATGGATGGATGGATGGATGGATGGATGGATGGATGGATGCATGGACTCTGAGGCAGCCCAGGGGATATGGATGGATGGATGGATGGATGGATGGATGGATGGATGGATGGATGGATGGATGCATGGATGATGGATGGATGCATAGATGGATGGGATGGAAGCTGTTCACCTGGCCCTGCCTCTGCCCTGTCTGGAGGAGGCTGCCCAACCCCTGAGCTGCTCAGAGAGAGGGGAGAGTGAACTACTGACAGTGAGAGGAAGGTGACCCAGGGCATTACCTGTTGAAGCTGCATCATCCTTGTGGGAGTGATGGATGCCAGGAGTCCAGCAGGTTGGCACAGCAGGGAGCAAACCATTACAGCTCAGTGGGAATATAATGGGGGCCTGCCAGTTGAAAGTGTCAGGGAAGACTATAGGGAGATAGCAGGGACTGTTCCTCTTCCCAGTGCCTGTGGGAGCAGAGCTTAGGATCATATGCCAGCTACTTCTTTTCCAGAACTGCCATTAAAAGCTCAGTGAAAATCTCATATTTTCTCTGAACACAGCAATGTTTTAGGTAATGTGAAGGTGGGAGTTTCCTGCACAAGAATTCCAGCCTGGATCCCCATTTCTCAGTGATCTTCAAAACCTGAAATAGTTTTACCCTTGCAGAGGATGGGTGGCAGCTCTGAAAGCAGAACTGAGCCAAGTTGGGAGTGTTGGGATGTAGGGTTCTGATTTGGAAATAAAGGAAAAGGTACAGATATGTGAATTTTGATTATGTTTCATTAATGAGTTTTGAAAAGATTTGGAGCTGAATTAAAAGTAACAAAAAGCCATGGAGATGAATGACCCTTATATTAAATTCAATTGGCTTTTGTGCAATTTGTTGCATAGAGAAGCCTCGTTAATACATTTTGCAGGTGGTTGGGTCATTTGTCAACAGAATCACACTTTATGGAAAGCCACTTTCCTCCCTCTTCAGTTATTTTGCTTTGAAATGAGTTTCCCTGGGTCCTGTCTGCTGGCAGGAGCTGAATTGGCTTCAGAGGAGCCACAGGGTTTCATGGAAAAGAAGAATCTGGCCCGTTATTTTCTAGATATTTATAAGTTATCGTTATATAACATGGTCTACTATTAATTTCCCAAGTATATGTAGCCATAGCCCTCATCAGTTAGAAAAAGCCCTGTATTATAGTTAGTAATATTTATTGTTTCCTTTTGGTTTTTCTTAAGAGCCAGGGCAGCTTCCCTCTCCAGAGGGAAGAAAGGCTGAAAAAAAAAACCCAAACAAATACAAAAAGCTTATTTCTTTTGCATTTTCCTAATTTGCTTTTCTCTGGCGCAGACATGTGTTGCCTATAAGCTATTAAAACTCTTTCTCTAGGGTTATTCTCCCCCCTCCATCCCCCATCTGATATTCACAACTTCATTCTGCCTGGATCAATGACTGCAAATTTGCTTTATGACAACTTGAACAAACCCATGATGGATCAGAAAGGACCTCAAAGTAGGCTGAAGCCTACTCAAGTCAAGAGCACCAGACACGTTTGTTAAAGACCTCATTGGCCTCTGATCCTTGGGTTGCTGCAGTATTGATTTTTAGGGTCCGAGCTCAATTGTGCTGGAAGTCGAGTCATATGGAGTCGCGTGCTCGTGGGGGAGACAGGAGCTTTATAATGGGAACGGATCGATGGGGAATGATTTAGCACAGAGGGAGCTGGAGGCTTGGCAGCAAAGTTAAGCAATAATCGAGTTCTGGGCTCAGAGCCGTCTCAGGCTGGCGTGCTGCCTGTCTCAGGCTGTGTGCAGGGCTCGGGGGCTGCCGTGCTGGGCTGCGCGTGGAGGGCTGGCACCGGCCCTGCTGTGGCTGTGCGGGGAGTCAAGCTGCTGGTGCTGCTAAATTTTTGCTTCCCCAACACTCTCTATGTTTACAATAAACCAGATTGGATCCTTTAACGCAGTGTACCAGGACCTGGTGGTGTTAGTGTGCTGCAGCTCTGGGCTAAACCCCTAAGCGACTCGAAAGAGGCAGAGGCTGAACATGGAGAGAAGAGCCCTTGAATAAGGAGCACATTTTGTGCAGCCTTGTAAATGTGTTTTTTTTTTTTTTAAACTGTGACTTTCTTGTAAACAGGAAGATTTCCCATTCTCTAACCCCTGCTCCATCAGTATGGATGGGGAATGAGAGACACTTGGGCAGGGATTGGCTTTCTTCTGTGTGCCAACATGCAGCATTCTGGGGCCCAGGTCTGTATTTGAGTTACTCCCAAGTCATACAACACAAAAATCCAAGGAATTCCACTAAAAAGAAAAGGAGACAGGTCCAACTTACATTTCCCTCTGTGCTGCTGCATGCCTCAGTTTACCTCTGTGATGTGTAAGTAAAGACCTGCTTTGAGATGCAGGTGGCATCTGTGTAGTGCTTTTACACACAGGATTTTCTAAAGCAAAGCGGGTTTATGTCTAAGGTGACTGTGATCAAATTACCTCAAGGAGCCTTTCTTTTATTTCTGAGCCCTCGGGTCATCAGCAGTGTGGCTCTGCCTGATCTATGGTGGCATATCTGACCTCATTTAAGCCCTAAAGGTTTCATGGAGTGGGGAGTTGTCAGAGATGGAGGGTTAAAATCCAGTCATCATCCCAGCAAAGTTCTTCCTCTTCTGACTCATTTTCAGGGGTGTTGAGATGCCCCAGTTCCAGCCACGAGCCAGGATTTGCCCATACAGGGGTTCTGGCACAGCACAAACCTCATGGGTGGAGGGGGAGATGAAATGTGCAATAGGAGCAGAAAAGAGGCTTTTCCTACTCAGCTCAAGTGCAGGTAATTTCCTTCTTCTGTGAGAAAACTGGGCCTGGATCTAATAATTAAAGCTATATTCCCTAATAGCAGTCTCTCTGCAGCCTGTGCTGCTGCCTGCAGGCACTGAGACATTGGGAGGACAGATTGAGGCTTTTCCAAAGGGATGGTGTGTGCACAGCTGCTTGCACAGTGTGCATGTGGGGTGTGTCAGGTGAGCTGGACAGAAGCAGATGAGTACTGATATTTTGGTTCTTTCTCCCCTTCCCACTCCATTCCTGCTCACCACCTCCCCTGTCATCCACGTTGTGCAGTCTGTTGTTAACCCTATAAAAGGGTCCAGGATGGCTGAGGGCTCTCCATCCTTGGAGACACTCAAAACTCAGCTGGACAAGGCTCTGAGCAACCTGATATGATGCTGAAGTTGGATCTCACCTCAGAGTGGTCCCTGTTTGCAGCAGGAGGCAGCACTGGAGGCTGGACAAGTCCATACCCATCTAAATTATTGATATCATAATTATCCTATCAAGCTGTACATGAAGCTTGGTTTGATTGTTTCAGGCCCTTCTGCTCCAACTGGAAAGACTGGTTCAAGGTGTTTCTGTTTCTCAAAAGGTTCCTCTTTCCCAGTCTGCAGATATTCATGATCACTTCCCAGCAACTCAGTGTCCCTGTCCCAACCACAGCTGCCCCTCATGTGTATTGGCAGAAACAGGGTGAATCTCCCTAAGCTGACAGAGAGTGGCAACACAAGCTGGCTCAAAGCCCAAGGAACTCTAAACAAAGTCAACTTGCCTAGATTTGTTTTGGACCTTGTGTTCAGTTTTCAGATGGTTAATTCTAAGTGTGCCCACATCTCCCCCAGTTTATGCTGCAAATAAATGTATTTCCCTGGTGCATAATTCCTGACAGTATTTCTCTGAGGCCCCTTGCCTTTCCTGAGTAAACAACTTGTTCCATGCCACTGATGCTAAGTGACTGCTGGTAATGAATGCAGCCTGTGAGAGCAGGTTGAGAGATCTGGATAAGTGCAACTAGCAAATCTTTGCTCGGCAACTCACAATATTTTGGGGAAAAAAAAAAAGAGAGAGAGGTGTCTTAGCGCAGTGACAGCTAGGTGCAGCTTGTGCTCTGAAATCTTTGCACAGAGGTGGGAAGAGGCAGCCAGGTTTCATGAGGACGGGCAGATTAGGAAGTGTGGGGATTAGCAGGGAGTAATTACAGTGCCTCCACTGTATATTAAGTGTGTGAAACAATGTACAGGCACTCAGCACACGGCAGGCATTATGGCTGGGTGTCATAGTTGACGTTTTTAATATCCATTATTCAAAAATTGATTCCATGCCTGACTATCAAGCTGCATCCGGCTATAATGTGGGTGTAGCACCACACAACAGCACTGTCATCTGCTAAGAGCTTTACAAACATTAGCTAATTCTGCCTACCCTCTCCATCAGCGACAGGTAAGGGCTGCTCGTTCTGACTGTCTGAATCCCCAGGGAGGGCTGGGATTAGGTGAAGGTGTTCTGGGAAGCTGCTGTAGATGATGAGGCCAAAGCAGCCGTGGCTGTACAGCGGGTGAGCAGCACAGACAGTGGCCATAACTTGGAATAAGCCCCAGATTCCTCCAAACCCAAATAAAAACACTTCCAGTACTCAGAGATGCTGAAAAACAGGAGTGTTAAGAAATCCCATTTTTTGTACTCAATTGGGGTTTTTTTTTTAAGCGTTTTTAGGGAAGTTTTTCATTTTGGCATTTTGCAAAAATCTCTAGAAAGAAAGGTTTTCATCTGGAAATCCTTTTTTGCCTATCTTTGGTTTTTTGGTTTTTTTTGGTTTTTTTTGGTTTTTTTGTTTCACTTTGGCCCTCAGGAAAAGAAGAAGCAAGAGCAAAAAAGGTAGGGAAACCAATAAGCAAATTATGGGGGGAGAGACCCAAACAAGAGAAAAACATTTTTCTTGTTTAATTGGAAAAAATGCACATTGTCAAAAAGATGATTTTTGGGTTTTTGCTTTTGAAATTATCTGATTTAGAAATTAAAAAAGCTTTTTTTCTCTACTGAAAGCACCTATGACTCAGAAGATGAACTGATTTGTGGTTCCTAAGTGAAGGCAGCAGTGTTATCTTAGAGAGCCTGGCTGATTTTTGGTGGGTCCACACCTCCTTGATGGCTGTTGACAAACCAGATTTCATCTTCCTCTTCCACCCCGACTTGACTCCAGGAATTTCCATTCCCAAACCTCTTTAGGCAAATCCTCTCTGAAGATTACCTACATTATCAGCTTCTCCCTGGAGACAGCTTCCTCTCCTTTGCTATCAATTAACAACAGCTCTCACCAACCCCTCGGTTTAATTGCACCATCTTTAAAAGCAGCCCTGACGTTGACGTGCCTTTTCCTCCTATTTTAGTTTCTCCCTCTGAATTATTTTGTTGCTTCTGACTGCAAACACCAGCGCTGAAATCCTGGGGGATTAATGGACTCCTGCCCTCCTCTCTTGGCTCTGGGAGCCTCCTCCCCACAGGGGTGCCAGCACCTCCCCTGAGGGCTCCCAGTCTCCATGGTTTGTACCTCAAACTCAAGCAATCTCAGGAACCCAAAGAGGGTGGAAAAGCTGTTTTCCAGTCGTGTGGTCCTTTCTGCTGGGGATATATCTGGAGGTTGTGTGAAAAGTGCATGTCTGTGTGAAGGGGAGGCTCTGGCCTACCCCAACAGTCTGCACTGAGGCTGTAAATGGGAAATGCAGAGCCAGTCAAGGATCAGGTGGGATCTTAATCACAACAGCAACAAAAGAAAATGCAGTGCAGGCTCTCCATAACCCGTTTATACCAAAAGCAGGGTCAGACTGCCCCTTGTGTGCTCCTTCCCTTCCTAGGTTGCCTCTCTCTCCTTTTGGGGCTGCTTGTGCCACAGGAAGGTTTGGGAGTGAATTTTGCTCAGAAACTTGGGTACCTCAGCCTTTCAAGACGCATTTTTTTTCCCTGAAAGGATGGTTTTCCAATGGGCAAAACCAATCGGCTTTGATGAAAACTCTCTGTATCTGCCTGGTTCAAGCAGAGTGAGGACTGAATGCCCTGCTCTGGTGGATATCTGAGGCTTGATGTCTCTTTCCAGTTGGTGGCTGCTGCATGTGGGGTATAAAGCTGGCACAGGGCCCCCCATACCCACCAGTGCACCCCAACTCCTGCTCCAGTGCATACACCTCCAGTACTGCAAAGAAACACACACCTGCCCTTGGGCCCAGCCTCATTTGAAGGTTAAAAATAACACAAAGGTGCTTAGAAAAGTAAAAAAAAAAAAAAAGAGAAATTAAACCACCCCCACACTTGAAAGAAACCTACCCCTTTAAGAAAGGATTGAACGTAATCTATTTCCAGCGTACGAGAGATCGGCTAAGGATTGCTGGGACATTTTCACTGACACAAATCTACATAATCGTTTTAAACTTCTCACCATTTCTTCCGATTATTCTCTTTCTGTCACTTTAGGAAGCTCTAAAACTGATTTTCTCTCCGTAATCTTCCAGTATTGCTTAGCACCCAAATCTCTAATATTTTAAGAAGATTATTTCATTTATAATTGATTGAGTGTATTTGCCAGTTTGCTACTTCAAAGATGTTGTGCTTTAAGGGGTTCAGGTAGAGCATTACTAAGTTTCCACCCCTTACCCCCCAATCCAAAAAAAAGAGGCAGAAAAATTTTGCATCCTGTCTGACACTTGATGCTTTTTTTTTTTTTCCTTTTTAAAAATATTATTGGCATTATTTACATTGTCAGCATGCTGAATAGCTAAAAAAAGGAATCTCCAGAGATGAAAGGCAAATTGAGCTGTCTCCAGCTGCAGGCTTGGGCCATTGCAGGGAGCAGTTTGATGAGCAGTGATTGCAGGCACTGCAGCAGCACCACATCTCCTTGTGCACCAGCTTCCCTTCCAGGGCCTGGCTGCCCACCTCGCTGTTCTCACTGCCAGAGGGACTGGAGAACTGTTAGCAGTTAAAATGTTTTATTTTTATTTTGTGCCCTTCAATGGACAGGGTGTTTTCCTTTTCTGCGTGGCAGAGACAGAAGGCACAACAAGGTGGGGAAGAAAGGGGCAGGAGAAATGGGTGTGGGCAAAGGGAATTCCTGAACCACGTCGCTGTGGGAGCTGTCTTCATCCAGCCCAGGGCTGGGCCATGGTAGCTGCTGCCTGTGGGCAAATGGCCTCCATCACTCAGTGCTGGATGTTGCCTTGTAGAGTGCTGAGAAAGGGGTTGAGAGAGGGGAGAAGGGGGCAATGGGTAATATTTACTGAGGGCAAAGGCAGTAGGACATCTGCAAGAAGAGCTGTGAAGGGAGAGAGCCCTTTTAATGCAGTGCCTCTCCCCACCACTTAACCAAGAAACCTCAGAAATAAGGGGGACATTTCCCCATTCTCAGCCCTGTTCTGCTCTTCATTCTTTATCACCTGTGAACTAGTGAGGAGATGCATGGCACAATGCTCAGAGGAAAGCTCTGAGCCCTCTTTTAGGGCTGGCAGAGTCTTAGTGATGCTCTGTCACAGTCATTTGGGAACGGAGCAGCTATCAACTAACAAGAATGAATTTCAAGGCTGATCACCTGCAAGCCAGGGATAATGGGAGGTCTGCACAATCAAACACGTCTCCTGTTATAGTAAAACAAGCAACACTTGAAAAAGACATGGAAACAGGCTTCCTTAAATCCAATTCAGGGATTTGGAATCCCCACTAAACGCTTAATTAATTTTTGATTAGCTGAGAACCCATTAAACAGACTGATTCTTCTAGCTTTATAAGTAACGGCAGCATGCTGCTTTAATTAAATTAATACTAAGAGATGTTCATTTTCAAATCCTTATGTTGGTTATTTGAGAAAAAATCATTTCATTCCCTTCCCTAAGAGGTTTACCATATTCTTTTATCCCAAAGCAGTATCTCTTCTCATTCTGTTTGTATTGCCCCTGACTCGCCTGGAGGCAGGCCCTGAATTTGTTCTGCCCAAGGGACATGGGGGTGTCCCAGAAGTTTAGGACCAAGAACCTCACATTCCTGTAGGGGTTCACCATAGGGGTATGAGCAGTCTGAGTGTTTGGGGTCTCACAGCCACTCTTCCCATGGAGCTACCACTGGCTATTTCCTACGTCAGGTACTGCACATGAATCCTGGTTCTTCTTCCACAACACAAGAAGCAGCTGTGAATTATCACCTCCTCTTCTGAGGGTCAGAGCTTGTCCAGGTCTCTGCTGTGACTACGCCATGTATCAGAGAACATGCCATGGCTTGTTCACTCCTGATTTTCAAAACCATATGGATTTCTCTGTTTCCCAGTGGAAGTCAGAGTTGCTGTCCATCCTTGGCTTCTTCCCCAAAGACCAATACTTTCCTGTGTGTGCTGGATTCTCTGGTGATGGGAGGGGTGCAGTCAGGCCTTGAGCCTTTCCTTGAGGATGGAGATGTGAAATGAACACAAGTAGCACTGGGTGTGATTAGGGAAGGAACATGGACTCACCCTTAGGGCAACTCTTTGTACAGGAGGATTCAAAACCTCACCTCTGCCTTTTCTTCCTCCCCCAGCAAGATGTGAAACTGAAATTTGCAGCCTTCTCCCAATGCCATAATGGGTGAAAAGCTCCCTGCTCATTTCAGGGCCAGCATGTTGAAATTTGCCGCTTGGCACTCTCCTTGCTTCAGTCCTGGGTCTTGTCCAAACCTCTGAGCCATCCACCAGTCTGAGACCAGTGTGAGCCTCTGAGATCCTTGCCTGTGCTGAGCAGGGTCCCTGAGCACCCAGGGAATTTCCATATCTATTTATTTATGCAGATGCACTGTGCCCAGCTCAGAGACCTGCCAGCCACATGAATCCCGTATGACGACATCGCTCCCGTGACGCTACTGAACAGCTTTACATTGATTATGATCCCCTAAGTGGGAATCCTTTCCTGCCATATGAGGGTTGGGATTATTTTTTTTCCTTTTTAAGCTTCTTCCATTTGGCAGAAGAAGAAGAAGAACTTTTGCAAAAGTGGCTCACAAGAGCCCACTGCTCAGGTGAACCACTTGGGAATAACACCAGGCTTGGTACAGGTGTGATTTTCCTTACACCATCTCCGAGATGTTCTGGCTTGATGTCCATCCCTCACTCCAGTTGCTCTGGGCATGTCTGGATTAAGCAGAAAACTTATTTCATTCCTTGCTCTGTTTGTCCCAACAAATGAAGGGTGAAACTGGGCTTTCAAGCCACCAGTGACCCCTTCACTACTGCACAGCTTGGATGTCACCTAGATCCCAGCTGCAGAAACAGTCTGGGGTGGTCCCTGAGGATTTGTTCGGCTACTGCTGCCTTTACACAGGATCTGGAGAGGGGGGCTTGGAGAGCAGCCTAGCCCCTCATACCTTCACCCTCCTGCTAAGCTCCCCTTGCCTCCCCTCTCCCGCTGCCCACTCCTTGTTAGGAGCTGTCGGAGGCAGCTGGCTGCTCGTGCATTAAATTAGCAGATGTTGCTGCTACACAACATTAAGCACAACAATACTGTTAATGTGCCCTCCGGAGCCCTCTGCCTCCTCCTCACCAGGCCTCGCCAGACACAGCCTCTCCGGAGGCAGATTAATTTCAACTCTCTGGATCATAATAAATTAATTTTTATTAGAAAAGGCAGCGGGGGGGTGGGGGGGTTCAGGACTGATCTCTTGAGCTGAAGAGATTTAAGCCAGCTGTCGACCGTCTCCTGGCATTTGGGATAGGAAGTAAATACAGAAGGAGGGGATTTTTACAAAACACTCCTCCATGCTGGGAGGAGTGTGAGAGAGGCTTGGAGGTAAGGGAGGAAAACCTGTGTTGTGGGGTTAGTGCTGTAGAGAGTCCAGGGCTAAACAAACTGGAAGGGGGATATCTTCCTTCTTACTCATGGGGAACACTTCCATCATGTTACCCTGACAACAACCCTCCCTAGATGAGAGGCTGTGAGGTCCCACAGCAAGTCCCCACACCCCCACAAGCCCTCCTTTGCTAAGCAGCCTCCTTCCCAAGATGCCCACTGGAATGGGATTTACCAGCTTTGCATTGTCACCGCTTTCAGAGGAACGTGGCACTGTCCTGCCAGTGCCTGGAGCATCCCCACCCCATCCCCAGCACCTGCTCCGTGCCCAACCCAGCTTCCCAGCCACAGCCAGGCAGCAGATGGCTGGAAGCTGACACTGTAGTACCACAGGGTTTCTGAGCAGAGGAGATTTTGAGGGTTCAGCCTCGTTGCCTTGGATGCTGAAGGCTCTCAGCTCCTTTTGGCTTAAGTCAGGGCTGTCTGTACTCAGCACTTATGAAAATCAGCCCTGGCTCTTTGCTCAGATTAACAGTCAGTGTGAGCACAGTGGCTGTGGCAAGCCCAGATCTTCATTTATCAGTGGGGAGTGCATTGCCCATCGTGGATTTGGAGGATGTGGGAGTTGGGCTCTGGCTGGCCACCCCTACCTTCGCTACCGAGCTGAAAACTTGGACCTGGTAGTTTTGGTATCACCCAAAACAATTGCTGAGGAATCTGGACTCTGGCAGGGCGGTGGACAGGAATGTGTTCTCTGTTAGTGCTGTGTTAAATGACAGTGACATCTCCACTGGCCATTTCAAAGGCCAATAAATGCAGCCAATCTCTGCAAGGGCTGATCCCTCTCAGCATCCTGGCTCCAGCTGTGGCCGGCCGTGAGCACTGATGAAGGAATGTCACACCACAAACTCACAGTGATCCTTCACCAGAACAGCCTCCCAAGCCCCAGATGTGTGGCTGAGGGACTTTCCAATGTAACCAAAATTAATTTCTTTCCTTGATTAATTTCTCCATTTGCCTTTGATCATCCACAACATCCAGTGTTGAGAAGCTCCATAGACTAAACAGACTTTGTGCGAAAAAAATTATTTTTCCTTTTCCAGCTGGTCTGCAAGCTTCAACTGCTGCCTTCCAGTTCTTCTAGATGGACGAATGGTGAACAGCTATTTTCTGTTTACTTTTTTTCAGTCCATTTTATCTTTATCACTTCCTCATCCATAATTTCTTTTCCAGAGATAAGAAGACCCTGTGACTGAAACTCTTCCTTATACAGACACTGTTCTATGCTCTGTTGGTAGCTGGCCCAAATACTAATAAACCTCCTGGATATCCAACTGGTCTCTGCTGCTTTGGTGAAAAATTCTGTATTTTTGCTTGTGTTACTGTGGTATTATTCTGCAGTGTGAGAGCAATTTAAAAAAATCTGTCTACTCACCTGTATTTTTCTTCCCCATCATGACATGATCTAGGTTAATAATAGCTCACAGTTATGGAGAAGGGTTCATTTTTTAATCTGTAGCCATTTGATTTCTTGGTTCCCAGCCCATACATGGTGGAGAACTGCAGCGAGGCAAAGAGGGGGAAGCAGCTTTCACTGCAGAACTGATGAAAGCACAGCTCTAAAGCCAGGGCTAGAGTTTGGGAGCTGTTTATGCTGGAGCAGGGATTTCCAGCTGAGGTGCTCCTGGGTCAGGACACAGAGCTGCCCCTGCTAAAGCCTTTTGGAGCTGCTGGCGTGCATCATGTGTCCTCAGCCCCTGAGCATCTCCTTCACTGCTTTACAGACACTGCCAACACCTGAAGCTGTCACCCCACATACTTCTCCTGAACTTCCCTTTGAAGCGAGGTCTTGGGGAAAGCAAACCGGAGCGGGCGAGGGCAGGGGATGGAAAGGAAAGTGGTGCTTGTGATAACACGAGATCAGGTTTCACCGAGTCCTCTTTCAAACACCAATTGAAAACCCCTCCCGCCACTTGACAAGTTTCCAAAATCCTCTTTATTTCCCGGATCTACCCATGGCCCTTGAGTAGGGAGAAGAGGCTGTGAAATGAAAGACCTGTTTGCTCTGTGAAAGAGCTTGACAATGTGTTGAGAGAAAGTGATACTGCCTTCAGAGCATTCAGAAAGGCGTCCATTTATCTCTCTCTTTTCTTTTTTCACCCGTTCTTCTTCTAAGGAATCTCTGGTTGTAATCCCTCTCTGGGATTTTTCACAGTAGTCTGATAATGTTAATATTTATCCTGGCTCAGAGATGAACTGACAGCATTGTGTTCTCTCCTCTCTCATTTTATCTCTGTACATCTATCAGGTGTTCTGTATGGCTTTAACTTCATCAACACCCAGCTTGGTGCAGTGACAGGGAAAATCACCCTCCATCACCCTCCACCTCTCTCACCTCCGGTGGTTTGTTTACTCTGTTTGTTTTTATTATCTTATTAAAAGTCTAAAGATTTGAAGTAAGTCTAAAAGCAGTTATAAGTGGTCAAGGTGTTTGGGGGTTCTGAGGCTAATTCTCAGACTAGTCCTTGCCCTGAATTAAAAAGCTGATTGCAAATTTTTACCAGAAGAGTTGTGGGGACATAGAGGCAGATTTTTTTATTTTTTAATTTTTTTTCCCCCCAGGATTTCAGTTCTGGAAGAAAAGGACCCATGAAGAGGTGAAGTTTTCTTCTACTGATGGTCAGTGTCCTGGAGCCTGACCATACAGGTCAGTGAAGGGTTTGTGCTGCCCTTGGAAGGGATGCTTGTGGAATAGCAACAGCCAGACATAATTTGTCATGGAAAACAATCAGAATTTCTCTCTCTGGGGGTGCAGTACAAACAAGTGGAAAAGGGCAAAGTGAAGTTTCTTTGTATGGAATTAAGGCCTGCCAACACTGGTTGAACATTTGTATTTATCTTAAAAGCCTTCTGCCTGGGAGTCAGATGAGTACAGGGAGATCCTGGTTTGCATTTGTATGAAAATGAGTTTATCTATCTTGTGTGTGCCAAGTACAGCCAAGAAACAAGTAAGAAGGTATCCAAACTAGCTAAAAAACTCTGTAATGGCTAAAGTAATCCTGCACTTGCTGTGAAGAACCTGACTGCAAAAAAATGGGAATGTTTGCAGCTGGCTGCAGCTCCCCAGTGACCTCTACAGTACCAATAATCCACCCTTATACAGGCATGAGGATGATGTGGGAGTGGGGAATGTCCCTGAAGTCACCCACAAGAGGATTGGTACCCAAAGTAACTTATTTCACCTCAAACTTATTGATGCAGTGAGTAACCTCAGTGGAGACCATGGGTAAGGGCTTGCTGGTAATAAAATTTTGGAGATATTTGCTCTAATTTATTGCTGTAGGATTAGATCGAGCAAGGTGTGAAATTGCATTGAACAGGTGGAGCACCAGTTTGAGTGGAGAATGGTTTTACATGCAAACACACCATCTTTCTAGGACCAACGTTTTTGCTTCATCAGTTGTACTCCATTCAGAGCTGAGCTCATTTTAGTCTTCCAAACCTTCTCTTATGTGATAAGACTGACCTCGCATCTCCTCCAAAGTGCTATTTCTCCTGTAAGGAAGCTACAGATTACATAATTCATTCATCTTATTTTTGTTCATCTCTTGTCTTCAGTGGCAAAGGAGACAGAGTTTGAAGAACACAGAAGTGTGATGGAGGTTTTCCTACAGACAACACTAGAGGTAATTAAGACTGATGAGAGTTTTATTCCAAAAGCTGAACTCTTTCATCAACAGCTCCTAGGATTTTACCTTCTTTCATATACAATCAGTTTTGAATATCTGTTTACCCCAATTAAAAAACCCAATCCTCTGTTGATCACCAGGTTTCTACAGGATAGGCAGGAAGTTCAGCAGTGTCTGCATTCATAAAAAAATGGAATGTGAAACCACATTCCAGTTGCAGTGAGGTCAGATCCAGCAGAGCAATAAAGATGGTGTGGTGTGATCCCACTATCATGGGAGCATCCAAATTCCCTGCAGTGGCTACTCCAAAGTCCCCATTTTGGCAAGCTTTTAAAACTATGCTTATCGCAATTGTGTAAAAGTAAAACACCCTCAGATCAACCAAGATTTTTTTATTTTTTTTTTGTTATGGAAGGAGTTCACACTAAACAGTGGCTTGTCACTGGATGACTGGTAATTATTACCAGTCATGTTAACAGTCTCAGCTTATTTTCACACTCCCATCCCAAGCATGGATTCACACTACCTGCTTTTTTACACCAAATTTCTGGAAATTTCTGGCTGTAAGTACCCCAGAGGCCATTGAGTTGAGTTTTCTCACAGTCTGGTCAAACTGAGCAAGAAGTTTTTGATGTGGCAGCTGATTTCTCAATGGCACAAACTGACCGAGTGGCTGAGCAGAACATCTGGAGATGTGAAAGCCCAGGGTGGTCCTGAGAAGCCTTTCTCTCTCTTCTGAACCAGGAGCACTGGATCAGGCCTTTCCAAACTGAGACAGAAGAGAATCTGACCAGGAACATCAAAGGGAACAAACATTTAAGGAAGGCTGAAAATATCAGTGGCTCAAAGATCAGAGCTTCTCTTTTGTGATCTGTGCTGAAAGCAGCAACCTCCCAAGAAAATTCAAATCCTTACAATCAACAGTGCACTGCAGACTCACAGATGTGGGTTGCTTCAGGTGTCAGCACATCCATCTGAGTGCTCTTTACCTCCCCATGAAATCACTGGGTCATGTGGGAGAGTATCACTCTCTGCACAAATTCCACCAGGCTGTAGCAGGATTGACCAAGGGAATCTCTGCTACCAAATGGCACCACACTAGGAAGTGCTAATCCTGCACTGCTCCAAAGGAACAAAAAATACATATGCTAATGTCACAGCATTAAATTCATGTGCTTATTAATTATAATTAATTAACTCTTACGTTGTGCCCCAGACACAGCCACTTCACTGCCTTTGGAGCTCCTACCACCACCTGACCTGGCTCCTCTGAGTGAGTCTCCTCAGTTAAACCAGTGGAGCTTTTCCCAGTTCTTCCACTGGCTCTGCAAAATATATGCAGATTTATACAGGCACACACTAAATACTCTGGGGGGAAGGAGTAAAATAGACATTAATCAGATATTAAAGGACTTGTGAGACAGGGAGGAATATCCATTTGGGCATAGTTTGGGGTTGGTTTTGAATGTTATGTATATGTATATACAATTACTGTGTGTACGTCTGTATTGCTGTTCTGTTTTAAACAACAGGATTGGATAGGATAAGAAGAGACCTAATAACACTAATGTTAGAGAACTGTGGCTAATTTGCAAATGGATACCGCATGGAAACACGCTTCCTCTAATCTGTGTTGCTTTAAAAAGGAAAAAAAAAAATAGGAGGAGGAGGCTGGGGTTAGTAAGCTATCTGACAGTCTGAGCAGCTCATCTGCTTGCAGGGATTGGGCTGGGAGCAGATATTCCCAAGTGCCTTGAGTATCAAGTGCATTGGATATGGCTTTGAGCAGAGGGGCAAGGTGCTGCCTTCTGTTCCCCGGGGTGGTTCCCACTGGAGGCAGGTACCTCCCGAAGGAGCAAGGAGGGAGGGTTTGGTGGCAGTGAGAGGGACAGGGACAGCTCTGCACTGTGTGTTTACACCAGACCCTGGCCTTTCCCCTGCCTGTGTTCCTTGTAATTTCTGGAAATCAGAAATAAGCTGATGTGATTAGAGAAGTACAGATCTGGCTTAGTGCTCTTCAAGCTTAAAAAGGTGTTAAAGACTTGACAAATTACAAATACAGAACTAATAGAGATCCTAAATAAGTACGGTTACCTAATTCCTTTACACTGAGAGACAAAAATGAAGGGTGGCATTACTGTGACTGATGGACAGATAGCAGCCTGGCCAGGGAGAAATAGCTGAGAGCTGAGGCACATCAAAAAACATTTTACACCCAGCCCAGTCTTGATCTGGGTAAGGAAGGACGAGTTTTTGCTGGTTCTTGGCTTTGTTGATGGTTTGATACTGGTGACCCAGTGGAAGCAGAGTTTTTGTGGCTTTGCTTCTCCTCGGGGAGGGGCCAGGCTTGGTTTTCTTTAGGTTACACTTTTTCTTTGTCCTTTTTATTTTCTTTTCCTTTTTTTCAATGCAATCTCAAAGTCATCTTGCATTAATTAGCCGTCATCTTAACGACACTGTTGCATGTTAGACGAAGAGATCTCTGAATTCAAATAAGACTTGACCCTAAGAGGGACCAGCTCCCTGGCTTTTTCTTCTCATCTCCTTAAATCTAAAAATTGCTAAGTGATCTCTGAGGCTCAGGCTTTCCTCGGAGATTAGTGTAAGAAAAGCCCCAACATCTGCAAAAGTGACTGCTTTTGACAACCGTACAGATATCTTAAAGAGCAGGAATTTCCCTAATAAAACCCCTTAAAATAAGTCTTCTTAAGATTTCTTAATGCCACAGTGATCAGTTTGCATGTTTCAGAAATTCAAGAATTTTTTATCTGCTTTGGAAAGTTATGAAAAAAAAATGAAGCAGGTTTATTTAAAGGGGAGAAGTATTTGAGATGCAGGAGAGACGGGGTAGAAAAGCTTAGGAACTGGTGATAAAACCATAAATTGTATAGCTCAGGGAATTTGTGGACTGACTAAAAATGACAAAGCAAAGCAGCCCAAGTTGGTCATCAGAATAATAACAAAGAGGACTTTTACCAAGGGGGGGGGGGGGGGGGGGGGGGGGGGGGGGGAAAGCACGTGGACCCTGTGGCATTCCATAGGCAATTTAAATAGCTTAATTCGGCATTGTTGTGATAGCCATATGCCTGATAGCCTCTGGGCCAGATCCTCTGCTGGTGTAAAGCCGAGGCTTTTCCACCTATTCAGCAAAGCATCCCTGCTAAAGACAGCGTTTAGGCATCTGCTGAAGTGTGAGTGCTTAGATCCCAGCAAAGACTCGGGGTTCAGCACCCGAGGAAGCTGCTCTGGCACATGGACGTGTTTCAGTCAGTGCATCCTGCAGCTGGGGCATCAGCCCTTCACCCAAATTTGCCACGTATTTCTGAGCTCTTGGGTGCTGGCACAAAAGGCCGGGCTGGCTGTGAGATCCCAAAGCACAGAGAGATGTTGTGGATGTCTCTGTGGGTTTCTGGGGCTTGATCCTGCCCTCCTTTCCCCTCCTGGAGCAAACACATGGATCTGCAGTGTGCGGCAGGACGGGGTGCAGGCTGCTGTTGGGGCTGTGTGTGCACAGTGGGATGGGCTGGGCTGGGTTGCTGATGCTTCCAGGGGTAAAATTCATCCCTGTGTTACCCCTGCTCAGCAGATCTGCAGCAGGGCCAGCTGGCCTGAGCGTGGCAGAGCCATCAGCACCTGTGTGTGCAGGCCCTGCAGCCTGTGGGGGCAGCATCCACCCCAGCAGCCTGGAGGCTGAGTCCCTGAACTGAGTTTCAGTGGAATAGTCCCACTGAGCGCAGGATTACTAGAAAATCTGGAGGAGATTTTTTGGTCAGATCCTTTTTTTTCTTTTTTTCTTTTTTTTTTTTTTTTTTTTTTTTTTGCCAGTTTGTGGGTCTCCAATGGGGACCGAAATTCAGTTGTCTGAATTTCTGATGCCTTCGTGCTTGCCTGCTCGTGTACTTCATCCCCATAAAAATGAGTGGGTTTCAGCACTGGATATTCCCATTTAACTTTTTGTTTACTTCCATTTTGATTTCATGTTCTAGAAACATCCGAAGGAATCCAGGCAAGGCATGAGCATTCACCCTGGTGATTTCTGCAGCGGCAAGTGGGAAGGACAAAATGGAATTTTAGCAGGGATAGACTACACAGGGATACAGGTTGAATTTGCACAGGGAGGCTGCTGATGAGCCGTGTCTGCTGGTCCACAAGCCCATGAGTGACAGGGTGGAGGGACTTTTGGGGTACAGCACAGATTTTTGTGCAAGATGGATAGATGTAGGTCCGGGATGTTTGTTGAGGATATATCCCATTCACCCCATGTGCTGTGGGATAGGGCAACATAAGACAGCAGGAAACAACCCATGAAACCCCACCCAGGCATTTTTCCTCCTCCTTTCCCTTTATGGGACACTTTCCAGCTCTACCTCAGAGCAGAGGGACATACTGGAATTACAGAATAACCCACTGAAACCAAGAAATCTGGTGCATGCCCAGCCCTAGCAAAGGTGGAGCAGGAAACAGATCAGGGATTAGAGCCACGAAGGGACAGAGGTTCACAATTACCATGTTAAGCCCTTCAGTCCAGCTGTAAAGCCTCCCAACCACTACCCAGCTCCTGCTTGACCTTGGGTGCCCCTTAAATCTTTTTGGTGTGCTGGTTTGCAATGCTAAAATTCCCAGGTGCTGAGAGATGGGCTGCTCCTGGGAGCACCCCTGTCATGGCTTGGCTCAGCAGCTCAGTGCCCCTTATCTGGTCCTTGGGGTGTTTCTCAGCCTTCCTCACCCAAGGGGAACTCCCAAAGACCCAAACAAAGTACAAACACTGACGGTGGTGGCAGGGATCAGAGAGGGTGATAGAAAAACTCGTGGCTGCCATTTTTATCCTCTTTTTTTTTTGTGTGTGTCTTTGCTCTGGTCCAGCAAATTGGCAAACAATTTTAAGAAGGGCTATAGGTTAGAATAGAGGAGATTTCATTTGGAAGGGACCTACAGTGACCATTTAGTCCAACTGTCTGACCACTTCAGGGCTGACTAAAATTTAAAACAAATCCCAGAGTTGAAGTTATCCTAGAGCTGAGTACATGAGTGCCTGTAGATGGAAGATATTGGGTCAAATCCCCTCAGACAGGGGTGTAAATAAATACCTTGAGGGAGTGTAATGTGATGTTGTGGGATCAGCCTTAGGATTCTGAAATATTTACTTGAAAGCTTAACATTTTTTCTTACAAAATATGGGGCTTTGGGGTTTTTTGTTTGTGTGAGTCTGATTTGGTTTGGTCGGGGGTTTTCTTGCTTGGTTTGGTTTGTTGGCTTTTTAAGAAGGAAAGCAGGACATTTGTTTAATGGAAGCATCTCAGATTGCAAACCTCAGAGGGGAAAACCAGATCTGGCAAATTCACCTCTCAACCTCTCTGTGTCTCAGTTTCTTCACCTGTGAAACGGGCACCAGATTGCTTAGACTGCCTCTTCCAATGTGCCCCTACACTGTAGGCTCCAGTGTGACATGGAAGGTGCAAATTAAGACTCAGATGTCTCATCCCTAAGCAGCAGTATCAAAAATACTGCTCTGAGTGAGAAAAATTGTGCCACCATAAGGAGAGTTTTATTTAGGACACTGCAGATCCGGATTTGCTGCCAGCAGCCTAAAACTAACAAGAACTTGGAGTGGGGGGGAAAAAAAAAATCCTTTCTGGTTTTATATCTCAATCAAGAAGAACTGTCCTTTTTAATTCAAACGCCGGGGTCTAGAGTTGTTTTCCCTGCAGATGCCACGCTGTATTGGGAATATCAGGAGCTGCCAATTGCAATAACAGTTTCTAATTCCAAATTAATTCAGTGTAAATGAACTGTCAAGAGAAGATTGATTTGTTTTGGTAATTGCCCTGATGCAGGCTGCTGGGTGACAGCAGGAAAGAGCAAAGAAGGGAGCTTTGGCAGGTCTGGCTGAGCCTAAGGGTGGATTGAGGAGACGGAGACCTAGCTGCAAATATCATCTGTCAGGACCACTGCTGAGCCTGATGCTTTTTTCCAGCCTTCAACTATGTCTTCAGGAATGAAGCCAGCACTGCAAAACGCTCCTTGAGTTGAAGACATTGGTGAGTTAGGTGATGAGGAAAGGGGAGATAAAAAGAGACCCCCTCCATTGGAAGGTCTGCTCCTTGTCCTGCCCCCACCTCTGCTGTGCCAATGGGTCACCAGCCCTCACCTCCTCTGGGGTGGACAGGTGACAGTCTCACTCTGCCTCGTGGCTGGGAAGGGATGAAAAGAAGGGACACAGGGCCAGGTGAACGCCTGATAGGGTGTGATGTGCCTCATGGGACATTTGATGCTGCCTGAAACCAGTGGAAGAAATGTGGATCCCTGAGCAGCTCCATGTGGATGTGTCTCATGTGCTGAACCCTTCTCAAGGACTTCACCTGCCAGCACAGGGTGTGGAGTGATCCATCCACAGACCTGCAGCCCATGCCAATGCTGTAGGGCCCACCCAAACAAGGTATTTTAGCAGGAAATTCAGTGTTACCCTCCCAGCAGTGAGGGAAAATGCTGAACAACCCAGCACACCAGGAAGCAACACTGTCTGCAACCCAAAAGCAGGCTCTGGAGGCTAGGCCTGTGGCAATGGCTAGTCCAGCAATGTATAGGTGCCTCAAAAGGAGCAATGAGCATGTGATTTTTAATCCATATTACAGATAAATATATGAACTTCTTAAAAATTACTCCATAGATACAGTATTCAGGCTGTTACTGAAGTCTGTAAAAGAGCTAGGCAAGAAAACTCCCAGAGCAAATGACACAGTAAACTCCTAAATGTCAATGAAGTTGCTTGCTAAAGAACTGCCAAACAAACTAGCTTTTGCCTGCTGTATTTTTGGGGTTTGTTTTTGTGCATGGCTTAAATTCCCTGATCAATACAGGTGCTGTGTGACTGAATTGCTAATGGAGTCTGTAGATTAGTTTATCAATAGCATTTAAATACTTTTCACACTTGCAGTAGATTTTGAATTATTTATTTGTTTCTGGTCAATTGCTTATGATCTCATTAGCATTTGTCTGTAAAGTGATACTAGACATGCTGGAATACTTTAAAGATTTCATGGCTCTGCAACTTTGTCTGAGAGAAGGAGGTGTCAGGGCTTAAACTCACAAAATCCTACAACAGTCCTTTTTAAGGCAGGGGCTCTGCTTGCAGGAGGGGAACACTCAAAATCTGCTTTTTGGGGAAAGGATGGAGGCAAGCTTGTAAGTAGACTGCTGCCCTGAAAAGTTCAGCTTTCAGAGTGATTCCTGAAAAGGTGACAAAATAATATTGCCATGTTCATTCTGAATTTTGGGCACAGAACCTTTCAGGGATATATCTGGGATCCCACAGAAACCCTATAGACAAGCTAGAACATGAACTGAAGCCTCTTGAGTCTTTTTCTCTAGTCTTCATAACAAATCCATTCATCTTCCTAATTACAAGAGTCACAAATATGCTAAATAATCTCATTTCATATGTTGTGTTATTCTGATTTGATGGAGGAAGAGTTGCACTGTCCTGACAGACTTTACATTTGTCTTTTTGTCTTTTGATATGACACATGAAGCTCATAACGAGATGAATACATCTCAAAAGAGGAGGGGTTGTGCCTTAAAAACATTGGAAGTGTATGATTTATAAGTGTTATCAATGTACTGTAAGAAGGGGAGAGCAGATTAAATGCAAAGCCAGGCTAGAAACCAATAGGAAGAGACAGCAGGAATGTCAATTGAAGAGGCTGTGGAAGGAGAGACTGTTTAACCCTCAGTGATGGCCTGGAATGTCCCAGTATAAATTCACAAACAAGATGAAAGCTGTGGACCAAACCAGGACTTTGTGCCTTGGGTTGAAAGAGGAGCACATTACCCAGGAAGTCTGAAACAAGACTGGAGAAAAAATCTCCTTGTGGGAAGCAGCCATGCCATGACTGCTCTCCAGTGCCAAGGAGGTGTCACACTGTGCAGTGTAACGTGCTGGGCTGCTTTGCTTCCCCCAGGCTTTGCTCTGTGGCTACTCCACTGTTCCGTGCCGGAGCAGATGGACTGATCTCTTCCCAGATCTCACCCCTGGCATCCCTGACTTCGAGACAATTGACTGCAGCCAGGTCATGTTATGAAGCAGAGGCCCCAAAACCTCCGAGATCTTCCTCACCTCCTACAGAGGCATCCACAAGACTTTTCCTATTGGATTTACTGCCAATCCTCCCACTTTGAGGTCTAATCACATACTAATGACACATCCCATCATGCTGAGAGATTGCTAATTTTAGAGACATTGGCAGCACTGTAGACTTTGCCAAATTTTCAGCTGCAGAGCCTCCTCTGAAGTGGCCTGTACAATTCACCTTAACCAGCTGCTAAGAAAAAAAGGAAACAATGCCCAGACCTGTGTTTTCTGTCAGCACTCTGAGCACCTCTGAACACTGCAGGCATGATGGAGAGCCCCGTTTTGGTGTCAGGACACCTCTTTCTAGACAAAATGAAACTATCTATATATTCCTAAGGCTAACCATGGCTAGAACTCAGCCAGGACCACAAACTGGTGTCAAATGTCATTTCTACTTCTGTATTCATCATCATATGTAATCTGTTTTCTTTTCCCTTCAATATCTGCTTGATTTTTTCATTGGTTAAGGCACAGTGAGCAGGTATGAAAGGGTTTCTATGCTCTTTGGCTGTTCTGGTGGAATAACCAGGACTGTAAGTTAAATCCACTGGAAATCTGGTGGACATCACTCCTGGAGAGTGAGAAGAGGGAGCCAGAGTTCATTGTCTTCTGCTGAATTTGGCTCCACTGTAGATTCACTGTCCCTCCTCCCTTGTGGAGGGACTTGTTCCTCCCTTTTATGGGAGGAAGAGACAGGACAACCTCATGAGTCTCTCCTGAACCAGCCACCTTGTGAGCAAGTGAATCTCATTCAGAATGACCCGCTGTGTCCCTGTAGGATGCCCCCACTTCCCCTGAGGAATGCCCTAAGAATTTGCAAATGTGAACTGCCACATGTTGGGCAGAGAAATCCAGATGCAATCTGGTGGCAGCCAGGGACACCTCACCAAAAGGAGGACAGGGAGTCCCACTGAAGCCCCTGGGGAAGGTCTGGTGGAGCAGTCACAAGTAATTTGAATGCTGCATGACAAATACAGTGTTGTTTTTGGCAGATTCACATGTTTTCTCCCCCCGACAGGCTCTGGGGCCCTGCAGGACACTGAGTCAACTGGATCACAGATACAACATTTTTTCCTTTCTTTCCTTTTTGTCTTCTTTTCTTTCCACTCTCTTTCTTTTTCTTTTTCAGTTCAGCCTAAATAATGATCTAGGACAGCACTGTCTCTTTAAAGGTGGCCTTTTTAACTGCCACCTAATCTTCTTCTATCCACTTGGACCTTGGATTTAAAAAATTTCACCAATCCGGATTTCCAAATCCTTGCAGATTCTGAGGGGGCTTGTTTATGGAAGTATCCTTTAGAAAACGGCTTAGACTTTAAGATGAGGAAACGCAGGGAGCTAATGTGAAGATTTAGGACTTTCTAGGAAGCTTGCAGTGCCTAAGCCCTGCTTGCTTGAGCAGTCTGAAGGTCCTTTTGCAGACTAAGAGGGATTAATACCCCTTTAACCAGCAGGGCTATGCACACATTCATAAATATACCATCTCTCTCTAATCGCTTCGCTCCCTAATCCACAATGATTTCTTAGGAATTATCATTTTATCTCAGCTAAATAAGCACATTCCTTGTGCTTTCCTGTAGAAAAATAAAATATTTCAGAAGATTTTCCTTTCAGCTGTGGTGCCATCAAAACCAAGCTTTTATTTAAGGCCTTTGGTAAATAAAGGAAACTTTGTTTATTTGCTTCTCAAGAGAAGGGCGGGTGGTCACATCCGCCCAGCATCTGCCTGCGGATCCACCCACTCCCCGTCCCAGGGACCCCCCTGCAGTCAGGAGCAGGCTTATTTGTTTGCCCAACACCTTGTGAGGTGTCAACACCTCTCTGTACGCACAAGACTCAGGTGGAAGAGGTTTTGGCAAATTACAGCTAATACAACCGTGATGGATGTTGAAGGAGACCATTTTTGAGAACCCCATATAGTTTTTCATGTTTGTTTTGTAGATCTTTCTCTGCCTCTTTTGCTTTTCAGGTTTAGTGGTGTTTTTATATGGTTTATTTTTTTTCATTCTACCTTACACAGGACTATCGGGTTTGATTTTGGGGAACATTACCCTTTTTTTTTTTTTTTTTTTTTTTTTTTTGCAACATGCAATATCCTGCTGGCTGTAAGTAGAGCTGGTGGCACAGGGTTGATCTTGGGGCAGGGAGGAACTACTAGTAATAAGGAATCTGATTTCTAATGGCATTTTAAAAAGAAAAGAAAATAGTTCTTTTTATTGCTAAGAATATTGCACAGAAGTGAGTATTTCTTTGGTAAATCACTGCCCACTTAGGCTTTGGTTTCTAAAATCACTTTCAAATCCAGAAATGAGTTCAGGCAAATTCCAGCTGAAGTGAAACACTCAGCTCTGGGAAAGGCTTTGAGTTTAATATTAAAAAAAAAAAAAAAAAAGCCTCTGAATTTCCTCTATTTCTAATTCTTATTCAGTTAAACTCTGGCCTTCTATCACAAAAATGCACATAACCTTGAGAATCAATTCAGCTGTGCTGCATGGGGAGCTCCAGCACCTATAGGTTTCAGTGCTCACAGGTCAAAAAATTGTAATAAAATATTTATTCTGGGACAATTTATTTTAAAAATAGGATTAATAGGGACTATATGAAAAGATTGTTGTAGAAAATCAAAACTGTTTTGGAGCAGCTCTGTTTGTTTAACATAAGTATTTCAAAAATAATTTGGATGTGAATTACAAAATACATCTCTTTCCTTAGTAGATACAATAATGATAAATGAAGAATTAGAGCAATCTCCAAGTATTTCCAGAGTTCAGAGGTATTTGAATCTGTGTTTTCTTTTATGTCTCTCTCTACTGAGACCATTCCATTTAATAAGAAGTGAAATAGTGTGACAAATCTGCTGCAGCCTTTTATTACTTACAGTCCCCATGGGCTTTATATTTTTTTCTTGTCCCTCGCCCCTTCCCCATTTCTCTGTGGTCAGAAGAGAAATACAGAAGCCATGACATGAAAATACAGCTGGCCGACAGTGAAATCTTTGTCTTAGAAGGTGCGTTTCCAGTGAGCACCCCAGGCTGCTGTCCGTGCTCCCATCAGTGTGCAGAGGACTGACCCTGACCCAGAAGATGTGGAAGAGTCCCATTCCCCCTCTTTGCCAGGGGATCCTGCAGTTTTTGCTGTGCCAGCAGCTGGGCTCAGTGTAGATCTGGCTTCTGCCCACCCTCACCTGCACATGGGGACCTGGATTTGTATCCCGTGTGAGCTCAGGGGTGGGACTGACTGAATTGAGGGGAATGTGTGTGACAGCTCCCAAACAAAACCTGCTCTCACAGCAAGGCCATTCTTTGTGGAGAGGTGCCTCCAGGTGTTTTTTGAGGATGTTTCCCCAGCCACAGCTCTGGCACATTCTTTTGCTGTAGTTGGAAGGTCTTCAAAGCATCCAGACCAACAGAGGGCTGATATTCCTGCCTCTGGCTTTTAACCTGTGTTTGCCTGCTGATTCTAGTGGGTTCCCCCATGATACTAAAGGACTTGGAGCCCTTCTGCCAGGAGGATGTTTCCAGTGTTATTTCCTAAAGCCTTCTTGCAACAACAAAAATATCCACCATGCTCCAAAGGCTCTCAGTTAAACCTGAGATTGATCTGATTTGAGGGGGATTTCTACCTGGGCTGAGGTCCAGGCTTCACATCCCTAATGCTCATTGAAAGCCTGAAAGTGGCTGGGAGGATTAGCTAATGGGTAATTTAAATGGGTCATTCCATAAGAGATGTGTATGATAAGCAAGCTTGAAGCCTTGCTTAAACCCTGTAGCTTTGTCTTGTCTCTGTGTGTCTCCATATGTCTCTTTGCCACTTTTTCTGTTCTCATCTTCCACCCCATCAACTGCAGAGCTCTCTTTCTTTGTATTCTCAGGCAGTCTCAGCTAAAGCCCATTTTTGTCAATGGGAGTCATAGACTAGGCCTTCAAACTCCATCTGACAACCAATCTGCCCCACGTGGAAACAGGGAAAAGAGATAAGTCTGGGGAAAAGAGCTTTATATGTGCCTGGACATACATACACAGATTTATTTTTTCATTTCTTATCTTAGTGTTTCTCTTTTAGACTGAAAGATCTAAAGGGTAGGAAATTTGTGACAGCAAGCCTAGGAAAGTATACATAAAGGCTACTAATGACAAGCATATTTATTGCATCCCCTGGACTTAATAATCCTCATTAGAGCTGGAAAAACAAACATATTAAGCCTTAAACTGTAAGAATGTCTTCTAATGGAATTTGAGGAATTAAAACATGGAACCAAGGTTTATCAGCCTGTTGCTAGGAGAGCTGTGGTCTGTGTTTGCTTAGGGAATCATCATCAATAATCCCTTAATCTAATATTACAATGTCGGGAGCTGCTGCACTGGAATGAGCTTATTGGATGCCAGCAGTAAGCAACAGAAGAGAGCTACAGGGTTGCCCAATAGCAGCTGTGGGGTTGTGGCTGTTTCCAGGAGAAGGCCATGTGTGCAGCCACCTTGGAAGCGTATGAGGAGACTTTTTGTCACCCAATGGACCTCAGCAGAACAACCAACCATGCTGTGGGATTTCCCCAGGAACAAAAGGATCTAAATGCACCAGAATGGATGTACAGTATCAGGCCCAACCCCTGCTGGAAACAGTACTGACCCTATTTCTGAAACTGCCCAAAAGGGAAGGTTTGTGGAAGAATGGGGAACACATTTCCAGAATACTCTCTGTCACTGTTTAGACCTGGAGAGCCAGCAGTGGTGTCTTGGAATGGAACATCTCTTTTTTCTTCATAAATTTGTCCAGTTGCATTTTGAAGGAAAATAATATCTTAACATCCAAACCATAACTTATTGTGGAGTTCCTTAATGTATTTAGAAGCTCTGAGTGTGTTTACTTTGGATCCCTGTTTGTTAGTGTCATTAGATTATGTCTACTTCTTGTACTGGAAGAGACAGTGAACAAACATCCTTTATTTGCTCTCTCTGAGCTTCCTGCCACTCTGTAGATATACAAGTGCAATTTCAGATACTTTGCCAGGAACATATGAATACAAGGAAGACAAAGAATTCCCTGAATCTTACACTATTTTGTTTCCATCTATTTGAAAGGCTTAAATAGCGAGCTTGCAGTCAAGACATCTAAGTTAAAAATGATATAAAATTGGTGCAATAATTTGAATTCACATTTGAAATTGTGTAAACCTTGAATTTTGATGAGTGGGTAACACACAGTGGTGTTTGTGGGCATGTCAAAGGAAAGGTGGCAGAGTGCAGTAGTGAATTTCCACTTAACCCACTGGACAATTGGCAGTCTTTTTTGAGCAGACACAACATAGCAAAAAAGAACTTCCAAAATTGTCTGCTCCAGTCCACAAATGTTTCTGACAACCTCTTTTTGCTGATAAAGTCCTCTGAAGAACCGTTCTGGCAGCAAAGCTGGAGACTCCAGTTTCTCTTCATGAGACAGTCCAGAAAGGTGAAGGCTCTATTTGAAGGTGAGTCTACTGGCCCTGGGTCCAATCTCTCATCAATCACTGTCCAACTCTTGCATCACCCATCCAGTGCCTAGGATGAGCATTGTGATTTACTGCTTAATTCAGAACTCGATCTAAAGTCAATTGAAGTCAGGAGGTTGACACCAAGGAGTTCAGCCCCTAAGGCTGTTTAGGCAGGACTTATTGAAGGAGGGACTTACAGGCATGAACCTTCTGTTGCCCTTTTTTCACTATTTTTTGTTTTGATCTATGTCTCTATGTTTCTCTCTCTCATCCCACCTCCTGGATTTCTGATGTCCAAAGTCTGCAAAGCAGTCAATGTCAAAGTTTTGTTGTCCCGTGAGAGGGGGGACAGACTGGCAGGAAATGCCCACAGGAAGAGGTGAGAAGGATAGGGGATACTCTCCTTCTGCTGAAGCTGACTTGAGCTGAATCTGGCCTGAGGAAGATCCAACTTGTGTAGTGTTCCCTGGACATCTACATTTCCTGCCCAAATGGGGGAATTCATTGCAGCTGTTGTCTTTAATATCCATCCTTCTCCCCACTGAGAGGAGCTGAAGGTTACATCACCCAATCTCAGTCTACTACACCCTTCCCCAGCTGCTGGGATAGTTCAAGGACATTTTTCCATCCTTAACCCTCCAAGCCTCTGGGCCATGAATAAGCCCCCAGCAGTCCAGGGCCCCAGACAGCACCAGGAGTTTATCTTGGGTGGGAGAGACAAAGCAACAAAAACTGGGAGACTTTGATGATGCCATTGGAAAAAGCCAAGCTTTTGTCAAAGAACAGCCAGGATAAATATGCAGAAAGGTTCTGTTGCCATAAAGGGTTTGATGTTCTTCTCAATGCCTTCAGCAACATCCTCAGCTTTCAGGGGAACCACACATTTTGGCCCTACCAAAGGGTAGCCAGCAGCCTTGCTTCTTCTGGGATAGAGACCTGGATAGGGCTTTGGGAATCTGCCTGGACCTACTAGTGCTGGGAACCCGTTACCATGAACTCTGAAGCCTGCTTAGCAGATAAGATCATTGCTGTGCCACTCAGCTGTGTGGGGTCTGGGATGTTGAACACAGTCCCAGCCTCTCCTGCAAGAACTTCCAAAGTCCTTTTGCTCTACCAGACTACCTGTTTTCCAGAAATTTGCAGAAACTTCCCAGCTGTCTAGGAAAAGCACCTCTTGGAGACCTCTGTGGTTGACATTGCCAGGGGAGTCAGAAGAGAATTTGGGGAGGGAAAGTGGGGAAAGAGCTGAGAACACAGATGGACACACACACACACACACACACACACACACACACACACACATATTGGCTGATTGCATTGATCTCTTTTTCAGGAAATCATAGGAAGCTGTGACTACAGAAACACCAGAGCTTTCATAGGCATCCCTCACAGCCCACTGCCGTGGGAAGAACTGCCCCATCTGCTTGCAGATGAGAGAAAACAAACATGGATAATCTCAAGGTTCATCCAGCTTTGCTGCTCGCCTCAATTAATCCCCTACCAACAGTGCTGCCCACGGGACCACGAGGCTCCAGCCAGCCCTGGACACTGCCAGCCCACTGGAGAAGCAGCAGCCAATCCAGAGCTGGCTCTTCTCCTACCCAAAAGCAACCTCCCATGCAAATTTCTAGGGGAGAGACCCCCATCCCATTGGCCCCTGGCAAGCAGAGGGTGGTTGGTCCATGGGTGGTTCCACACGCACAGTCTGGCAGGAGATGTGAAGAGGCAGAGGAGGGATGTGCCCTAGTGGCCTCTGTTCTGGCCATATGGCTACATGAATCTTGTCTAACAGTGATTTTCCTTAAATGCAATCCTTTAAGGTGTTAAATCTTGCTTTAACTTATTTAGCTGATCCAACTTAGATCAGATTATGTTTGTATTTATTGGGATTTATGGATGTATGATTGCCTCTGAGCCCATATGGACAGCTAATTTGTCAATTAGAGCAATGCTGATCATTGCAGAAGCATGGCAGAGGCTGTTAAGCACCATTATCGGTTTCAACCTGGTCTGACCTTGAGACACACATTTATTTTGTCTGACAACCTTTTATTCTCACTGCCGGATTACAGATGTGTAAATTGGGCTAAAACCTTGAATATTCATCTTAGGTATGTCAGAAAAAAAAAAAAATCAGAACTTGTTGGAGGTGAAGAATATGACAGGGAGAGCTGTTGAGCTGCATGCAGAGAATGGGACCTGCTTAGATCTTCCATTGTATTGTGTTTGTGGCAGTGGTAGAGTTGGGGACCAGGATGGCAGGATAGTGCCCTGGGAGTCTAATTAAAAACGATGGCCATTTTTCAGGCAGAAAGAGTTCAGCTCTGATTGCTAATTAAAGGCCATTATTCCTATTTTGTAGTGGCTACAGCAAGGGCAATTCTCCCCTAAATCAGAGGTGGAGGGTGTAGGCTGGTGATTTCAGTACCTGGCAGTAACAGTCAATATCTCCATGCCAGCATCATCCCAGTGACAGGCAGAAAGGCTGGGACAGCTACAGGCTGGTCCTGTAGTTTTGGGCTGCAAGAATGCATCATTGGATCATGTTCAGCTTTTCATCCATGAGAACCCCCAAATCCTTTTCCACAGGGCTGCTCTCAATGACATCTGCTATGTCTGGGATTGCCCTGACTCAGGTGCAGCCCCTGGCACCTGGACTTGTTGAACTTCATTAATTTCCCACGGACCCACTTCTCAAGTTTCTCCAAGTCCCTCTGGGTGGCATCCCATCCTTCAGGAGTGTCAGCACACCCACTCAGCTTGGTGTCACCTGCAAACGTGCTGGGGTGCACTCGGTGTCACTGTGTCTGTGTCATGTTGAACAGTGCCAGGCCCACGACACAGCTCTGAGGGACATCACTGGTCACCAGCCTCCACCTGGACATGGAGCCATTGTCCTTAGTGGTGTCTCAGAAGGGGCTCAGGGTCTCAGGGGTGAGTTGGAAGGCTGTGTGAGAAAAAAATCCTGGTGTGAGGCCAGCCCCCTTCTTCTGTCCCGTCTCAGATATACCATGGTGAGCTGAGCTGCTTGGAAATGTGAATGTCAGATGTGTGTGGGCCCAAGGTTAAATGGGTACTTGGGGTTTTGTCTCATCTGTTTAGAAATCAGGTGTCTGGGCATTTGCCAGCACTGTGGGACAGGGTATCTGTAGGTGATAGTGACTGATAGAGGAAGAATGAATCATCATCTGCAGCTGCTGCTGTCCCCATGAATTGAGAAGGATCTTTCACTACTGCCTTAGATGAAATGCCTAAATTTTAAACAGCTACCATCAAGTGAGATGAATGCTATGGGATGCAAATGTGGGCCTGGAGAGGGGAGCTAAGTGCTTCTTAACCAGCTTCCTTGCCTTCCTCTCAGGCTCCCATGACCACATTAGTCAGATACTTCATAAATCATGTGTCTGAAAGAGCAATTGTTCCACACACGTTTCAGTGATTCTGCACTCGTCACCTTGACCCTGGTGTTTTACAGAGAACAAAAATCATGTGCACACCTGTTAAAGGACAAGGCTAGGAACTATGGAATAGGATTGCTTTAGCAATATGTCCTCAGCCTTACTGGTTGTAAGGGACTTCATCATCCTGCAGATGATTAAGAGGACTGAATTTGTCAATTTGCCATCAATACTGAATTATTTCTTTTGCAATCATCAAGTCTAGAATCTAAATCAGGAGGGATGTTTTTTGTTGTTTTTTTTTTTTTCTCTAAGAAAGCATAGATTTGGAGGAACAAGAGAGTAAGAAATCATATCAGTTTTGTCAAACTGCTTGATAAATTGATAAAAAGGCAAGACAGGAACATTTCACTTCAATGATTCATAACTGGCCATTGTTCCCAATGAAAACTCTTTTGGTTTTTTGTTTCTTGCTACCAAAGAAAGGAAAATCTCTTTGATGCTGCTTTGCCTGGAGAGATGGATTGGTTGGAGTCCCACAGCACTTTGGGTGAGAAAATATCCCCCAGTGGAAAAACTCTAAAACTAAAAAGCATGAAAATATTAACTCTTCAGAGGGAACAGTGTGGTTGCTTGTTTACCAAATGGGACGTGTAAACCCATTACATAAAATGTCTTTCATCGCCCATATGCTTTCTAAACTAATCAGCTTTGAATCCTGCTAAATCCCAGATTGAGATAACAAATGAAGAGCTCAGCTCACTGGGAGAAAGGCAGCCTCTTTCTGCCGGGTATTAAAAAGAGTTAAAGGTCACATATTCCCCATGTGGATCACCCAAAAAAGAGATCATGCCGATAACACCTATGGCTTTTCCGTGCTAAGTAAGTATTACTGAAAGTGAAATTCATGTGAAACACAACTAAAGGGCAAAGTTTCAGATTAAAACTCACGTGATGGCTTTGTGCAGGATGGAACATCATATCCTAAAAGAAGATTTTGCCTTCCCAATCGTGCTGTGATGGTATTTACAAGGCAGGGATGAAGATGCTCTTGGCTGACACATCAAACCAACACAAACAGGCCTTTGGCTCTGACCTGCCTTCTCCAGGGCTGCCTTTGGGTGGCCATTCTGCTGGTTGTCACCTGGTACAGGCCACTGCTTCTTGCCATGAGATGTGGATCCATGAGGAGTACTGTTGTCATTTGGAAAGGAGATGTGGGGTGGCTCACAGCAGGCCTAGTGTGCAGGCAGTGCATATTTGATGTGAAGTTTCTGTAAACGTCAGATAACCTTTCTCACAGCCATTTCTTTCCCAAAATAGCTCTTCACAACCCCCCCTTACATGTCTTTTTTCTTTTCCAACTTGAAATACTTCCTCCCAGTTTCAAACTTTTTATTCTTGCAGTAAAAACTTTGCTTCTTTGTCAGCTGTCAATTGCTTAAAAAAAAATGCGAGTGTAAGCACAAAATTTTCAGTAACTGCAAAAATTTTTGATTGATCAACAGTTTTCCCAGAGGGTGGATCTATGCTTTTCCATCAGGCTGTCAAATTTATACTGACAAGGGTTCTGTATGGTCTTCCCATGAACACTTGTATCTATCTGTACCTACAATCAACAGATTCCTCACCAGGAATTAAAGAAAATGACCAGTCCAGCTAAGTTGCTATCTTGTATTTCCTGTCCTGCTGTCCACTGTTTATCAAATCATTTAAAGCCTCAGTGTTTTTTTAGGCTCTGAGCACAGGATATGTCCTAGGGCAGCATCGTCCCTGAGGTACCAGATGCCAAGCCCTGTCTTGTTGTAGTCCCTCCAGATCACCTAAGCAAGAGCACCTCATCTGTGCTAAATTTGGTCTTCTCCACCCCAGAAGGATGAGCTAAACCCATCCCTGATCCCACACTGTGTTTGCAGTGGATGGAGATGGGACTGGGATCCATCTCCCAGGTTTGCTGGCAATGTTGATGCACCCTTGCTATTTTCTGGTCATTGGAAAACCATTGGTGTTCCTGTTGTTTTAACTTTGGTACTCCATTGGTTGAAATTTTAGGAAAAGCTTCTACACAGACCTATTCTTGTATGCTGAGGAAGGTATCATCACCCACACTCATGGTTCTGCTATTGCATTAAAGTGTTCCAGCTAGATTAAGCTCATCTGTTTGAGTTAACAAAGAGAAGGTTAAATGGTGACTTGATTTTCATCTATAAGTACTTTCCCAGGAAGCAAAGTTCTGGTAGCAGACAGCTTTTTAATCCAGCAGACAAAAGCTGAACAAAGCCCAGTGGTTAGAAGATAAAGCAGATAAATTTAGAGCAGAAATGAGGGACAGATTTTTGGGAGGGAGGAGGATTATCCATGAATGAACCTTTCTAAGGGTATTGGGTTCTCTGCTTTTCCTTTCTTGGTAGCACCAGCTTTCTGTTTGCCCAGAATCCTGGAAAAACAGGTTGTAACAGGACTTTGTGGAAGGGTGAAACAATTTTTGGTTTCTTTCCACATCAGACCTCTGTTTGCACGAGCTCATCTTTCCACTGGTGCTTCCTTCCCTGCAGATCACCACAAAATTAGACTTGGAGAGGCTGGACACAAAAACCAAGCTGCCAAATTCAGATCATGGTTATTCCTAAATTTTGCATCAGAAATACACTTTTGATTATAGGTTTTCAAATAATTTTATCACAGTGGAACTGATTCTGAAAATGAATATGAAAAAAGGTAGATTTTTGAGTCAGCAGTAAACATAATCTCTGAAAGAACATCAAAAATCCAAGGAAAAAAATGTTTGCAGTTTGAACCAATAGTAAAATAAGAACTTTTTTTTTTTTTGTCTTCTAGGGAAGCTTCACACTGGATGAATGAGGGGGAATGAAAAGCAATTTTTGACATTTCACTTCTTGGGGCTTTTCAATAATGTGCAATAAACTGAAGAATAAAAGATGGAAAGAAAGTCAGCCCACCAAACTCTGTAACCAGTTTTACACTTCAGAACAAAACCAAACTCAGAATATTTAGAAGCTTGTGTTAAGGCATTTTTATTGGTGATGCTGTCAACCTTTCTCTGCTGGGAAGGTCTGTTTTTAACTTTCCTAAATCATCTGGTAAACAAGGTGAGGAGATGAAGACAATAAATTTAAAAACAAGCAAAGATTTAGTTAGGACACCTAATTAGGATTTCTAATCAGGAGTCATCAAGACCTCTAATTAGCAGGGTTGTTCAGACTCATTGCTTTCTCTTTAATGGCCATAGGACATCCAAATGGTTTTAAATTATGTACCATGGGCTCCTAATCAGTTTATTGAACATCATAAATTGTTAAAAGGAGTTAATAGCTTGTGTTCCTTGGTAGAAAGTGCTAATACTCGAGGCAGAGAACTCATCAAATGAAGCTCGTTAGAGAGGGGAGGAGGGAGATTTCGTCTCAGTGTCTCATTTTGTTTTAGTAATTAGCTTTTACTGGATTATCCGATCCAAATCTTTATTCAGTTTACTCTGTCAAATCTAGTTTGCATTTTAAATGGAAAATTGACACGTGGAACAATTTGTCTCCTGACTGGGTTAACGGGTCCAGCTGGCAGGAGGCTCCTGCAGGGAGGGGGTTATCACCAAAGCCATGTGGGGGGGACCAGCCAGGGCTTTCCCCAGCACTTGATGTCCTCTGGCCTCACGCTCAGCTCCTGCCCCAGCAGCTGACAAGCAGCCGTGTGTGAAATTGCCACGGTGCAGCCCCAGCTTGCCCCTGAGAGCAGCCAGGCACAGGGAGCACGCCAGCGTGAAGCCGTCACCTGGGCCCAGGTCAGCTGGCTCTGGGCAGGCTTGGTCTCTGACTCTGGCCAGTGCAAGCTGCTTTAAAAGCTGTTATAAGAAAGCTCCCAGTGGACAGTTACAAAAAATTCTCCCTTCAGAGAGAGTATTTGCCAAATTAACCAAATGCCTCTGGTCCCTGGTGTGTGGGTATTGACATCCACCCTACGTGCTCTGACAAAATGCATTAAAATGCCAAGATCCTTAATGTTTTACTGGCTGACATTGTGGCTTTTCTGAATGTGGGTTTGCCTGACAAAAAATTGAGAATTTGGTGCAAAACATTAACTTCTAAAAACCATCACTGTAAAGGTGCTGCTGTGAGCCCAGCTCAGTTGATTCAGCACCAAAGCATGGTTCTTCCCTATGCTGGGAATCTTCAGATGTCAAAGCAAAGCCTCCCATTGCCACCCCATTTCATGCCATAGTAGTGGTCCCAGCTAATAACTGTTTGGTTAAAATCTGGAGGGACAACCACAGCATATTTCTCTTTTCAGAAGCCCATTCCCAAGACTCTGACGGTTTATGCCTTCCTCTTTCAGCTTTGCATGACACCTTTATGACATTTGAGAGAGCAGGGACTGACTTGTACATATGAGGGGGAGGGTGATGCTGGAATGACCAAGGTGTGAGGGTGTTGGAAATGCCAGGGCTGCAGTGCAAATTAATTGATTTACCTCCCTTGATTACTGTTACTTGCTCATTTGGAGCACATCTGCAGCTGGAGGAGTGAGGTGCTCTGACTCCAGTGGAGCAAAGCCCCCAGGCCTGACCTGAGTGGGGATCCTCTTGGATCCTCTTAGTGCCCTTCACTGAGCAGCAGCCCCCTGGGGAGTTGGTGTCTCAGCCTCAGTGAGGACTGACAAACCCAAAATCATCTGGGGAAACCTCTGGCAGAGGTTTGTGTCTTACAATGCCACCTTCTGCCACCATGCTCCCCACTTCAGGAGGGCAGCTTGCCTGCATTCTGCATCCCTGGCTCAGACACTGCATCCCCTGCTGGCTCTAAGGAGCCACCTGGGAATGAGATTGCAGCAAATACCCTGTCTCCTGCAAGCCTCTCTGAACCCACGGAACAAGACAAAAGAGATTCATCCCCCTCTTCCCGCTTGAGAAGAGGGGTTGGCAAAGTGAGTCTTTCCATGCTAATGTCACACAATTACTTCTTAACTGCCAAAACAAATGGCAGAAATGGGGAAAGTGACACCAAATCAAAAATGTCACAGGTGATCGATTCATGTCATCTGCCGTCGCCGCAGCCAAGGCTGGGAGAGAGACACAGTGATAACACAACACTAATATTATATTACAGCCTTCACAGCACTGAATGCCAAGTGATGAATATGTGTCACTTTATGTGTCGCTCACTCTCCGGGCCTGGGCGGGCGAGCATGGAAAATGGAGTGTTCGGGATTAATGATATCGAAAATGATAGAGAGGAGATTGAAAATTCCTTCCTTCCTCAACCATGCAGATTGAAATGTACCTCAGAGCTATCTCTTGCTGCCCTCCTCCTCCGCCCACTTTTTAAAGGTCTTTTGTGCAGCATTTTGAAGATGGAAGGAAAAGAAAAATATAAAGGAAAAAAAAAAAGAAGAGAAAAGAGTTGGAAATTAAAGACAAGAGGTGAAAAAAGACAAGAGAGAAGAGAAGAGAAGAGAAGAGAAGAGAAGAGAAGAGAAGAGAAGAGAAGAGAAGAGAAGAGAAGAGAAGAGGAAAGAAAAAGGGAAATAAAAGAGAAAAGAAAAGAAAAGAAAAGAAAAGAAAAGAAAAGAAAAGAAAAGAAAAGAAAAGAAAAGAAAAGAAAAGAAAAGAAAAGAAAAGAAAAGAAAAGAAAAGAGGAAAAAAGAGAAGAGAAGAGAAGAGAAGAGAAGAGAAGAGAAGAGAAGAGAAGAGAAGAGAAGAGAATTGTTTTTGTAAAGAGTGTTGTACTTGGAAATTTCTTCCTCTGTTCCACATGGTTTGATTTATAAGTAGGATTTCCCCTATTCAGGTATTCTCTCACATGCAGACACAGCCTGGAACACGTCCATGATTTTAGCCCAGGACTATCGGTTAAAAACTTGATATAGCCAGAAGGTTGTGGCTGGCTTGAGGTCTGTGCATGTTGTGTTATAATTAGCAAATGATCTTAGTGAACATTCTCAATGAAATCCAGAGCATTCTAATGCTCATAATTTCTGTTTTGCAGCCTTCAGAAATTTCAGGTGAAAATCAGAGTCCCAGAGTGTTGCTAATTTCCCCCATCTAACAAGAAGAGCTGATAACTGAGCACATGGGTACAGCATTGGGGACAAAGTGACCTGTCCAATGTCACAGGCAGAGCTGAGCTGATGCACGGCTCCTCCTTTCACATTCACACACTATTTATGCATAAATGCTGCTGGACGACCCATTCCCAGGGGCTCAATGACTGCAGACACATTTCTGAGGCTGGAGAAGGTTACAGATGTGCATTTATGTGGCTGCAGGGTTAGACCCTGTCAGCCCATGGAGGGATGGTTCCACTTCCATGCAGACATTGCCTTGTCCTGTCTCTGGCTGATGCTGGTTCTGTGAGCTGCAAGGCCCTGTTGTAGCACCTGAATTATTAAGTGAGGTGTTTGTAAGATTTGTCCAGGACCTGTCCAGGACCTGGAGAGATGGGGGCCTGGAGGGAGCTTATCCAGAGACAATTCACCCTCTGTGGCTGAGGGTGGGTGCTTGTGACCATCTGGTTTTAAAGAGAAAGGTTACCTCCCCGTGGCTGTGCCCACACCAGTCCTGGAGCTTCATTTTGGGTTTATCCTGGATTTTGGCAAGGATGCCTCAAACCTTTGATGTAGAAGGCAAAGGAAGGAAAGTAAGTTTTTAATACCTTTTTTTCCTATACTTTTTCCTTTTTTTTTTTTCTTTTTTTTTTACCTCTGGGTTACTTTAATTGGGTCACCCTCCCAGGTGGGATAAAGGCTTATTCCTTCCTTCTAGCCACAGTGGAAACCATCTCCTGCCTTGCTGTGCCCTCACCTGATATTCCACATGCTGCTCTTCCCGGGGAGCTTGGAGCTTTCTGTCTTTGAGGCACGGTTAATGGGGACAGAGTTTTGTTAAGCAATCGATGCTGCATAATGGAACAGCCTTTTTTCCCTTTTCTTCCTCTCTTCTTAACCCATTGCAACTCCTGGAGAAAGCGTTTCCCACAGAAAAGAGAACTGAATCAAATAACAGAAAGTTGGAATGGGATGCAAAATTTGCTTATCATGTTAAAAAAATGTTTCCTGCCACTGAGTGCCAAACACCTGCCTGACTTTATCATTAACCTCTCCTGCAGAATGAGCCCTAATGGAGAATGATCCTAAGCACTCACAGCCATCAGTTTCACGTGGCAGTAGACTGAGATTGGAGGAAGAAACCCAGAATCAACGGAGAGTACCTAATTAATTGGATTATAATTACATTTGGAAAGCTAAAAGGTAATAGATCTGTTGAATTATGATCATCACAGGCTCTTCAGGGACTGAGTGTGCAGTGTGAATCACTTGTATGTGATCACCAGAGACATGAAGAATTAAATGAGTGCAAATATTTTAAATAAGAGCACATGTTCACTAGTGGGAATATTGGCTGCCAGGCTTGGCTGGCATGAACATGTTTGCACTGATGTGGCAGTCACTGCTCTTTTGTAGTCTTATTGTTTTTCAAGGATACCTGAGCCAAAAATACTACCTTTGGTGTGGTTCATCTCTGGAAGAAGGATCAAGCCTAAAGACAAATGAGGGCCTGGAGATTAAATTTACGTGTGGCTGCTGCTTTCCTAAATTGCAGCTCAAAGGGGCCACACACCATCATTGGACACATAGTTTTGTCTGCCTTTCCTGACTCTTTTATCTTTTTCCTGTCCCCATAAACATACAGTGCTGACTTCCCCAGGCTTCACTGTGAATTTCTGCGTATTTCTTCTGACAATATAATAATAATCCTTCTGATAATAAAAGAAAAAAAATTTAAAAAAAAAAGAGAAAAGAGAACGGAAAGAAAAGAGGCATTTCAGAGATACAGAACATTAACAAAAGCCTGTAGATTTCCAGCACAGAGTAACAGAGTGGTGGAAGTATTTGATCAGAGCCATAAATCTAATGAGATTGTAATGATATGCAAATTAACAGCACCATGAGCCAAATGGGTAAAGTTTCTTTATGGAGCATATTAAGAGGCGTTTTGCCTAAGTGGAATGGTTGGGTGAACAATAAATGGTGAGCTACAATCTGCAAGTATTGGCTGACAACGGCATAAGATAAATAAAAAACAGATGAAGACAAGTATTATTCTTCCATTTAAAAGGACAGATGCTGCAAAGGAAACCGCACTGCCCTCCTGCAGAGGGAAACTGCAGCTATGCAGCCTCCATGAAATACCAGGGATTTTTCACTGCTCTTGTTCAAATTAATACTCACAGGAAACTTCTTGAAAACAAAGTTTTGATCCAGCATTTATATATTCAGGGATGGACAAGAAAATGTGAAACCTCAGGCCAAATTGTTTTCTAGTGTAAATTAGGCAGCCCCCATTAGCTCGACCAGTTTATGCTGGCTTTGGATCTGGATCCCAAACTGTACCTGCCAGCATCTGACTCTTGATAAATATTGAGTGGTCTCACTATGACATTTTAATTATAACATTATGGATTTCAGGAGGAGGGGGAGCTAAAGAAGAGAAAGCATTTGTTTTTGGTTTTAAGCTTAAAGAAGTAAAAAAAATAGGGATAAGGAAATAACATCTCCACAGGTCCAACAGGGATTTAGTGGAGATCAGCTAAATCTCAGTTCTTGCCATTTTGAGGGCTCCATCCAACCTTATTTTAACTTCCTTGCCATGGGCAGCTACTTTGTAATTTTCTCATGGGATGCCTTGAGATCTTTCAGTGGTGTCACTGGCCACTCTAATGACTTCTGTGCCAAAAATGGTGCTGGTGAAGCCATATCTGTGGATGGCAGAGGGACTCTCTCCTTTGGTGTTACACCGTGCCCTGGTGAGGTTGGAGCACTCACGGAGAGTAGGCCTACTTAGTCATTGGAATAAAAAATGGTATTTCAGGAGGGATTAGGAATGGAGAACATGGAATGGAGGAGCAAAAGGAAGGAGTATGACTCTCTAGCCTTGTGGGGACACCAGAAGATGGTTCATTCCTATTCCCTGAACATCCCAGCAATGTCACATTCAAAGATATTTGTGCTAACAGGAAATTCTCACAAGTTTCCACTTTCCCAGCCATGGAGCAAGGTCATGGCTTTGAGAGTGGCCAAACCAGCACCAACCAACAGCATGGAGCTGGCTCAGATAAAGAGTCTCTAAGATGATGCAGTGCCTGGCAGGGACAGCAGCTCTGCATTTTCCTCAGGCAAGCCTCTCTGCCCACTTGAGGGTGGCACTGCCTGCTGGGTCAGTTTTCCTTCTTGTCAAGTGGATGGATGCTCACCTCCAGGCTGATTTCTGGTTTTATTTGTGACTACGCTGAGGTCAAATTTAAAGATCTTAGAGACATGAGATTCAAGTGATACAGGCCTAGTGTATGAATCTATGAAAACCCTGAGGATAACAAATGCAGCCTAACATAGTTTTTCCACACTTTCCTTCCGTCTGCCTATCTAAATGTTTCACCATAGCCTACAGGACCTGGATCATCTCTCAGTGCAAAATCTTAGGATTTACCTGTGATTCAGACTGTCCTGTTGATGCCTTAGGATTTAGCTTTTATGTTTTTCAGATCCTGTGCTGCTTTAGTGTGTAACTCCAAAACTACATGGCCTGTCAGCTACTGTTCTCCTTTATTCAGACAAAACAATTCCTCTCTAGCCTGGGACTCAAGGACACCTCACTGTCTCAGACCCTGAAAAATATAAACAAAAGTGAGTTGGGTGGGGAGCAAACTTCATTACCTGATGGTGTAATTGGAGGATTACCCCGATACGTAAATGGACCAAACTTACATTTGTCTGAAAAACTCATGACTGTTGTCCATCTCGGGTGTAGCCCATTGGAGGCTTCTGAATGCCCAAGGTGTACCTGTTGAGGCCTTTAGTAAATGCCCACTTTTATTGTCTTAGTCTTGTCCAGCTTCTGTTCCAGGTAGCCACTCCAAGGCATCACTGAAAAAAAGTTAACAAGAGCCAAGAAAGACAACAAGGCTGAAGTGTTTGAGAAATGTTGTTTAACAGATTGCACATCGATCTAGGAGTTAAGCAACATGGTTTCTGCTCCTCAGTGCAATTTCTTTATAAAGCCCTTTCAGACCTATGGAAGGAAAATAAGATTCATAGAAGCTAAAACCAGAAGTGTTATAGCAGTGTAAATGTGGGTGCATGGCATTTCCCCTTCAGAGCTTACTAATAAAAATAGCCACCTCCATCTGTGGTCAAGTTTAATATCTGCCAAAATCCATTCTGTTCACCTCTATTTCACCATCTGGACTGCCCTGTCAATTATTAGCATTGTGCTCAATGGAGCTGCCACACAGCTCATTTTTGTGCTTACTAGCTTACTAAATAAATGTGTCACACTAAACATCATGACTTCTAAGGGAGTTTGAAAACAAACGGACAAGCAAATAGGTGCAAAACTACATTAAAGCTACCGCCCTCCTCCCACACAGACTGCAAAGCTCCCTGTCCTGTGAGTGACAGAAGGGATGGGGACTCTTCCTATCCAAATGTTGGGGTTCTCCCTACCTTGAATTTTGTCCCCATGTCTCTGAGGGTAGCCCCAAATCCTCTGTGTGCTGGCCCAGCACAGAGCTGTGTGTTGCTGACTGGTTTTTTAGGAGGTGTGTGTGGCTTTGCCTGCAGGATGCTGCATCCTGGCTGCTGAAGAGGATGCTGAGCAGAGTAGCAGAGAGCTGAACTCACTTTGACTTTCAGCAGCACTGCAGCCTTTGGCTCTACCAGAGGTGTCTGCACAGCGGTGTGATGGTTGCACCATCAAAATGGGCTAGGGGCATTGAAGAGGGGAGGTGAAAGATGGACCAACACTGTGCTCAAACAGTAGAGGCTGGGGCAAGAGACAAGTGGAAAAAAGAGTCACTGCTCTGGGCTTTCTGAAATATTTCACATCCAGCGTAAGGCCAGTGGTGAGGCTGATGGGTTTGCTGTTGATTTTTTTGCATTTTTTGCCAGGTGAATGAATCAATCTCATGGCAGGGGTATGCAGCCTGCCCCTGCAGTGCATGGCCAGCTTGGTCTAATCCAGTATCTGCACCTGTTGTATTTATTTGTACCTTGTCTGCCAGGCTCCTTGTGTTGCATGCAATAGAGTCACCGAGGAGTAAAGGAGTCAGAGCAGGAGTTCAGGATGCTCAAGGCTTTTCTGAAGAGGGGTTCATTAATGAACATCTCCTATATGGCCATCTTCAAAGAAAAGATGGAAGCAGTTACACCAGAAGAGAAGCATGGGCTGTTGCACAAAGCAAATATTCTGAATGCTGCCTGAAGCACTTTCCCTGTGGTTGGTCAGTGGTACCTGGGGAGAAGATGAAGTCTGGCCCCATTCTCCTGCTCCTTTTTTGGGATGGTGGGAATGAGGTCAGTCCACATGCCCTACATATGGAAATCTTGCTGATGAAGATTAGCTCCAGAGCTTTCAAGAAGGACTGTTTTGGACTGGTCCTGCAGGCAGAGACAGAGGAGCAGATACAGTATACATTAGTCCTGCTTATTCTCTGTCCCAGCCTTGTTATGAGGCTGTTTAATCCTTCGCACACAACTGTGCTAAGAAAATTCAAACAAATCACAGAAATAGCAAATGAGACTGGCTTGCAGAATGAGGGTAGCCTGTTTGTGTGCTGAGTTGATATTGCTGAAGAAAATTACACCCTAGCAGGCAGATGGAGTTAAAATTTGTAGAATAAAAGGTGTTACTGCCACCTGCAAGGCTCACCTCCTCTTTCTGCCTTCTTCACCAACATTCCACATGAATGCAGCAAGAGCAGCTTCATCTCTCAAAAGCCAAAGATCCTCTCCACAGTTAAATCCTCACATAACCTGAGCCCTTTTACAGCACCTGAGGTGGAGATCCTCCCATACAGATTTACCTCTCCATGCTGAGCCAGCATGAAGCCAATTCAGCGCTAAATGCAATGTTTCCTCCACGTGTTCTCGCAGATAGAGCAATATTATCCTGTATTAGGGAAGTGCCTGACTATGTCACTTGCAACATGCCAAAAGCCATAAGACTATATTGGTTTTCAGACCCCTGCTGTGTTGGCTTGGGCATTTTCTGTTCTCTTCTATCAGAGCACTCTGTTTTCGGCAGAGATGTCAGGACGCCAATGAGCCAATGAAAGGAATCTCCTTGGCATTTATCCTTTAGTATTTCTAGGCTCTTAATCTTGGGATGGGAAATCTAGTGCTGGAAGATGGAAGTTAAAAGGATGGCTGATTTTCTTTATTCTCTTCCTTAGAATATGTGTGTGGCGTTTGTATGGGCAGTGGCACTGAGTGCGACTTGGGTCTTGCGCAATCAGTCAAAATGTCAGTGTGAAGGGATCTCAGCTTGGATAATTCCTGCACTTACTTTCAGCAGTGTGTGAAATGTGGGATGAATAGGGAAAAATAAAAGCTGAATAAGACTTGCTTCAGAAAGTCTTCAGTAAACAAGTTTTGCTCTTGTGTAAGTTTGCTGAGCTGGTGGGTAGCAGGAAGCAGAGACAGAGCCAAAGGCAAATTCATGGCCAAACCACTACCTTGGCACTAGCAGGAAAGTCAGACTTCCTCAGCAAGTCACTCATCCACAGAGAATATTCTGAATAAGCCAGATGTGGCCTTTGTTTGTGCTGAAATAACTCCAGGGTGATGTCCCGACATCAGTGGAGTGACTCCAACTTCGAAGTGACACAAGTGGCATCTCAGTCCAGCCCAGGAACCAACTGCCTCAGGGTGGAGTTAGGAACTGCCACACTGGGACTTGTTGCATGAAGGTCTGGAGCACCACCTGAGCTGGATGCTGCACCCCGTGAGAGCCCCCACACAGGAGGTGTGGCTGTCCAGGGTACACAGCTGAGCTCACTGCTCTGGTCAAGGGGAGCAAAGGAGACCTCAAGACTGCAATGAGGACTCCAACAACACCTTGAATAATCCCTCCGGACACCACCGCCCAACGTCTCAAAGGAGTTGTGGGGATTGTATTGTGGGGACAGCAAGCTTCCTTCTTCCAACAAGGCAGGCAGAGACCCTTCAGCGTAAGTTCCTGTCCAGAAGCTTGACATTGACAGCAGAGACCCATTTACAGTGTTCCCAGCAGGTTCTCCACCTCTCTGGTTCCTACCATTCATGTCCAGTTAATCAGTCTCACAGGTAATACTTTCTTTAAACCCGCTCTATTTTACAGGTCTGAGTTTGTTCTCCTCAAGTAGCAACACATAACTCTTCCTTCCAGAGCTGACTTTGCCAGTCCAGCCCACAGGAGCTGGCTGGGGGCCTGCACACACCAAATACATGCAGCAGCTGTCATCTGCTCCCCCTGGGACCCTCATCTCCCACCTTTACCTCTAGGATCACCCAATTCCCCCAGACATTTCAACCACCGGTTCCCAGTGCTCTGTGACTTCTGCTCTGGGCCATGATTGTTGCCATGAGAACATGGCCCAAATCCAAAGAAAACCAAAGAAGGAGCCTTATCTCTCAGACCTTTTCTTCCTTTGCAACCACGGTACTGCTTTTTTCTTTTTAGATTTAATTTTAATTTTTTAATTTTGTATTTCTGTTGACTTGTACCTAAACAACTATAGCTGGATCAAAAACCAAAGTGAAACTCATTCTATTCCAGTGGGAGGATCAGTTCCCAGAAACCATTGAATTTTTTTGTATCCACCTTGTCCTCTTCTTGCTAAATTTTCCCAACACACTGGATTTTGTCATTTCCACAGCGTGAAAGGTTTTTTTCCATTTTATTGTTCTTGCTGGATTTGGAGGCTAGGTACAAACATTTAGATGATGTTCTGATGTAAATGCTGCCTCCCACCTGAGATGAGACTTCAAAAAATATTTAATGTGCTCTGCCAGCAACCCCGAGACACACAGCTGTCCTTTGTTCTATTTATTTCTCCCAAATCCCACCATTTTTTGTCATTCACTAACAAAAATGTACATCCCAAATCCCATCATTCAGCTCCTGAACACTGGAAACCTTAGGTGAGATGCTGGGACAGAGAGTGAAATGCCTTGTCCCCCTTACGTGCTCTCAAGGGAGGGGATGGGATGGGGAAGGACCATCCCAAAGGTTGGCATGCAAATTGAGTTGTTAAAAAAAAAAAAAAAAAGGAAGAAAGGGAAAAATACAAAGAAGAAAATAAGTCTTCTTGGTGGAACACAAATGGAGCTCTAGCTAGGTATCATTTGCTGGGGAAATTGCATTTCTATTTGGGAATAAATGAATGTAAAACTTGTTTGAGACCCAGGTAATAATAGAACAGGGGAGGAAATTGAAATTTATGACTTTGCAAATGACTCCTGCAGCAAAGAGAGACACACATCAGAGATGTCTTTTTATCCCCCCCCTCCTCCTCCTTTCCTCCCGCCTCGTTTTCTCTTCTTCCCACAGATGAGGAGGACAGGTCTGCAATAAAACAGGTCTAAGCCGTGCCGGCCCGGAGATGCTGCGGGGGGAGGCGGAGGGGGAGCCGGGGGAGAGGGGACATTAGCGCTGCCGTAGCGTTGTCACTGCCTATGTAAATGGCCGCGCTACATAGTCAACAAGACACACTTGGCTGCCTGCAAGTGGGAAGTACTTAAATCTTGGCACTGATAAATGAAATATTTTTAAGGGAGCTAATCAGTGAAAATGGGGTTTCATCAGGCACTGACATGTCTCGCTTGCTTCAGCGAGTCCGGGAGAGAAAAATGATCGCGTGTGGTGCGGGCCGGAGCCAGCTGGGGATGGGGAGCGAGGGGAAGGCGGGAGACGCGGCGGCTGGGGATGCTCGAGGGGCACAAGCCGTGGGGACCGAGCCCAGGGCTGCTCCGCCTCCGCCCCGCCGGTCCCGGGCAGCCCCCGGGGCCCGCGCCCCGCCCGGCTGCGCTCCGCCCCGCCGTGATGGATGGCCTGGCACGGAACGGGCTCGCTGCAAATCCCCAATCTGCAGCCTGCTGGGCTCAGTTGGATCAGCAGCAGGCTAGCTGGTATTTCTGGATAAACACTAATAAATCTTCCTTTTCTTCATGGCAAGTGGTGCTTCCTCTGGCTCCCCAGCCCCCCGTCTTTCCTGCTCTCACGCTGGTGCAAGGGGAGAGGGAGGAGAGGTGGATTCAGGGTGCGGGGAGATGGGTGGGGATGGGAGCCAAGCCTTGAGATGGGCACGGATCTGGCTGGGGAAAACCTCTGAGCTAGGGGCGTGCAAAGCCCCCCACAGCCCTGCCACCGGCAGTTCTGCTGCTGCTAGGTGGGGACTCGGTTTCACCTCTCTGAAGTCGTGATGGTCATCCACTTCCCAAAGCCTGGGAGAGCCGTGGCTACAAAGGGGTTCCAGGGACTTGGGTTTGGCCCTTAGCCTCTGGGGAGGGAGGGGGGATGTGGTACAGGGGGTTGTGTCCAGCATTTTCAGCTCCGAGCTTCACAGTGGCCCCTTGTCTTTGCTTCCATGAGTGTGCCAGGGCTAGCTGAGAGCCACCTGGGCCAGAGTTTGGGGCAACAGAGAAATGAAATAGTCTGGGGAGAGTGGCTCTGACCTGGCTCTGACTCCTGAACTGGACCCTGACGTACACAAATCCATGGAGGTTCCCACAATGACCATGAAGAACCCACCAGGACAAGGCAGACTTTTTGCCTACATCAGCCAAAATCCAGCAGTTGAAGCTGTCCCTGTAACCAGCCTACCTGTAAGTGACCTCAAAACCGCCTGCAAACCAAAATACCATCAGTAAGAGAGGCAGCTCCCTCTCTGTACTAGAGAGGGACATACCAGGATTTGTTCTCATCTGAAAGGAGAGCTCCTTGCGTGTGAAAATTATCGCTGAATGAAACCGTCTCAACAGACTGGCAGAGGGAAGAAGTACATAAATTAAAAGATGGGAAAAAAAAAAAAAAGAAAGAAAGCCTGGTGCTTACATCATTTAGTCATAAAGGTTCAAAGAAGGATTCCTTCAGTAATCAGGAAATGAAAATGTCCTTCAATTACGGAGCATTTTAAGACATGATTATTTCATGTGCATGCTATTAAGAAAATGACAGTGGAAAATTCATCATGAAATAAATTAATACTTAAACATTTTTGAAAGGTTCCCTGGTGTATTCTTATCCTTCTCCCCTTCTGACACAATAATGTGTTGTTTCTAAAGAAAATTTTATTGGACTAGAGATGATAAAATACACAATGAAAAATACATTTGGAAAGCAAATTCATAACTACTTTTTTTTTAAAGGAAGCAGCTTAGCTGAAAATACACAAAAAACCACAAGGACAATTTATTATTCTCTGCTAGTGGAAAAGAGACTTTTTTTTTTCCCCCTTCATAAACTCAGCCATGCTGGTGTTTGAATAATTGCCTCCAAAATTCAGGCAAACCAACAATTTTGGCTATATTTGTGGTTGGCTTTTTTATTTAATTCTGCCTGTCTCCACCCTGCCAATACAGCATATTGTTACATGTCACATTGCAGCATGAATTTATTGCCACCATGGCAGAAGCTGATGCTCACTGGAAAATGCAGATAGCCCTAAGAAGTATTTGATTTGCTGTGATGCCAAGAGATTTGGTGCTGGGGAGAGATACAACAATGTGGCATCAGACACCTGAACTCTCCGAATGTGTCTGTTCCAGAGCCTTCTGTAGCCAAGTTTTTTTTTAGTTTTTGGCATGGATTTCAGTAGAGTTTGCTTAGGAGGTGCCTTGGGGGAGCCACGTGGTACTGCACATTTTTGCCCCTTGGCTGAGAGGTCCAAGCCAGAAAGCTACGATGAAACAAGGCTGAGTTGAGGTTCAGGAGCTTTAAGGCAAGGTGGGAGCCTCATGGAGGCTCTGTAGACAAGCCATGAAGAAACTGAAGTTGCAACTGAAAGCAGAGAATGGGGTTTATTGAGGAGGATTGACTGTGCAACCTGCCCTTGCTGGACTTCAGCACAAATGGGGCTTGTGGTGCAGCCAGCAGGGCAAGCTCAGGTTTGCTCCTGTAATGGGAACAGCCCTTTTGGGAGACCCTGTCAAAGCTAAAGGCAAGGTCAGACAAACCTTGAGCTCCCTGGAACATGGGAAAATTGTTTGAGGACTCCTAGGAAGCAGGAACACCACAGGAGAGTCCTACACAGCCAGGGCATGTGTTTATAGGACAGCATGCAAGATTGTACCTTGAATTTTATCCTGGTTAGTAGTCAGCTGAAAAAAACCAAAAGAATACAAATCCAGCAGTGAAATGGGTATTGTTGCCCAGATCTGCTCCTGCTTAGAGCAAGCAGGGGAAGAGTGCTCCTTGCTTGGAACAGATAAGTGCAGCCCTTGGGCTTGATGTGAGTTGGACTCGATGGTCCTTACGGGTGCCTTCCGACTCAAGATATTCAATGATTCTATGATTACAAGCCTGTTCTACCACTGTGCTTTTTGACCCATTTTATGTCATTGTGGAATATCTATTTTGCTGTTCTATGGCTCATATTTTGAGGAGGGACCATAATTCATGAGGGGTGCCTGCCTAGATAACTCACAAGTGGGATATACATGTCTGTCTCTAACTGAACCACATTTTGCTGCTAACATGTATTATATTTGTACCATGCCAGAGGGGGTGTCTGCAGGTCTAAAAATGTTGGTTATAACAGCCACTCATGCTATTAGTATAGTTGTAGATATCATATGATTTATTGATGTGTTTTTATTTCCCACTGGTATGGTATAAATATATTTATTTCACAAAAGTGGCCAATAAATTTCCCTTATGAATCCTGTTATCTGCACCATTAACCATTGATCATTTTTATAAGGTCACAACTTAAGGTGTACATGAATTTACACCTTAATTTGTGACCCTTTCCAAAATAATACATAGCCACTTATGAACTATTCACCTCACAAGAGGCTCTGCTCATTTTTGCTGCTTCCTACTGCCCTCAATATTTGTTTCTCATCAGACAGTGTCCCAGCATCATGTGCCATTCAACTGTTTCATCCTTTCAACACATACAGAGAGACATGGATAAACCATTAATGACATGAAACTTTCCTGTACCCTGTTCATTCCTTATGGAACTCTGGAATTTAACAAGAAAATAAGATGATAAAATAACAGTAAATAACCCAAAGACTCGTCTTCCTGCTATAAAGACCAAGATTTCCTAACAGCATCCAAAGAACAATAGGAATGCCAGAAATTCAGATAGTCCGTCTCTATTTTCTCTTTTTTTTTTGTTGTGCTATAGGTGATGTTTAGGATGTTGGGCAGACTGACCAGGTCTCTCCTTGTGTCCTTCATCAGTTTACTCTGATTAGTAAAAAGCACTGAAACAGGGAGTATTGCATCTTTATTTGTTATCAGGCTCCCGCATGCTCATGTTTCAGCGTGAGGATTGCTCTTCAAAGCCCTGGATTGGATGCAACATTCCCCTGTTCTGTTGGTGACCTTCACCACTGGCCTTTCCTTCCTCCAGCTCTTCACAAAGAGCACTTCATAGACCCTTGGCTATCTCCAGATGTTTGACTTGCACATCACCTATTCAGCTCTGATCTGCCATTGGCCTTGGCTGTGCTCTCCTCTCTCTGGGAGAGCCTCATCACAGCATTTGGGACATTTTCAAGCCATGGCCAAAGCTGTATTTCCCATTGCACCTCCAGAGCTGATCTCTCAGAGAGGTCCTTTCTCAGTTACAGACAATGACTCATTCTTCAGAGATCTGGTAAATCTCTTCCTTCCTTTCATTTAACCCCTTCTCCTCCCTGGAGTTGTGCTTGCCCAGCCATCCCCTTGCCTTGATGCGTGTCCATTTTGTCTCCACTCAATCCCTCCTCATCTCCTTCACATCTGCTGGGCAAGTTCTCACACAGGCCTGGCAAGTCCATCCCTACTACCAGAATTTGCCTGCAGAGAATATCCCCAGTAAGCTCCAGAGTCCAAGCATGTCCCGCGGGTTGTGCATGACAGTTCTGTACACACTCTGTGTGGCAGGTGGCTGTGCCACGTACAAGTCACAGCTCTGATGCCAAGCGATCAGGAGTCCCAGGACTCTGAAATCATACGTGGGGGAGAACCTGAAAACCTTTGATGCCAAACGTGTGCTGCAGCAGATTGGTCCCAGGTTTTAAACAACAGGCACAGCACGAGGCAGAGCCCTCCTTCCCCACGCCCCCTCCATAGCTCTCTTCTCACCCAGAGTTTGGCTGCACAGACTTTTTATTTGCACACAGTTGTCCTTAAAAATAATAAGTGACTATTTGCCTGTTCAAAGCCAGAAACAAGTTGACCAATTGCTGCTGTGTTTTACTTCAGGGTATCCATCTAAAGGCAGGGAGAGAGAATCAGGCTATAATGGTTTGCCTGGCTCGAAAACTCCATTTTGGGCCGCGGAGAGTCATATTTCAGAGAGTATTGATCACAGTGCAGTTTGTGTTTCCTCACGTCCATGATCCTGTTTGCAGCCCTGTAAAATAATAACAGTACTCATGTCAGTAAGGTAATTACCATTGATCTAACACACTGTGACAAATTTTTCAGTCATGCCACTTGATTCATACTTAAAGTTATGGCACTGCTGACTGCTCCTTAAATAATTGAAGGATGCCCTTTGTAAATCAGCACACTCTTGCCAAAAAGTGGCAGTTTCTTCTTTGTTCCAGGCCTTGTTTCTTAGCTTCATCAGGGATTTCAAAATTAAACAGACAGCTTTCCACAGCCCACATAGTTCACACTTGGAGCAAATATCATCTGAGCTGGCAAATCACTTATGACACCTTTGTTCGAGAAAAGCGGGGAAAAAATAAGAAGAAAAAGGTTAGGCTACAGGGAAGATTAGAGTCTCTGTGGTGGGGGAGAGGGTTGCTAGCAGGTGGTAACAACAAGAGAGATAAAGCCAAATTTGGTTACTTCAAAACACCCGTGAAAGCACTCGTCATCCTCTTGTGCTTGGGATTACTGAAGGCTGAAGAAGAGCAGTGAGGGCAGTCCTGGTCTTCTGCTCCTGGATCCACTGACTGCCCGTGAGCAGAGCTTGCCAGCCTCTCTTCTGAGGAATTGTTTTGGGATATGCACCTCCACTACACCAACCCCCAGCATGCTGAGGGGAAGCACCACAGCTTCTTGGCCTGGGCTCTCAGGCTGGGACCCCCAAAAGTAATTGAGTCTTTGACCTGCTTATAACACAGCCATTAAACAGGACTCTTGAGCTGCCTTCGGGAGATGGTAGCAGTAGCAGGCACATAACCAAGAAGAGTGTGGTTCTGAGTGCTGGGATCCACTGGCAGATAACCATAAACCAGTTTTCCACTAGTGAAGTGTGGACACTCTTCAAGGTGAGTTTGGGACAGGTCACCACAGTTTTCATCAAATCATCCTTCTTGGTTGTCAAGGAAGCCTTGGAATTTGTTTAAATCGGACATCAAGCACCATGAAGGACACATTTCTCATTGACACTGATGCATAGATATTTGCTTTGGCTCTAGAGTACCTTCTGGAATAGTCACTCTCATTTTCCATAAAATATGAAGTCCATATAGGGAGATCACCTTGTTGCTTTCCAAAGGTATTTCTCAGGAGAGCAATCCACAATAGACAGAGGTGCCTGTGGAGCAGTCAATAAAACCCCCGCCTCTGTTGTCCCAGCAGACTGTCCCCAGTGAGCAGACCCTTCATTCTCAGCTCTCCTATTTAGAGACGTCCCTTTGCAGTGCATGGGGGACTTTGCTGCTGACCAGGGGTTTGCAGCTCAGCTTCAAAAACAAACAAGGAAAGACTGATTGATGTCTGCCATCACCACGGCTCATCAGCTGCACCCTCTGCTCCCCTTGGTTGGAAGAAAATCTTGGCTGTGAGGGTGGTGAGGCCCTGGCACAGGCTGCCCACTGAAGCTGTGGCCGCTCCATCCCTGGAAGTGTCTGAGGCCAGGTTGGATGGGGCCCTGACCAACCTGGGCTACTGTCCCTGCCCATCCTGGGGGGGTTGGAACAAGGTGACATTTAATGGCCTTTCCAACACAAACCATTCTATGATTCCATGAGGTTTGGTGGCTCTCACAGGATTCCTGTGCTCGGGGAGGGTGCAGACCTGCAGCAGCCACCGCGGCATTGCAGCCTTTGGAGAACAAATTGAGTGAACTGTCCTTCAGGAGAGCCCCAAGCCTGCCCTTTTGGCATTGTTGGGACACACAAAGCAGTGGCTCTGCCTTTGATCCACTCTGCTACCTGTGAAGTGTCCTCTTTTGTGGGCATTCTTGTACCTGCTTGAGATGAGGCCAGAACAAACAGAAAAGCACCTTAAAGGAGCTTACCAAGTAAGTCTAGGATTGAGCAAACAGCATGTTCGAGGGGTCAAATTTAATTCCTTCCTTCCTTTTGTATTCAGATTAGAGGCCAAGGTAGATTTGTGGAAGCCAGGACTCCTTAGCTAATGCTGCTTTTGCACTTAACCTGCAATTTACCTGTCAGTAACAAATACATAAAAGGCCAGCTAAGCTCTTCAAACTTCCAAACAATTTACCACACCATCAGATGGGCTCTTTAGCATCCAAGAGCACAACAGTCTGTTCACATGTAAGGAAAACATCTGCTGCCTAAAAGAACCCTCCTCAGAAATGCATCTGGCAAAATGAATGTGCATATTTAAAGGAACGTCATGTTTTAAGTCAATCAAACCCCTCAAAAATAGTAATAAAAAGCCTTCCAAAGAGACTACTTGCCAGTGATGTATTGGCTTGGTTAAGAAGGGCTGTGTTTTCAGAGCCTCCTAAATTCCTCAACTCAAGTGCTGAGTGGAGGTTTATTAAGTGACCTGTCTGGATGTATATCTGCCTTGTCCCTGGTGGGGGTCCTATGTTAAATTCCATCATTAAAACCTATTACCGAGCTATCAAAACCCGCTGTAATTCCATCTAATGACCTCATTTCCCTAAGCATAACTCAGCTCAAGGTTTGCTGATGTGGAGCCAGCTCTTGGTGGGCCGCAGCCCCTGAGCAGAGCAGGGGGCGGGCGGGGAGAGAGGGAGAAATCAATGTCTGCAGAGATGACAAGGCACACGGCCGGAGACTGGGGACCAAGAAACTATCCAATATCCCATTTCCTATCCAGTCTATTAGCAGCTGAAGTCAGCCAGGGCTCTGGCTTTGATTGAAGGCTTAGCTGAGACCAGATAGAGGAGGAGAAGCCCAGGCAACATGGCCACCAGGCGAGGCTCCTTTCCAGCCGGCCGAAAGCGCTCCTAAAAGTCGCTGTGTATAAAAATGGATTACTGCATTCAAAGTTCAAAATGTTCTTTTTATTTCATTTTAATTTATTTTTTTTTCTCGGGGTGGACAGAAGGAAAAAAGGAAAGGGGGGAAAAAAAGCCTTTCCTTTCTCCCCCCCCTCAATCCCCCTTCCACACACACCTCTACTTGCCATGAAATCATTTCGTAAATACAAAAAAGGCCCCTCAGGCTATTGGTGCCCAGACACTCATTTTTAGAGTGGATAATTGACTCCTTTCAGTTGATAATTCATAGCTTGCATATGCCAGCTAATACATCAGTGCCCAGAGACTCAGCGAGAGCCCCAAGCACAAATGGGAGAGAGGGGAAGGAAAAGGAAAAAAAAAAAAAGAAAGAAAAAAAAAGAAATATTTCGGATGATAGATGAGTGCATTACGGCTTTATGAATGAATTATGTCCTGCAAATACCTTGAGCAGGAAAGACTGTCGGCCTGTATCTATACTAATCTGGGAGGAATTATGACGATTTTCACATTAAAAAGGGAAAAGGGAAAGAATTAATTGAGCAATTGGGCCATTAAAAATGTATGTCAGCATGTTCTGTATGTCCATTTTCCAATTTATCATACACTAGGAAGCTTCCTCCCAGGGTGACTGCCATTTTTCTTTTCTTTCTTGTGTTTGATCTTTTTTTTATTATTTATTGTTGGTTCCTGTCATACAAAACCAGCTCAGGATCTTTTTGACAAGACAAAGTCTGGGAATTTTTTTTGCAATGAGGAGTTTTCTTTGTGCTTGTGCTCCCTGTCAAAAAATAGGGGTGAGGGAACCCTAATGAATTTCTTCTCTGCATCCCACAGCCCCTACAGTCAGTGTTCATTTACTTAACAGAAAGAAATTATTTCACCCTGTAGATTTTTATTCCTTTTCCATCTGAGGAAGTCTGAGATGAAGTTAGCATATAGGTGGTGGATGAAGTAGAAGTTTTGTTTAAAAAGTAGTTTGCTAAGGCTGGCTCATCTAGAAGCACTGAGGGTGAGTGCCAGCACATGCAAACACCTGCCCTGCATGCATGAGAGAAATGCCATACACTGCTGCTTGAAAAATTCACCAATGATGCCCAGCCCTGGCACTGAGCTGTGGGTTGTATCCATTGTTGGCCAAAAATGCCTTTTGGATGGTTGTGGTGCTTGTATTCCACAAAAATCCGCTGTAGAAAGTGTTAATTATTTTCTGAGGCCTGAGAAATTATTAAGTAGATTAAAAGAGTTTGCCAGTGGGGAAATGTTTTTAGAATAACAGCAATGTTAGGAATTGTTTCCAACTCTACAATTAGTAGGATTGTTTAAATAGCTGAAATAAGAATAAATATTTGTCTTTCTGCTTTCATATACATAATATATTCCATTATATTGGCTCCAAATTTTAGTACCCTTAAAAAACTAATCTTATAGTCTACCAAAAAAATATCAGTAATTCAATCAATGTTAAAAAAAAAATCCCTTTTCAGACCTGCCAGCAAATTTCAAGCAGCCTGGCGAAAATATATTGTTTAACCTGTGTCTTCAATTTTCTGATCCAGGAATTATGCTTCACCTGAACTTCCTCTAATACAATTAGCGTGGTGTATTTGCTGAAACATAATGCCTTTACAGAATAATGTTTTATGCTGCAAAGCATATCTAATCTCTTCACACAAGCCACTCTATGGCAAATCATTTTATAATATGCAGAAAATTTTTGATATTGTTTATGTTCTCGTGTTTGTGAGGTCTTTAATTGATTGTAAGCTGCTCTTTAAGTACTTAAATCCTGTTAATTTTTCTTGTCTTTTTTTTTTTTCCCCCAGACTTGTTAAATATTTGCTGATGTGGTAGCTGAAACATGAGAGTGAGTGCTGGAGAATTTCAGCAAATTATTGTGTTTGTATTCAGGATCTTTATGTGGGACATGCAGGTTTCTTGTCTTATTTGAAGTGCAGCAAGCCCTAATTTCCCCTTGATCATGGTGTACCTGGGACTGGGAATTTTGCTGGTAATTTGATTTAGTCATTCTCTGCTCTGGTACACAATGAAGAGGTAAGCACATCTCAGTGCAAATGTCACTCTCCTGAATATCAGCTCTTTTTGAGTAGCTACTCCGCTGTACAGAAGCTTTTGGGAGGTCTTAACAACCCCTGTGAGAAGGCTGATGTGTATAAAAGGGATGTGAAGCAGATTTCTGCCACTGCAAATCTTTCTGCTCTTTGAAAGATACCTGCATTCCCCAGGACTGTGCAGTTTTATACAGGGGAAAAAAGCAGAGACTCCACTGAGCAGCGTCCAGGAACATCTCCAGCTCTTGCTGCCACCTGACAAAGTGCCCAGTGCTCCCAGGCAGATCCCAACCCAGCTATTCCCCTCCTCCCACTCATTAGGAGCACTCTTCTCCAGCTAGGCTGGTCCTGGAGAGCTTGCATCCCTGGGGACAGTTCTGTCTTCAGCAAAATGACCCCTTTTCTGCCAAAAACAACCACAAAGCATTTTGTCAGGAAATCAAGGCTCAGCAAGAAATTGGGAGGGAAGATCAAAAGCCACCTGCCTCCCCTCTGACCTTGCTATGGCAGCAGCCTCACCACCACGGCCAAATGTGGGATTTGGGATCCTGCATGGGTCCAGCCTGGAGGGAACCACCTGAGTGACTGCTGGGAGAGGCAGGACACCCCTCTTTCCTCTGGGTTTCCACCAGCAGCCTTCATGCCAGCTTGAGGAGCTGAACTGCTCCACAGAGGTGAGGCTGAGTCACACGGCAGGGGAGGGACAAAGGTGTAGGGTACACAGAGGGGCCTGGCAGGTTTGTGCCAGGCCATGCACGGGTGCCAAATCCTGCCTGGGTTCTCCTGGGACAATGGGGTACAGCATGAGGTCAGCAAAGAGCCACAGTCCCATCCCCCTTCACACACTGACTGGCTCTTCTTGTCCTGACCACTCCTGGCCTGCAGCACAGGAAGGATTTCACTGTGCGTTTGTCCAGGAGGGGGAAAATACCCAATAATACTCACTTACTCATTCTGGGGATCTTAACTTCCTAAAACATGCATATCAGAAATGAACCAGGCAGGGGCACATCTCCACGCAGTGCCACTGAAGACCCTGCTGCAGCACAGCATTTTTGGCCAGTGTCTCCATCCCCCAGACAAAGAAGAGGGTGTGCTGCCATCCCCACACAGCCTGAGCTGGGGATGGCTCCTTGGCCTGGTCTGCAGAGTGAATTCACCCAGCAGGGCCTTCTACTCCATGAGCATAGCTCATCCAAAAAGCAGCACATCACGCTTGCTGATTGCACACTGTAGCCACACTTCTCTTCACAGGGAAAAGCAAGGCACAATTCTTCCCAAGAATATTTCTGAGATTCACATTCTCTGAACCTCAGAGAAAGGAAGAACAATTCTCGTAATTTGCTGTTCCTGTGTTTGTGCAAAAGCAGAATGCAGTATGGAGATTGTTTACCCAAAGTGATGGTGTTTTGATTCCTTGGGCTATCAGGACCAGGCGTGTGTGTGTGCCGGGACTGTCAGCTGACAGGCACGAGATGCTGTGCAGTGCAGTGCAGCCGAGTGCCTGGCAGATTCAGTTGAGATGTAATGCAATAAATTGTAATATAATATAGAATAATATAGTATAATAAAGTAATTAATTAGCCTTCTGATATCATGGAGTCCTGCTCATCCTTTCCCCTGCCACGGAGATCCCTGCAAATACTACAGCACAGCCTTCTTCTGGAACCACACATCTCAGCAAAGGATTAGTGCCAGCTGGAATCCCATTAGGAAAGGAACACAAGTTCCCCAGCTTACTTAATATCAGGTTTCTGGCACCTGGCTGGTTGAAGTAGGACGTAACCTGCAGAATATAGAGTGTCCTGTTCTTGCCTTTGCCACTGACACGCACAGAGAGGCCTTGTGAGGAGCAGACATTTCCAACCTGCCTCCCTCAGACCTGCTGAGGCACGCACAGACCTGAGGGCTGTGCACAACCTCTGCAGGGAGGCTGCTGCTCTCTTCTCCCTGGGCCTTAGCTGCTCATCTTTCAGACGGAGATGCACAAACGTGGATTTTTTTTTTTCCTTGGTGGATCCCGCAAAAAGGCATCAGTGAATGTTCTGCTGGGCAGCTCTGTGAAAACCCTGTGCACAAAGGTCTCAGGTGGCTGAAGCATTGAAGACACCAATGCTAGGAAAGGTGTGAGCATGTCAGTCCTATGGTTTCTCAGCATCTTTCCTCTTCTGCTGGAATCCAGGGAAAGCTGTCCAAACCAGGATATTGCTTATCCATGAAGAACCTATTCCCATGGGTTTTTTCCTCATGGCCTCTCAGTGGGATTTGGGTGCCTCTAACCTCAAAGCTATCTCAGACCAGGCATTGCTGAAAATGTTCCCCAAATGCAGCCTGAGTGAGGAACAAGTGAAAAGCCTTCGAAGTCAGAGACTTTTCTCTGTCATGCTTCCTGGAGGACTTTACCTGGGAAGAATTCACCTTCAAAGGACCTAAATTTAGTATCAGATGATTTTATGCCTTTTGCCTGATGTATTTATCATTTTATAGTTAAACCAAGCAAGAGAAAGGCTAAATACATGTAGAGAAAAAAGTCAATGTACTACAAGGATAGTAGTATTTTTCTCTGTTTTTTTTTTCCTGAGATGAAAGAGTTTAGTAGCAGACTAAAAAATATAGTTGCCTTTTGTTTCATTTAAAACCAGACTATTCGCTTTAAAAAATCCTCAAATGTCACATTTTAAGGAGTATCTATAAGTAGTTTCAACTCTTACCTCCCAAAAATATGGAACAGAGTCTGTTGATCTACATTGTAGGAACCACACAAAGATCATGGCACTTCCTGCGGGAAAAAAGTGGAAATTAGGTAAAAGTTGGGATATCTGAGGAAGCACTTGCAATTGGAACAGTTTCTTGATGAAGCCAACAGAACACCCTGACTCAAGTGAATCTCTCTCCTGCTGTTTCAATACCTGAGATGACTCTGCACACTCATGGTCCTGCTCAGCAGGATTTAAGAATCAATTAGACATAATTTACCTAATTTTGTCAGACCTCTATCACCAGCAGTGCCTCCTACTGCATTTCCACAGGGGGACAGAGCAGAGCCTCAGTGGCCGTGTGGGGCTGAGATGTTCAGAAGACTCCTGCATCCAGCCAAGAAAAGGGGCCAGGGATGTGGCACCTCTCTGAAGCCAAGCCAACACTAAAAGCCACCAGAAAAGCCCCCACATGCAATGCCATTTCTCCCCCCAGCTTTATATCCGGTCTTTTCTGCAATGAGATTTTTAAATTTTTTTTGAGAGAAGGGTTCATTATTATTAGTGATAATGAAATCAGCCATGCCCTTTTCTCCCCCCAAATCTCTGTTTGGTTACCTGCTGCTTCAGGGATCCCACACTCAACCTGTGCTGATAACTCGGGGATGGCACCTTTCTTATTGAGCAAGGTGGCAAAAGCAGCTTCCAGTGTCAGGAGTTTCTTCCAGACGTTCAGCATCTGTATTTAAATTAAGAGGCTTAAAGCTCTCCTGAACTTTCCCAGGTTTTTAATTTTAGTTTAACTTCAGGTGGGAAGTTTTCAGCCCGGAATGTCATATCCGGAGTGCCATCTACCGCGTCTTCCAGGGACTGCCACGAAACCTGAGCCTGGAGGACCTCGCCTGGAATTCCGGGCAGAGGTGTTTGTGGGCACGCAGTGATGGGAGAAACTCAACTGTCTGCTCAGGAACACTGAAAATAGTGTGAATGGAGGTTGTTTTTTGTTTTGTTTTTTTTTTTTTTTTTTCCAAAGAATGTGAGGTACTGTGGGGTAACCCCAGAGGGCAGCTCAGCACCACACAGCCACTTGCTCACTACCTCCCAGTGGGATGGGAGAGAGGGAATTGGAAGGGTAAAAGTGAGGAAACTCACGGGCTGAGATAAAGACAGTCTAACAGCAAAAGCTGTGTGTGCAGGCAAAGCAAAACGAGGAATTCATTTGTTGCTTCCCACGGGCAGGCAGGTGCTGAGACATCCCCAGGACATCTGGGCTCCAGCATGTGTGAAAGTGACTTGGGAAGACAAACACCATCCCTCCAAACATTGCTCTTTCCTCCTTCTTCACAGTGCTTTTATTGCTGAGCACAACATCACATGGTGTGGGTCAGCCCTGTGGTCACTGTGGTCAGCTGTCCTGGCTGTCCCCTCCCAACCCCTTGTGCACCCCCAGGCTCCTCCCAAGGAGGTGGGAGAAGCAGGAAAGCCCTTGTCTCTGTGTAAGCCCTGCTCAGCAATAGCTAAACATCCCCCTTCCACCACAGGTCTGGTCCCAAATCCACAACAGGGCACCATCCAAACTACCTGGAAGAAAATTAATTCTATTCCAGACAAAACCAGCAGAGATGAAGAGAAAAAAAGAAAAGAGAAAAAAAAAAAAAAAAGTTTGTGCTTCTTGCACCTTGAAGTTAATGTGAATGTGTGAAAATAAAAAGAAGAAAAAGCATTTCAACAAACTAAAAGACAAAATAAAATATTAACTTACCCTTTAAGCTTAAGGTGTTTTATGATGACCTGAGACACAGAAAAGTTTTTAGATTCAAAACCCCAGTGCTGGTGAAGTGAGATCATGGCCAAAGGAGAAGGCCAGGGCTCCCCCAGCTGTGCCACATCCATCACTCACAGCCACAGCTTTCCTGTCCTCGGGAGGTGGCCAGAGCAGCAGAGAGCCTTTGCCAGGTGTGACACCTCAGTGGCACCCTTTGGAGCTCTGCTTTTCACCTGCTGACCCCAAGTCTGCCTTTTGGGCCAGGTATTTTGGTAGCCAAATCTCCTTGAGGTCTTGCCTAGTGGGGCAAGGATTCTCAGATCTTAGTGGGCACCACAACCACGCCGCCAGCAACGTGGTAAAAGTGGAGAAGGCCGGGATTTACCCAAACTGAGAAGATGAGCAGGTGTGGCACGCCACCGCAGCTGTGGGTGAGCTGGCAGCCCTCAGCTCGCCAGGGCGCAGGGCACCCACAGCCTCAGAGCCGGCAAACCCCGGCTGCAGGTGAGGTGAGGAGAGCGAGGAATTGCTGATAGCAGCGGAGCGAGCCCCATCTGCTGCCCAAACCCGTGCGAGCAGCAGGCAGAGCCGCCTCTGCCCGCATCCTCTCCGCAGCAAAATCCTGCTGTCTGCTGAGCAGGACCCGCTGCATCCCCCGAGCTTGATTCCTTCCCCTGGCCATCCTTACAGGGAGCCCGCTGCCAGCAGCGTGCCCTGTCCCAGCCCCTGCTGCCCCCAGCACCATCCCTGGGGACCTGGGGGTCCAGGGGCTCACAAGGTGGCTGGGGGGTCACAGCGTGTTGGGGTCACACAGCACGTTGGGGGTCACACAGCATGCTGGGGTCACAGTATGTTGGGGTCACAGCTGTCTGCAGCCAAGAGAAATATTTACCCTGTCTTCTTGTTGTTGCTGCCTGCCATAATTAGGGTGAATTGGGTAAATTGCCTGTCTTTTGAGTGATTTCTTGCTGGCAGATCACAGGGGCTGTGTAGCTATGTGGGTCCCTGGCTTTGGCTGAAGGATTGCTATAATCCCCATAAATTCATTAGCATTTATCAGCTCCATGTTTGTGACTGCACTGCTCTGTCTCCCCCTTTCTTGCCCTTCTCCTTCCAGGGAGCAAAAATTTAGCGCTGCATTAAAGCTGGAGAGCTCCCGGGCGATGAGCTGGGGAGGGAGGATAATTCTATTACTTGTCAGAGTGGTTGAGGGGGAAGTTGTGTGCAATAACCAAGGCTCAGAGCACAGGCTCCAGAAGTCCAAGCTTGTGAGATGGCACAGGGGGAAAAAAACAGGAATAAAAAAAGAGCAGAGGGATGCTGTGGTGCCCAGAGCTGGGGTTTCCTCAGTGGGTGTACATGGCAGGGACAGAGCAGGGAGCTCCCTTCACTGAAGGGTTGAACTCGATTGTCCTGCTGAGTCCCTTCCAACTAAGAATAATCTGTGATTTCTGGGATACTATTAGTGGATCCAGAAGTAAATTAACATTTTTGGAGGAGAAAATGAGATCAGATGAGACTTTTCAGCCAGATCAGGTTTCTGGTATTGATAGGAAGAAGGAGTCAGCTATGACAGTGGAGGCAGGACTATCTTCAGGGCAGTGGGATGGACTAAGACCAGCTGGAAGTGACTGTCAGGCTATGGGCCAGCTCCTCTGAGCTCAGGTTAGGCTGGATTCATGTGTCTGTCTCAGCTACTCTCAGCAGCCACTCACATTTTGCTGCAAAGTTTGAAGGACAACTATTATATCTGCTTATCCTGGCTAATGCTTATGTTGGGACCAGAACCCAGTCCCACTGTCCTTTACTTTTAGCTGTGCTCTCAACAACCAGCAAATTCCATTTGTGGACAGCAACCTTGCTGGGAGACCAAAGACACCACAGCACTGGCCATCACTGGATCATGAGCCCAAACTGCTGCTGCAATATCTGTGTTTGCCCCGGTATTGTGCTGTGCCAAAAATGCACACCCCGACCCAGCAGTGAGGGCTTGCTAGGGCAGTCTGAGCTGAACAGTCCTGCTCTTCTTCTTTCGGTTGTGCTTCCTGCTAGTGACACCTGCCAGCCCCATCTGGTAGCACAGGCAATGGGAGCTGCCAGGTTTCCCTGTGCTCTGAGGAGGATTTTTGTTTCCTACAGCTCTCCGTGCCCAGGATGCAGCACCAGCTCTTTGCTAAGGTTCTGTTTTAGTCTGAGGGTCCCTGTTCAGCCCCAGGGTCTTTTCCACTTCACAACTGCAGCAAAGCTCTCTGGCTGCTCTGCTTGGGGGTGTCAGGGGGTTTGCTGCTTTTTGTCAAGTGTGGCGAAGGATTCTAGGGATGAGGATGGGGTGTGGGAAATAAATGACCTCCAGGGTTGTTCTGTGAGTCTAGAAAGTCCCTGAAATCCCCAGATCTGCATTGCTGTGGGCTAAATTGCCTCCAGGATAATTCTTCCAGCAGTTTTTGGCTCTCACCTTGATGCATGAGGTTTTTGAGGCAACAAGTGCTTGGCATCACTCATCACTCACTCACGGTGCTGTGCCCAGCTGCTGGCCCACCCTGCAGGGTTACAGCCTCCCAGTGCTGTGTTCCAGGACATTTCTGACCTGGCCCATGCAAAATTTTAGAACTGAAGCGCCAGTTCAGGATCTCTTCTGGTGTTTGCAAATCATCGACTCAGAGGCTTTGGTCTAGAATCTCTGTCATGCTCAGGGAGGTCAATGTAGCAGCAGGATGAGATCTGGGCATCTACCTCCAGCATTTGCTGCTGAAAAGCTGAGGGGATTTATATCCCAAGGACTCCTCTTGCAGCCTTGAGTATAAACTTCCTTCCTTTTATTCATTAAAGGCTCTGCTCCTGTGCTGTGTTTAGGCTGTCAGCGGTTGCCTTGGACATTTAGGTCAATCACAGATATTATTTCTGTCTCTGGAGCTGGCAGCTCTCAGCCTGGGCCTTCAGCTTTGTGCCTTGCCTATAAATAAAGCACCATTCATTCTCAGGGCAGCGGGAAGAGGCAGTGAGGAGCTGGAAGTGCTGCTTTCCTGGGGAGGGGGGCTCATTTCGAATCGCTTGACCCCACAAAGAATTATCAACGCCCCTATTAAGCACCCTATTGCTTTAAGAGGAAGCCTGGTGAGAATGAGAGGTATAAAACCAGGCATTAGAGTTGTGGTGGAAGGCAATTTGTATTTGCAGCTCGTCATTCACAGGCTGAACAAAAGTCTGCGTGGTAAAGACTGGTAACAACTGGTGAGCGAGGACAGGCAAAGGCAGAGCCTGAGGGGTGCAAGAACACTTGTGTTTGCTGGTTTGTCACACAGCTGCTGTTCCTGGAGGAAATGAGCCCCCAGAAGCAGGAATCTCACCAACCCAAAGGCTTCAGGACCACGGCTCAGGTCAGTCAACATTCTTACTGCTGACAAATCCCAGTTCCCAGACCCAATCTGACAATAGGCTTCTGAGTCTTTTCCACTGCAGGGGAGTATATACACACTAAAAATCCAAAACAAACCACTTTTAAATCCAAGTCCTAGAAAAGGATGTCTTCTGGTGGATATCAGGTTGCTCAGCTCAGAGGGTTTTGGATAACAACTACAATAAATAGTTGTTAATTTGGGTGGTCGTCATTCTGCAGCCATTTCTGCTCTATTGGGCTACGGATTCAGATCTCTGCATTGGTAAGTGGAAGAAAATGTACATAGAAGGGGCCCAGTTTTTTCAAATTATTCTGGTTACAAAAAAAATTCAAGCATTGTCTAGGAAAGGGAAATGAGAAAACTTATTGTAACACTCCTAAACAACACATCTGGCAGGTGTCCTTTACTGTAAATTATTCCTGCCCCAAAGCAGCAATGATTATAAGTTCTAGATCTTTGTTTAAACTCTTACTTCCTTAAGAGTGCATGCATATTGTTTTGTCTTTTATTGCAGTCATTTTGCAAAGTGGATCCTGGGTGTTTCCACGAAGGACTTACCTTGCACATGATTGACTAAGATTCCCTTCCAGATGCTCACATAAGTCCCTGCTGCATATGTTAGAGCTGAGCACTTTTTATTTCCTTGCAAGGGAAATGAGCTCTGACAAACGGGGATGAGATGAGCATCACTTTATTTGAGGGCTGAGGCAAGGGCAGGGGCCAGAAAGAAGTAATTTCCCTGGGTTTTCCTGGGTCTATCTCTTCTCAGTATTTTTTTTTACACTCCCACTCTGTAAGATTTGTTTTGTACATTTAAATAATATCCCTGGCACCTGGTGATTATTGTATTACTGCACTGCAATGATCAAAACATCTGACAACCCTCTGCCTTTAGATTTCCAACCACAACAGGGAAGTATGGGCCAGATTTTGGCAGGAGGATGCCGAGAAGCTGCTGAGGGGGAGGATTGTGAAGCATCTGCTGTGCCTGAAGCCGGGTGGAGCAGCCCTGCTGCCGCCCTGCATCTCCTGCACCCTGAGCTGTGCCCTTGGCCCACTGCATGGTCTGGGCTGCCACGCTGCTCAGCATGGATTAATTCCCCCATCCTGCTCAGAAAGGCACAGATTTCCCTGTTAGCTGCAGCTCCCTACTCACCAATGATAAATCCACCAGTGAGAGCCCCAGCTCCTTCTATCTGGTTTGTGTGTCCCCCCTAATTAGTCCATATTTAACCATTACAGTTGATAAAAGGCAGGGACATGTTGCAGCCATCCTCAAAATCATCTTTTGTCCAGATGGCCCACAAAGCACATTATAAACCTCATTAACAGATTGCACCAATTAATTAACTGATATGGGAATCACTTTGCTCACCACCCAGGGCAGCTGCCTCCAGGAGGGAGCACAGCCAGGGAAGGACTCACAAAACTCATCCCCAGCTAAAGGCCAGGGAAGGGATCAGGGTCAGCATCACCATACTTTGCCACTGTTTTATCCAAATTTTAGCTATTTTTAAAATTTATTATTTCAAAATCTGATTTTGGGGAGAAATGCCAGCTATTTGCCTGAAAGATTTACCCATGTCTGTCCCAAACTGGGAACCATGTGGCTTGAAATGGAGCTGCCCTTCAAGCCTTGCCAACAGGAAGCAGTTCCCTCGTGGCCTTAGATGTATCTTTAGCTGGGTAAAGTTGCATTTGGTTTTCTTTTACTCCAAAGTAAGCAGCTTATAAAACATTTTTTTACTCAGTCTGAAGCTCAGTACCTATTGATAACTCTGTAATGAATTTGTGCTCTAGGCTATTCATTGCCTTGCAGATGTTTAACCATAGGATTCCAGTGCAGAAGGAGATCGATAGATGTTGAGATTAAATTATCCCACTGTTTCAAAACCCAAATAATCACTGCTTGAGCTTGTTTGGTTTGGGCCCAGGACAAAAGTCAATTCCTTCCCTGTGGACATTTCTATAAAATACAGTTGACATAAGAAATGATGAGACTCTGGAAAACTAGATTGAGCCATAAATATTCATCTCTGCAGTGGATCCGAGAACAATAACTTAACTTTAATGCCCAGCTCTCAGGGTGCTTAACAAACTCTCTATTCTTGGCAATCCTCAGATGTTTAACAATTCAGAGCCCCTAATCCATAACTTGGGAGGGAAAAATTAAGATTTGGTTAGAATAAATCCCTGGCTGATGGAGTTAGAGGAGCTTCGCTGTGGCATTTGCAATCAGCTAAAAAGAGCAGAAAAGGATGGAGAAGAAGGTCCCTGCTTGTAGGTATCTGTAGCTACTCCAGATAAGCTCTCCAACCATTTTTTTCATGCTTTTAAGTTACTAGTTCCTAGGACAAGTATCCTCTACAAACATTTGCATGCCTTTGCCAGCAATTTCCACCTCCTCTCCCTTACCTGAGCCCTTCCTGGCTCTTTTCAGCCCAAGGAACCATGCCAGCCCCTCTCCTGCTGCTTGAGCATCTGTGCTCAGGGACAGGAGAAACCTTTCCTGGCCAGCTGCAGTCACAGGAAGATGTGGTATCCATTTATCCTCTGAAAGGGCCAGGTTTGCCCATCAGAGTCCCTGACACCCTCCCGGCTGGGATGGGAGCTTTGCTCTGTGAGTGAGTGCTGGGAGCAGCCCAGCAGCTGGGGAGCAGCACTGCCGGTCTCAGGGTGTTGTGTGCCTGGATTTTCACCTGAGCAGGGCAAATGTCACTCGGGAGATCTGCTGATCAGGGGAGGGTCCTGCAGCGCATCCCGAGCAGATTTGGGGCTCTGATCCCTCCTTCCCCCAGAGGTGCTGCTTCTCCTTGGTGCTCTTCTGCCTCATGCTGCCCCTCCCAGGGATAGAGTGACACATTGCAGGGGGGTCTCTCTGCTGAGCTCTCCCTTGGTTTTCCCAGTACCTTTTCCCTTCGTTTCTTGCTGGCAAAGAGCTCGGTTGTTGTTATAGCAACCTCAGTGCGGTTAAGCCTCTGGAGGCAAGGTTTATAGGGAGAGACAATATATTTTATTAGACTGCCTGATAAAGCTAAAAGAGGAATATAAAAGAGAAAGAAAAAAATAAAATAAAAAGAGGGGAAGAGCAGCTCCCTGGTTCACAAGCTCATTGCAGGTCCCCAGAGCTGTGGGCAGAGGGGAACAAAGCAGGTACAGAGGAGAAGGAGGTGACATGTGGGGACCTGTTGTAGGCATCAGAGAAGGGGCAGACCTGGCACAGGCTTGGCCAGGCTGACAGGACAGCAGCCCAATAGCCCAGGAGTTCCAAGGATGCTAAATCTGGTTTGATTTGGTGGGAAGCAGCGACTCAGTGGGAAAAGAGACTCGTAATCAATGTTGTCTCTTCCTGCCAAATGCCAGCACTGTGCTGGTTTGCCTTCACTGCCCCAGTGCCTTCACAGCATCTCTCAGGCACTGGCAGCTGCACTTGCTGCTGCAAGAACCACTGCATCCAGTGCCAAAATGACTCCAGTCCCCCTGATGCTCTGTGCACCTGATTTCAACCTCTGGTGGAGCTGCTCAGAGCAGACCTTGGCAGCACCCAGCCTAAATGGTCCTCTTGGGTATCGTCCCCATCTGATGTATCAAAGGCAGCAGAAAACCCTTCTGGTCCAATCCCCAGCCCCAACCCCAATTCCAGCCCCTCGGCTGTGCCTGCTGGCTCTCAGCTCTTCTTCCAGTGCCTCTCCAGCAGCATTGGGTGTCTCCTTGCTCAGAGCCCACCTGATCTGCTCTGCTCCTCAGGATCTGATCCGTGGCATCCATCAAAACCAAGCCACTACTTTAAGGTGCCTCATCCCTCAAGCAGACAGCTCCTGATATTGGTACCTCCTCATCAGTCAGTCAGGAGACAACCCACTTTCCATACAGCCCGTGCTCACCTGAATGGGGTCTGGTTCATGTGCTGACTGCCGGGGACTCAGTCATTCAGACTGTCGGTTTTCAGTTGAATTCATGATTATAATTTTATGTAAACATTGAACTCAGGGCAAAAAGCTTTGCAGGTAGTGATGTAAGAGCTCTTGTCTTGCTGCCTGGTGTTTCTAAGCTTCAGTATTGCTCAATGGGTAAGACACCTTTCATTTTGCATATTCTGTTCTGTTTAACGAGACCCTTGTAACCTCCTGAGCAGAAAAGCAGATCAGGCAATAACTCATCTGCTGAAGGAAACACAAGCACTTGAAAGAAATGTAAATTAATTCAGCATTAAACAGGTGGCTCTAGAGAATGATGGGTTTGCAAGTGGCCCAACAGAATGATGTAGGATGGAGTCAGCTCCCCAGGGGCAAAACCAAAAAGAGAAGCAAGATCTGTGATCTGTGGTGATGATTACTTTTTTTTTTTTTTTTTTTTTTTTTGGTAAGAAAGGGGAAATTGCATAACTTTAGCTAAGGTGGTGCAAGGCTTCCTGTATTTTAATAGCTGCAGGAAATTCTGGTTTGACAGTTTTGGTGACCACAGATGCTCAGGGATGACACCATCATTTGAGGTGATGCTGGGTGTTTCTGGGTGCAGTTTGGCCCTATGAGTTTGGCCTAAGATGGTAGGGATTGGACTCTGGCAAAAGGGCAGAATCCAGACTGAGACCAGCACAGAGCTGTGCAGAAGAAAGCACACAGAAAATGGGGGAAGCAGCAGCTTCACTGGTCCCTCCATGAGCACCATTAGCAGAGCATTAAAAAAACACCACAAGGAGAATCCATGCACCAATGAGACCTTTCCAGCACCTCTTGTGTGCTCACTGCAGCCTTGGCTGATGAGGAGAAAACACCACAGCTCACAAACTGTCCCCCAGGTAAGTCCTCAAGGTCAGAAGGGACAGGAATGGGGACCTGCTGGAGTGGACCCAGAGGAGGCCATGAAGATGCTCAGAGGGCTGGAGCCTCTCTGTTAGGAAGACAGAGAGCTGGGGTGGCTCAGCCTGGAGAAGGGAAGGCTCTGGGGAGACCTCATTGCAGCCTTCCAGTATTTGTAGAAAGCTTACAAAACAGAGCAAGAGAGGCTTTTACATGGGCAGATCGTGATGGGGAAACGGTGCTTGGTACTGCTTGCACTGGCACTGGTTGCCCAGAGAAGTTGTGGCTGCCCTGTCCCTGAAAATGCTCCAGACCAGGCTGGATTGGGCTTTGAGCAACCTGGTGCAGTGGAAAGTGTCCCTGCCCATAGGAGGGGGTCGAACCTTGATGATCCTTGAAATTTCTTGGCACCATAAACCCCGTTGCAGGTTGGAAGAGACAACCAGGCTTGTCTACAGGACTTGCAAGAGTTACAGGCTCAGCCTTTGGCAGACAGTGAAGTGCTTTTTGAGGACTTTCACCTTGGTCACAGAAAGGGATTGACATGGAAGGATGATGACACTGTACCCTAGATGGAGAGGTTGCATTCTTCCAGCACTGCATTTCCTTGTCCTGAGTGCTGCAGCACACAGGCTGCATGGTGCCATCCTGTGCTGCTGCTGCCTAATTGGATCAAACTGGCTCTGATTGTATTTAGGGAGCTGATAAATGGCATATCTGAAAGCCACTGGCGCATTACAGCCAAAGTGTCTCTTGCTGTAGGGAGTTAATTAGAGCCAAGGCTATAAAGCTCTTTTTGCTGCTGTGGAACTTGTCTTTTGGGGGCAGCTGGAGGCATCATCTGAATGGAAACAATCTGAGGAGCCCACACAGGCTTGCTTTCATTTAGAAGCAGAGTTATCACAGCAGTGCCAATAACCCGTGAAGCTGCAATGTGAAACCTTGCTCCGAGCTTGTCTAGAACTCATCACCAAAGCAGGTTTCATTGGAATATGTTGACTCCCTGACTCTTGTATATTTGGTGAGAGTCCTTGGTTTCCACTGCATTTTTATTGTGAGAATATCATTGGTCTAGGATGTTGGACACAGAGGGGAAAGGCAAGGTTAGAAGATTATGAAGAAACTGTGAGAGTCAAATGAGCTTTAAGTGTTTTGTGACTCACTCATATGAAAAACAAAAAAGCCATTTCAACCCTTCAATCTATCTTTTTTGGTGAATCCTCTTCCACCAAGGCTCCCTCGCCCCATGACAGCACCAGAGATTTGTGAATGTGAGCTGGAATCACCCCGAACCCACCTCAAATGCAAAGTGGCAGGCTGAACTGCTGCAGTGCAGGGGCAGACAGACAGCAGTGCTGGCCTGCAAGGGGCAAGAAGGCTCTTAGGTCCTCCCTGGGTGCCACAGGATGTGCAAGAGCCCTGTGGTAGAATGCACAGCATGCCCAAGGCCCTGGAGAAGGCTGTCCAGCCCTAGCCAGGTGCTGTCTGCCACAGCTCTGCTCCCATGGGACACACGAGCTGGTCACCCCTGTGGCCATGGGGATGGACTCAGCCCCTCAGGAAGCTGCCTGTGGCTTGATACAGATAAGTTCCAGTCCCATCTCCATCATCCTGCTTCACACATCATGAAAGAAGACAGATGACTGCTGTTCTCACTCTAGACAGCCCATCACCTCCTCTGAGTGACTCTTCACTTTCATTCACACAGGCTCATGAAATGCAAACCAAGTGCCCTGGGTCGTTCCCTGCCCAGACCCATGACACATCTGCAGGGTCTGTAATTGCTGTTCCAGGCAGCTGCAGCTCATCTCAGCAGATATCATCTTCCTGCCTTCAGAAATGTGTTTTATCACTCCTGATCTCCAAACTGAAACAAAACCTTTTCCCCAGAACCTGGAAATATAACAGAATAAAAAATTCTTTCGCAAACCCAGCCTCCCAGGCTGGACTGGGGCACTGTTGATGTGAACTTTTGCTCTGCCATTTTCCTGCCGGTATTGAGCCTTGGGCAGAGGAAGGACAGATGGCTGGGAGAGAGCTGATGTACTTCTGTGCCCCCAGCTACAAATCTGCCTGGAAGGGTGGCCCTGTGCCTGCAGCAGAAAGCACATCTAGGAAAAGGGGAATTCTGCTGTGTGAGTCACAAGATGCACTAACTCTAAGCAGTGTTTTCTCCTCTGCCACCAAATCCTTATGGGACCTCAGTCACATCACTTAATCTCCTGGCACATCCAGTTCCCTCATCCAAAACATCCCTTTTGCCTGTTTATTTCCAGTCAGACTCCCAAGTTTTGTTGGAACAGCTTCCTGCCATGCTTTGCACCTACAGATGCCAACACCTCTGGGTCCCTGCATCACTCTGAGCACTGATGTAGTAAAACCCAGAGTGCTTGCCTTTCAAATGCCCTTAAAAATGTGAGGATCAAGATGTATGTCCTTACTCCTATTTATTCCCTCCACCTGCTACTACCTTTTTCCATGTGGGGAATAATGAGGCAAAATATTTCATACGGAATGGGCTCTCTCCTTTTCTCTCCTCAGCACTTAGCACCTGCTCATTAATGAATGTACACCCTGCACATCGACTGGGACTGGTGCTGAATTGAACTTTGAATGCCTTTTCAGTGCCATAGCCTAGTTAATAATTACTTCTATGACTCACTCAACTCCATGCTGCTGGAGCACCATTAGGAGAATTGACAGCAAAATAACAGAAACATTAAACCTAATGATTTCAAGAGTGTTAGAGTGTTCCCGGTGTCACCAAAGAAGAGCCTTTCCCTTTGGCAGTTGTCCCTCCCAGGGGGGTGTTTTCTTCCCATCCCTGGCATCACAGAGGAACGTCAGCTGGCTGGTCCTTTGAGTTGTGGCAGTAGGAGTGTGGGGTGCCCTCATGTGCCATGTGTGCACAGGCAGAGATCAGCCCCATTCCCGAATAGAATCCTAGAATCTGTTGGGCTGGAAGGGACATTAAACATCATCCAGTTCCAACCCTGCTGCTGTGGGCAGGGATGCCACCTATTAAACTGGGTTGCTCAGGATTCCATCCAACCTGCCCTCGAGCACTTCCAGGGATGGGGCATCCACTTCCCCGAGCAACCTGTTCCTGTTCCTCATCACCTTCTGAGTGAGGAATTTCTTCTTAATAGCTAAACCTCTCCTCTTTTAGTTTTAAAAGAACTTTTAAAACCATTTCTACCCTGTTCTATCACTATCTGACAGTGTAAAAGTTGCTCTGACAACTTTGTTCCTAACCAGCAAACTCTTTGACAAGTTCAGTTTAAGTGTGGTCTGGCAGCTCCCCACTGCCCCGACATCCTGGAATCCCTCCACCAACCACGCCCTGCCAGAAGCCCACAGGCTCACTGTTAGTTTGCCTAAATCCTCGGGGAAAACACACTCCTGGGTTTTCCTCCCTGTGCCACAGGGACAGAGGGTTACCCACAGCCTTGCTGATGGGTGGGTGGTAACTAATGGTAGTTACCACCATTATCACAAAGCTTTTTGAATGTGGCAACAAACCGGAGAGGTTTAATAAGAGACTTTGGTTCAAAAGGAGTTTCCCCCACTGTTATTCCCCAAAGCAAAGCTGTTTGTGTGAAGTAGGCATTTCCTTTTCTTTTAAGAGGAAAATTCAATTTCTCTTCCCTTTTTTGTTAGCCAGTTCCTCCTCTTTGCCTTCATTGCCACAAATTCCCTAATCTCGTTATTTTTGCGTGTTGGAAAAGTGTAATCATCCGAGCCATGAAATCGAAGACAACAGCATCACTTCCAGGGAGGTGACTTAAGTCAGAGGAATTAATTCTCCCAGCAGACAGCTCTTATTTAGAACAAATGTGATTGATTTTCAGAACTGAAGCTATGTATTTAATGAGGCTCTATGAAAACATATGTAGCCCAGAGCTGCTGGGAAATTCAGCCCCGTGCCAGAGAAATGCATCAAGTCAGGAAAACAACATCCAACAGGATCATTCAGTCAGTTCATCCCTCAGTTCCCTGCAGAGAAAACCCATCTCTGTGTTTCTGACCCTCAGAGATTGCTGCCCTTAACAAGGGAATCTACATGCATTTATTGGGTGTCTGAATCTGGCCCGCCCAGAAGGTCTATTTTGGGGTTTAATCAGGAAAGGAGATGGTGTTTCCCCCCTCTCCTTCAAAGGAAGCCAGCACACATGAGCAGGTGGATCTCCACACAACACAGGATTAAGGCATGGAAGTCCTTGCCCTGGGATGTTACAGATGTTGAGAGCTGTGGCTTTATTCTTACCCTGAGAAAAGCTGAGCTCCTCCTTTTCAGCTCTGTGCCTCAATTTCCTTTCTTGCCTGCTGTCATTCTCTTTACCCAGAGCAGGAACTGCCCCACTGGCAGCCACACGGCGAAACACCAGGGGCACGGGGTGGGGCGGGCTGCTGGACATCTACATGCTGTCAGACCACATTCAGAGAGATTTCCAGAGATTTATGGCTATGAAAATCCATTTATCCAGCAAGGACGCAGCAGAAGTTTTGGGGCAGGTTGGTATTTTCAGACAAAGGGTAAGAAAGCAAAGCCATTTGTAGACCACCATGTGGGATGAAGCTGGAAGGGAAGCCTCAGGGAGCTTTCTGTGCTGGGTTTACCTCTGGAGCAAACAGCTCTGCCACTCCCCGGTACAGCTGTAGCTGCCAGATAAAGGTTTTTTTTCTCCAGTGAATTCCCTGTGAAAGGCTTCCAGAAAATAACTCTGGCTACTGATTTGCACAAGCAGCCTTGGGGTGCAGGCAGCAGTGATGTGCCCACCCCTGAGTGAGCTGCAGAAGCCAGACCCCCCTGGGTTTGCCAGCAGCATGTCCTTCCCACATGTAAAATCTGCCTCCAAAAGGAGAGTGAAGAGACCTGGGGACAGCAAACAGGACAAAGCAGCAGCTGCTTGCCATGGGGGAAGGAGGATCAGCTCCTAATGATAGCATCATGTTTGCCTGGCTCAGCTGGAGATAAAAAGATGAACTATAGATCATACTGATTTCTCGTGCTGAGGTAACAACACAGAGGGATTTGTCTCCAAAAGAAGCGTCTTTTCTGCCTACATACCAGCAAAAGAAACCATTTTTCTGTCTGACTTTATAACTTCATCAAATATCCATCTGGCACCAGGCCAGAGCACTATGTATGAAGTTGTGTTTGCTGTCAGAGCAGATGGATGTGAGAAACTCCAGTGAAGATTTCAGCAGGAGAAACCTACTGTGGTGGTTTGGGGAGGGTACAGAGATCTTCAGAGTCATGGCTCATTAGAAGCACTGTTGCAGAGAAATCTGGCTTTTTGGATTTGATTGAAAACAGGGGGTCTGATAAGGAACTGTGGTCCCAAAGCTGCCTTTGAAGTTTGGTCCTTATGTGGAGACAGAGTTCAGCAAGATCTTTTTTTAGGGGTGCCTGGAGGATTGAGTAATAGAGCAGCACTCAAGTGTTTGGATCGGAAATTTCATCTGGAACCTGGGAAGTTTATTTCCTGGCAAAAGCATCATGAGAACCAGTGTATTCTCAGGACAGGCCAATTTCAAGAAATCAAAATTTCCAGATGACTTTGGGCTCCTTGGAAAAACTCCTGAGGACTCTGTGTGCATGAATGCCTTGAAAAACATCATCTGTCCTCCCAGGCCTGACTCTGTCTGTGCTCTGAGGCTCCAAGGCCTGGTCAGTGTGTGCAGGTCCTGCAGAGACAGGCCGAGGGTGATGATGATGATGATGATGATGATGATGATGATGATGAGTAGCAGGAGATCTGCTGGTGGAAACAGTGAAATCTCCTCTACCCAGGCTTTGTAAATGAGATGGAACAGAGGAAGGAGCTGTGTGGAGCCATCCTTGCTGAGCAGCCCTGATGGCCCAGCTGCCTTCTGCAGCCTGGGGGGTTCACTGGGTGAGCCATGGTCTCCTCCTTGCTGGAGCTCTCTGGGTCAGCACTGGGGGCAGCTGGGACAGCAGAAAGCCCTAGGCTGGCCAGCACTGCATGGGGTCAATCTCCAAGACCTTCAAATTCATTTTAAAATTAAAGAAGTCAAGCTCCTGGCTTCCTTAGGAAGTGTGTGAGAGCAAACTGTGAGACAGCAGCAGGAGCTGCTCCATATCCTTGGTGCATTCAGGGGGCTGTGCTGCTGGAGAGGATGGACGTCTGCTGTGGCTTCACAGCACTCTGGGGACATGTGGCAGGGCCACCCCAAACGAGGAGCTCCTTGGGGTCTTCAGTCTGAAATCCAGGAGTTTTAAACAAATTCTCAAACCTCTCCTAGAGCACATTGTAGTGGGGCTGCTGGAGTGTCTGAGGGTCTCTCCTACAGCTGCTGAAAGCTCAGCTGAGCTGACAACATCTGACAGTTGGAGAAAAACAGCCTTTAAATTGAGCACATTTGCCATGGATTCAATGGAGACTAATGACATAAAAGCTTTTTTTTTTTTTTAACAGAGGGACTCTGCAAATGGAAATTTCACATTTTCATGGATGTTTTTGCTCTTTCAGGGATCTTTCAGGGATTTTTTTTTCTTCTTCCTTTCCTTATGCAAGGAAAATGTCCAGTTTCTTGCACAAGACAGACCTGGAAGGTGGACTTGGGAGTCCTGCAAAAGAATGGCTGTTCAGGAGCATTCATGGAGCTCCTGAGCCAAAATCAGAGGAGTAAGGCACAGAGAAGTAAGGGCTCCTGGGCAAAGGTGAGCATTTCACAGGAGGGAAGGATGGAAGGAATCAGCCAGCCCATTGAAAGAAAAGCTCTAAGAGATCTGCAGCAAACCTAAATTTCAGGGAATAAAATTTCCAGGAGGTTAAAAGGTATCTTGGTTAAAAGCCATTGTTGGTACAATGATAAAAGGAAATAAACCAGCCACAGATAAATTTGGGCTGGAAATTAGAAAAAGCTAATTGCATTTCATAGAATGTTTCTGGTTTATTCTTCCAGATGGAAAGAGAAGCTCAGGTTAGTGCAGAGCAGCTACTGTGGCAGGAATGCTACAGGCTGCAAGTCCAGGAGGATGGCAGTGGATGCTCAGCAAACTCTCCTCTGTGCTTTTCTCTCTGGCCCCACTTTTAAAAAGGAAAAACCTTTCCAGGGAGTTTTTCCTAACGGCCAAAAAAAATCCTTTCTGCAGGGAAAAAGGTTTTCATTTTACACACATTGTCAGTGGAGCCTTCTTAGCCAGCTAATTTCTCAGGTCTTTAACCAGCCAGGCTGCCTGGAATGGAGAGATTTCCTCTCATCTCAAATCACTTGGCTGCACATGGAGGAGAAGCCCTTTGACGAGGTGAATTTGCAAGGCTCTCAAATCCTCTTTATTCTCGCTGTGCCATCCCTCCTTGACTCATCTCCAAGAGACCGTGTTGGGCTAAGCCCAGAACGAGCACAGAAAGGTGACAGCACCAATCCTAGACACACAGGCACACACAGATACAGCTCCCTCCCCTGCACCATAAATTAAATATCATCTCTACCCAGGGCTGGGGAGGATCAGCTGAAATAATCCAGTCCAGTCCTCTCTGATTCAGAGACACTGAATCAGAGCAGCCCACAGTCCTCACCCACCCCAGCCCACAGCCCTGCTCCTCCTGTGTCCCTGAGATCCCAGGGGCCCACAGTTCACATCTGGCCTGTCCAGGTACCCAGCTGGGGGTTAAACACACACCTGCAGCCAAAAAAGGCTGAATTTGGTTATTCTGTGTTAGTCAAAGCAATGATAGTGGGAGTCTGCAGTGGGACTAGTGTTTAGGCAACCAGGACTTCAAGGAAAGGTGGCATTTGAGAGGCAATGTGAATTCTTAGGGACACTTTTTCCTTGCAGCTGCTTGCACTGTCTGGAAAAACAAGCCAGAGAGTGAGGAGCACGAGGTAATATGAACACAGACAGGACTGGGGCACACACAGTCTGGGGATAAGGGAGAAGGTGGTTGTTAGAATGAAAAGGCAGGCAGGCCAAATCCTTTCTGAGTGCACTTATTTTAATGTGTCTCTCTTTTCCAAATTCCACATTGCACACACGGAAATAGCAATTTTTAAAAAAAATACTCACACCAGAAATGCTGACTTGGAGAACTAGGAACTCTCCTTATCTCCCACTACACAAGGAGGCACGAGATTCACAACAACATCAGGCACAGCTGATCGTGGGGGTGAACAGACAGACAGACATGGAAATTACAAAAGACAGAAGAAGGCAGGAGCAAGAAGGCAGAGGATGATCTCGTGGCCACCGTGCTGGGCAGGCAGCTGGGGTCACAGCTTGGTGGGCACAGCACCACACCAGGGCATCAGCATCTCACTGTTCCACCCCTCTGCCTGCCCTGACACCATCTCTGCTGGCTGTCCTCTCTTGGTCAGGCAGTGCATTATCCATCCCTGGTAGCATTTCACAGGGCAGCTGTGATAAGGAGTGATTCCAGGATGCTCTCCAGTCATGGCTTTCAAGAGTTCAGCGAACAAAGAAAGGAGTTATGTGGCTATCACTCGATTTTACTAATTTTTTGGCTCCAAGTGCTCAAAGAAAAGTCTTGCAGTAATGATATTCACACGGGAAATGTCTCTAAAAGATTTCCAAGCTGTTGTATGCTAGTGAGGCCAGCAAGCTGGGAATCAAACCTACATCAGCAAGCTGTTCTGCTTAATTGCTACAGCACTCACGGGCAGGCAAAAATCGAGGGAGCCTTTTTCTCAGCACAGCATTCCTGCATTCCAACAGGCAGGCAGTGCTGGGGGCAGAGCTCCCCAGGAAATGAGCTCTAAGGGGAATCACACAGGGATCAGGCTGTGCAGACCCATCCACCTCAGAGCAATCTCCAGATTCAGGTGTGCCAATGCCAACCCTGCTCTTTGGCAGCGCTCATCCTTAAAGCAGCTTTCTGTGGAGGTGTTTGCCCTCTCACAGCACCAATCAATGACTTGCCCAGGACCTGGAGGCTGTACCAAAGACTTGAACCTGCATCTACCCAGCCCTACGCAAACACCCTTCTCCCAAACCTGCCTCTTCTCCTCCTAATCAGTACAGACCCACCCTGCTAAAATCAAGAGGTAATTCATTGGTGGAGAGGAAGCTGTTGGAGGCAGCAAACTGCTGGAGGACTCAAGGACTCACGTTATGACTCTTTGGTTAACCTTTTGTCAAGGAATTACTTCAGCCTCATCCTACCTGGGCTCATGCAGGGGCCATCAGCTGCCCAGGGGCTCCCCAGAGCAGCCAGGACACCTCCTGCATTTCTCTCCAGGACACCTCTGGCTTTTCTCTCCAGCTCCTACATGGCTACATGTGGTCCATGGCACAGCATCCATGTGGCTCCCACAGCCTGGCCACACAGAGGTACCTGGTGGCCAAGGGGAGCCTTGGCCTTGCCACAACCCCTCTCTCTCATCCAGCACTTCCCCTTCAGCCCTCCCACCTCCCTCTACATGGATTTCTGATGGCTAAAGCCTCAGGGCTGTGTTGTCCTCAGCCAAGCAAGCAGCTGCTGCTGGGCTGAATGGGAAGAGTTTCCTCCCTCTGGCTTCAGGAGATGTAAAGTACTGTAAGAGAGAGATGGAGGGAACACGACCTGGAATGCACATCTCAGAAAACCCGAGTGGTGGCGAGGGCATGGGCTGCTTGCTGACCCTTCTAACCTGGGAAATTTGAGCCATCAAAGGGAGGTGGGAGGATGCAGGATGAAAAGAAGCCAAAGTGTGTCCCTCTCTGCTGCAGGATCACAAATGATGAGAATTGCCAGACAGTCAAGGCGCGAATGGATTATTTCGCAGGGGAGAAACCCATTCAGGGCTGCTACATACAGGCACCACTTCCAGCTCAGGAAGCTCCTAAGCAATAGCCCATTGGAAGCTGGGAAAGCACTTCTGGCAAGCAGCATCCTGGTTTTCCCCTATCTTTATGTTCCTCTCCAGATCTTGCTCTCAGCCTTGTCAGAAACTGGATTCTGGGCTAGCTGGGCCACTGTAGGGATGTGGTATGGTCCAGATGATTTCCTTGTCATCCAAAGGCCCAAAACTCACATTTCAAATATAGAGTTACCATAAACAGAGGACCTGTGCAGCCATTCCTACTAAAAATCTGTTCTCTTGCTGCTGCCTCCCCACATACAAGTCCTGCCTAGCACTGCTGTCCTTCCCCGCACTGATCCCACACGTGAACAGGGGTCAGAGCAACGCCATCAGCACAGCACCGTGTTCCCAGCCAGAGTCCCCCAGAGAAGAACACAAATCCTTTGCAGCATTATTCCATCAGATTAGGGTCTTTCTGAGGCAGAGGGAGCGTCTTCTCTTGATAAATTCTCTTCTGCAAACCCATCCCACTGCTCTGCAAGCCCATGAGCACCCTGAGCAGCTCATTTCCAGCAGCAAGGATCCACTCCTGGGCCATGGATCTCACAGTCACTTCAGGGAAGGTGGTACAGTCACCATCTTCCAGCACAGCTATTCTGAAGCCCATACAGTTATCTACTCCCTGCCCTGAGGCGTGTCCCAGGCCAGCCTTCCACAAAAATATGGGAACAATGTTGCCCAGTACTCAATACATAATCACGGCCCAAAAATTTAATTTGTGGGCTCCTGTTAGTCTCTGGTTACCCCAGGAGCTTATCCCCAAGGATCCAGCCTGACTGATCTTCCAAGAAATACACTGTGAGGAGTAGCACAGCTGCAGCTCCAACTCATTAACGTGAGAGGAAAATACCAGTGCTGATTGTGATCCTTGTGGTTCCTTCTCTTAGAATGGGCAGTAAAATCACCCAAATGAGGGCAAGATGGGGCAAGAATTTTCAACAGAGGAGAGATGGTTTCACACTGCTTTTTCAGTAGCAAAGACAGAGCTTTGTCCCTACTGCCAAAATGTCTGGCACTAAAAATGCTGAAATCTTCTTGTGACTGAGTGGCAGCAAGCTGTAATTTACTGCATTCCTGCTTCTTTTATGTCCAAGAATTGCTTCACTTCTGAGAAGAAAGAGCTGTCATTTGTCAGTCCCATGTAGCCTCTCCTTCCAACTGTCACATTATATCAGACAAATTAATTCATTCCCCTCTTCCTATCTGCTCCCCAAAATGGCAGCTTATCTCCAGGAACCAAGATCATCTTTTCACAGCAGCATCATTATCAGTTTTCTTTTTAAAACTGTATAACGGGCATGTTTCAGCAAAAATCTGGATTATTTTTTTTTCTGCTGTTGCTTCCATCTCCCTTAAAGTGGTTCAGAGAGACCTGACTGTGTCTGCTGGCTTTCCACAAGCACCTTCCCCACACCACTGACTGATGGTACATTTCCAGCCCACCCATTGCAGCGTGTGGCTGGCTGCTGACAAAAGCTTTGCCCGGGTTTAGGATGCGGCCAGGTCTCTGGGCAGGTTGAGCTGTATGGCCTCTCCCCCTGTGGTGTATTTGGCCACTGGCCCGTTGCCTTCCATGGTGAAGAGTTTGCAAGCCTTGGCGTTCTCGTGAACCGGGGTGGACTTTTTGGAGGAGATGGGGGAATTTGTGGGGCTCAGCTGGACAGCAGTGGTGTCCTGCACCGTGTGCTCGCTGGTTTCAATTTCAAAGGCTGTGTTGCCAGGTTTGATGAGGCCAATGTTAGAGCCTGGTTTGGATTTCCGGGCCCCGTGGGCTGGGGGCCTCCGGCTGCAGATGCAGCAGGCACCGAAGAACGTGAAGGCCACCACCAGCAAGATGGGTCCGATGATGATGGGAGGGTTGTTCACAGGGAGGAAGGTCCCAAAGGCAAATGCTCCCACTAAGGTGATGTTGATCCCTGCTAGCATGATGCAGAGTCCACAGGCACAGCAGAGAGCAGGGGAGGGGAGGCCCTGGGGTCGGGTCTTCTTCTGGGTGGGTTTTTGGGACAAAGAGGCGCTGCTCTTTTCACTGAACATGCTGGGAAGGGTCTTGGAGGTCACCTCAGTCCTCACAGGGTGAATGCGGTGTTGAGAAGGCTGTTTCCACTCTCCTGTGGCCTTGAAATCCTGGAGAGGAATGAAGAAGCAGCTGTTAGAGCAATGAACCAAAGCGCCTTTCCCCCACCATTCCTGGTGACCAGCATCTTCTCTGGGTTTGCTGGTGCCAGCAACTAAGCACAAACCCAAGCCTGCTTTCAAGGCTCTCCCTGACTGTGGTGGTCACATGTGGTCACCCTCAGGCTGGAGCTCCATGTCCTCTGCTCTCCCTGTGGATGATGGCCAAGTGAATCCGAGTGCGCCATGGCCGGAGCCTGTGCCACAGCTGCTGTCACAGGGTTTGTCACCTCCCACACAACACCTGCCCAAAATAACAGAATCCAGTACTGCCCTGAACATCCCTCGCTGCAGTATGAGAGCAATCTACTTTTGAATGGGTCACAGTTGTGACAGAATGGGGGACACTTTGCTCCATGTCTCGGTTCTCCAATAACTGAAACGTGTCATCCGGGTTGCCTTTCCAGCCAGTGGGGAATAAAAGGTCCCAGAAGATGACCCAGAACTTCCCCAAAAATGCCTGTACTGGGAGCCTGAGCTGACTACAGAGGCAACCCTGGAGATCCCTGGAGCAGGTAACAGCTGTATGCTCAGTGATACAAAAGCCATCCACAGACACTGAATGACACCCTGTCAGTCACACAAATCTGTGACAAAATGGAGCAAATGTGGGTGTTTTGTCAGCTAGACCATGCTCTCTACCATGCATCTCACCATCTTTGGTGTGATCATAGGAGACCCCACAGAAGGGGACTGTGAATCTGGTTTGCCTCAGCGGCCATAAACCCAAACTTCTACAAGGCTTGAGCATGAGCAGTATCAGCTCCAGGACGGAGGCTCATGGAAACTGAGATGCTGAAGCTGAAAAAGAGCCTGTGTGGGGATCTGTCTAGGACGCAAGGCAGTAACACAGCCCTGACAGGAGCAGCTTCTCCATGGAGGAGATTATTGGATGTGATGAGAGCTGGATTTGTGTTTGCCGTACTTGCTGGGAAGTCAAATTGCCAGAAGCCAATTTGTCAGCAGTTTGCTGGTGATGTCTTTGATTTTACAGGCAGGAGAGCATTTCTCTTCCCAGCCAGATTGCAAACAATAGCAGTCTGCTCTTCCTTCCTCTCCTGCCTAGCTCCCTAGCTTCTTCCCTCCTCTCCTGTCAAATCCCTTTCAAAAGTATTGTCAGCAAAAAACTGATACCACTCAGTTTCTATGGCAAAAACTAGGAATCTCTGTTGTGCTATCAACACTCTGTAGCCATTAAATTAAACAAAACCCAAAACAAACAAAACCAAAACAAAACAACCCCCAAAACCAAACAAAACCATAAACCCAAACAAAAACACCAAACAAAAAAACCCCAAAACCCAACAACAAATAACAAGGCATCACCCATCACACTGACACACGCCAGTGGGATCAGCCGGGCATTTTCAACATGTTTCCTTGGTTATAAAATATTCTGGCACCTCCAGCTGAGGCAAAGCTCTCTGCTGCTCTGTCAGGTGTCATATCTCATTTCCTTGGCTTGGGCTTTTGTTTAGACCTGAATGTGTGCAGCGGTCAACTTTCAGCAGAGTTCCTATTCAGGGAGGCAGCTGGAGCTGGCAGGGACAGGTGCATCACAGGATTTAATCCTTCCCCATCTGGGGATGCCTGACTGGGGAGAGGTCTCTCAGCAGGCAAAGATTTTTCAGGATACTGGGAGAGTGTGTGAGAGAAAGGGCATTTTCTCCATCAGCCAAGCTAACACACAACCATGTTTGCCTAGCAGTGTCCTTTTGTTCTGCCTGGGAACCCTGGCATGCTGATGGGAGCTGGAGCCCTGATTCTGCCTCCTTCACCAGCCCTGGACCAGCAGCAAGATAGCTTCTGGTTAAAAACACATTTTTGCACTGTTTGCAGACCAGTTCCTGCAGATGCCAGCCCAAACCTTTACCACACAGAGGCTGCAGACACCCCAGCTGGCTCTTCCCCTTGGGTTTGCCCCACATTGCCCCACTGCAAAATACCCACCAGGGAACTGTGGGGCCGCTCATGGTTACAAAACATCACAGATTCACTCCATCAGCTTTCTTCCTCCTGGCTTCTCACACTCACCTGCTTCCAGTCTGAAGGAATTCTCCCTCCTGGAAGAGCCAGGCAGCTGGGCTCCAGCAGGACACTAAACATTCCAGCTGCTTCTGCTCTTAGGCAAGGCATCACCAGAGGTCTGGCTGCCACTGAGATTTTCAAGAGGAGCTTCAACCTGTTGCCCATCCCATCTGTCAGTGGGCACCTGTAGCCACTCCAAAGAGACCCTGCTGGTTTCTGGCTGCTTTCAAGGCTGCAGAGATCACCCAGCACAGTCCCTCATAGCTCATTTTCTCTGCCTGGCAATTTTTGTTCACCATTACAGATCCCTGAGCACAGGGGCTTAAGCTTGTCACACCCTCTCTGCAGCTGCACCAGAAGTGTTCTGGCCGTGCTATGTCCAAGGCAAAACTTCTTTCCCCTTTCTTTGCTTGCAGCACCCACATGGGGCAATGGACCTTTCCCAGCAGAAAACAGTGGACTCACTGGAGATTCCTGCCTGGAACCTCTCCCATCAGGCTGGGGGCAGGAGATCTTGGAATTCAAGCATGACTGCAGGGCCAGAAGGTGATGTGCACACACACCACAGGGTAACTAACAGCACATAGAAATGTTTGGACTGGGAACATGTAGAAAGTAGATCAGTGGCTGCTTTTGTCTTGATCTCCATATGAAACATCAGGGATTGCACACAAGGAATTCCTGTTAGACAACCAGATGACATGGGGCTGAGAAAGCCAACAGAGCCGTGGAGGATAAAGCAAAAAAGAAACCAAAGCCACAGAATGCCTTATGCTATCCTCTACCTAACAAGGCCCCATGTCAACATAAAATCCATGTTTATTCTGATTGTCATGTACAACAGAAGCATTTTTGCTCTTCTGCCATCTCCTAAAGCACAGGCTGATGCTTCTCCATCCCCTTCTTAGCCACAAGGATGAGCTGATGTGGGTCAGCTCCCACTGCTGACCTGCCTGAGGATATCTGGCAGCTTTTACCTTTCACTACAGTGAAATCAATGGCTAAAAAAATTACCAACTTTTCAGCCAAATTATTCTCTTCAAAATGACCAACTTGTCTCCATTAGGAGTGGAAAAAGTTCTCTTTGGGCCCTTTGTTTGAAACAGGTTCTTTTCTTATCAGTTAGAGTGTAGGTTTCTTCTCCAAACAATATTTCAGCATGAAATGCACTACTGCAAGCACTGCTGTGCAAAAATAAAAGCTGCCCACTCAAGCTGGCATGATGGAAATCCAGAGGCTATAATGATTCCTTCCAGGGGAATAGCCACCCCTCCCTATACTCTCAAGGGGAACACAGACAGACTTTCACCCATATCTCTGAGAGTTCCTAGAGCTTGAAGGTCATACTGACATATTCAGCCAGCATTTTAGGAGCATTGTTTAAAGCCATAGCAGCAGCACCAGCAGCATGTACAGCTAAGCACGCTTCCCTCTTAGTTGTAGTGGAGAGAAATTGAGCTGTCATCCTTCCACACCGTCTCAGTGCAGCAGCACAATGAAAATATTTGACAGACCACAGATGAGTCCCCTTTCCAGAGATGTGATGGCACAGAAAAATAATGACAGTGATCAGCAAACTGAAATTGCAGTCAGACAGCTACAACCACCCCACACACAGGCAGGCTCACAAACACACAGGCACAAAACATTTAGCTGCCAGGAGAAGCACAAGACTTTTTTTTTTTCCTGAGCAAACTGCTGGGAAACTCTGTGGCAGGGCCAGAGAGAGCCTCGGCGTCTGGGAGGGGAGGATACTTACCTGGGCTGGAGCGTGGAGCCAGGGAAGGCGATGGAGAGAGCGGCTGCCCCGGGTCTCACCTTCACCCTTCAGTCGGGGATGGCAAAGCCGTGGCTAGTCCCAGCAGAACCGGGGCTGGAAGCCCAGCTGTGCGCTGCGAGGAGAAGGATCTCACATCCCTCCTCCCCTCTTGCCTCCGAGCTCAGGAAACTTTGCTGGGGTGTCAGGCGGGCAGTCCTTGGCAGAGCTCAGGGGGCTCTGTGCGGGCTCCGCCGCTTTCCCCCCACTTTCTTCCTTCCCCTCGGAGGACGACGCTGCTCTCCTTAGGCAGCCGCAGCATCCCTGCCCCGCCGCATCCTCTCCTGCCTCCTCCTCCTCCTCCTCGCAGCCCGCGGTGCCCAGCAGGCTCAGCCCACCGCCCACCGCTGTCCGGCACCGCTCATCCTCGCCCCGCTGCTTTTCCTTCTTCCTTTTCTACTTCAAGGCTGCAGCTCCCGCCCCCTTCAGCTGACAGAGGTGCCCGGAGCAGAACAGCCCCTTTTTCCCCCAAGGAGAGGAAAAAGCCGGGAGCGCATCTCCGCCGAGGGTCAGCCCCGGGGCGGAGAGCGGCGGACAGAGGGAGACACCGCCAAATGCCAAGGAATTGATGCAGGCTCGCCGATGCTGCAGCGAGGCACGGATCTCTCAAAGGTTTGAAACGCACATAACGAGTAGTAAAAAATAATAAAAAAAAAAATACAACCGGTGTTCGGTGTCTTTGGATGGTCGGGGGATGCCGGAGGGATGCGTGCGGGGAGTCCGTGCTGGGCGGCCGGCAGTGAGAGGTGCAATGTCCGGAGTGTGGGGAGCTGCTGTAAATAAATAAATAAACAAATAAATAAATAAATAAATAAATAAATAAATAAATAGATAAAAAGTCCCCAGATGCAAAGCTAATATTTCAAATGAGCAATCAGATCTACGGTACACTTAGAGGTAGCTGGTCTAAAACCGCGCCTCATGCTAGACCCTGTTTTAAGCACAGCCAAATCTTAACTCCCATATTAAGGGGCCAATTTCTGTTTGCAGAGCTGGCGAGCACAGGGGACATGGCAAACTACAGGCTGTGCACTGGATGGAGTAGAGATAATTCTCCCAGAGCTTAAGACGTGCTGACACTCAGCTGTCCTCGTCTGCTCTCCATGCTCCCACTGCTGTAACCAGCCTGGCTGCTGCCAGTGACAGCTGAGCACAGGATCTTCTCCAATTTATTGCTGAAGAATCCTCTATGAACCAGGCTGGAGATCATTGAACATCAATCATGCTCCACTCTCTTTCAGATTGTTGCTTTCATGAGAGAGAGAGAGAGGAGAAAGGTAACAGAGGCAGTGAAAAACAAAGGTCAAAGAGAGAAATCACTGAGGAGGAACTAATACTTCTCTCTGTTCTCCAGGCACCACTTCAGTCTGAGGATTCTTAATACAGCAGCATCCTCTACTGCACCATATAGCATTTCACTTTACAGGTCATCCTAGAAATTCAGGAAAAAAACAAACTTCACAGAAAGGAGTTCAGTCTCTGCTGAGGAAGCCAACTCTCTATTCTCCTTAGCTTGAGTAACGCCAACAGCACACGGCATGGCTTGAGCAACAGGGCAGGAGGATATCAGAAAACCAGCACTATCAGATGTGTTGACTGCCTGGGCTTACAGACAGAAATAACTGGGAAATCTCATTTCAGACCTTTCCAGAGATGCAGTGTCTCCTCTAAGGATTCCCTGGACCTGTAACATGAAGTTCAAAATGTACCAGTGTACTCAACCCTACCAGAAAACTGATGAGAGAGTGTAAAATGGAAGATTTTGTGGAGAAAATCTCCCCCTGGCACCTCTGAGAGAGACAGTTCCACATGTGGCAGAACTGGCGTTCAGTGTTTGCTGCCTGTTGCTGGGTAGAGAACTGGAGTGGCTGAACTCATTCCTGGTGTGACACCCCAGAGTCCAGCAGCAGCACTCCAATAAGTCATGTTTATGTGGGATCTGTGGCTGTCAGAGGGGAAGAGACTGTCAGGGTCATTGATTCGAGCCCACTGCTCTCACATTGTGTAATAGCATTCATAAAGCTCGGGCTCCAAAGGGGCCAATTAATACTGAACGACCTGTCAGTTGTGCCCTAATTGCACAAAGCAGTGATGAAGAAGGCTGCTCCTGCTTCCCTTTGGTTGTTGCATGACTCTCCATCACACTTTCTTCTTAATGGCCCATAAGCCCCCAAAAAAGGCTTTGCTGAAATGTTCCATTTTTCAGGCTCCACTGAAGCAGTAATTCTGTGTTTCACATATGTGGCCCTGACAACTGGCAGACTGCATTCATGTGATTAAAACAACTGCTAATTCAAGAACTAAAATTAAAGGCTAGATTTCCCACCGGTATAAATCAGAGCAGATTCATTTCCTTGCAGAGCTTTGATAGCTCATGAGCATTCATGATTTGCCAAGGGGTTTCTGCCAGACTGATGGTTTCTAGCTTCAAACTTGCCAGGGACTGGGAAGCCCTGCCTTTTTTAGAGGAAAGATCCCAACCCTGTGCTGATTAGAAATAATATTCCTCTGGGAGAAACTGTTTGTTCCCAGCTTCTGCTGAATTCAGAGATTAACTGAAGTCAGAAATTTCTGAATGTGAGGAAGCATTTCCTGCCTGTCCTTTCCCACTGTCAGTTCCTGACTGGTTTCAGCCCTAAGAAATCTGTCTCAGGCACTCCTGCATCCACCAAGGCTGGGCTTTAGTGCCACCACGTCCTGCCCTGAAGCAGATCAGCATGGTGAGTGCCACAATGCGAAGCCCTTAGACTCCACACTGCTTATGAGAGGTTTTTCTCCATGAGAGAATGGCTGAAAAAAGGGGGGAAGGGTGGGAATGTTCCATAGAGCTTCCAAAGGATTTTGGTTGGGACTGATCCTTGAGGGAAGGCACACAAGCAGCATTCATGAGAACAGCAGCAGGCCAGCAGCCTGATCCCTCAGCACAACAGGAGCAAAGTGCAGAGCCTGTGCTGCTGCCTGCTGAGCCCTGCCCATCACAGAGAGAGCACTGGGGAGTTTGTGTCCCTTAATTAGATCGTTAGACAAAGGTCACTGCAGAAACCTCCCCCTGCAGATTTCCATGAGGTCTCCAGATCTGGCACCTCTCTGTGAGTTTACAGTTTAATTGCCTCTTAAGGGAAGGAAATGCCAGGCTGAAGCTGCTGTTGCTCCAAACCAACTCTAAATGCCACCATGTCTGTGGGAAAGTTTGCACTACATCAGGATCCTCACTGGCTCGCGGTTCTGTGCTGCCTCTGAAATTGAGAAGAGGCAAAGGCCAATTTCTGCAATGTTTATCCATCTATAGCATCAAAAAGGAGGCAAAAAATTTAGTATTTGTTATTCCTAGAGGCAGCTGTGAAATTGCTATGCAGAAGATTTAAACCCATGAAGGACACACCTCCTTGTACATTGTGTAATTAAAATCACAGGACTCTACTGTGGACAACACCAGTATTAATGTGCTCAGACCTAGAACACAGACACAGCTGGACCTGTCAAACACAACAGACCAGCTGCAGCTCCAGGCACACGATGTCATCGCTGGGAAGGACCTGGGGAGGAGAGCTTGCTCTAGGTTTGCCACTGTCCTCCTAATCTGTGATACTGACAGCTGTTGAGGCAGAATAATAGGTACCAGCAGCCTGACATTCAGTATCACTAAAGCTTTGCCTCTACCATCTGATCTGCTGGTCTACCAGAACACTTCTGTGGTTTGTTACAGGTCTTTAAATAATCTGGAGACAGTTTTTTCCCCATCACACAAACAAATGAACAAATGAACTAAACAGGCTTCCAGAATTTCAAACAAGTTTCTCCTTCCCATGGCATCTTCTCACAACTCTAAAAGGTTAGTGGACAGGAAACCTCTGTGCAAGTGGCTGTCCTGTAACACAAACAGCTCAGTAGTTTTTTATAAAGCTTTCTCAAACAGGAGGAAATCAGTGGGTCAGTTATCAGCCAGGGGCAAATGTTTTTAATTATCTTGCAGGGAGGATTGGGTCTATTCTGTTTAGCTCTCAAAGGTTCCCACTGACAGTCTAATTAGCAAGCAGCATCACTGGAAGAGGAGGCCTGAAGTTACGTGGTTTTATTCGCCCAGCAGGCAAACACCCAGTTGATCTCCTCTGTCACATCATGGCTCTCTCTGTCACATCATGGCTCTCTCTGCCAGCCAGATCACATCAGAGTGCAGTTGATCTGGAAGAGACAAAACCACACTGTTCCCATCAGTAGCTCTACTTCATCATTTCAAACGCTGTTCATCAGGCACTTCAGTGTTACTTCAGTGTTAAAAGAAAGGCTGGTAGAGATTTTACTTGAAGGACTGTTTGTTCCTCATAAACTGAAATCAGAGTGTGCTTCACATCTTAGAGATTATACATTGGATATTACATATTACATTTTATAACAGTTTTCCTTATTTTTCCCTTCTTCTCCAGGAAGAATACACCAATATATCTGACCTGCTTTTGGGTACCACCACAAGAAGCACTGATGTACATGGGAACAGAGTCAGGCCCCACACATGAGGCACCAGTGAGCATGGAACTGTCCTTCCTAGAGGATTTATGTTCTGCTATTGGGAGTAGGCCTCAGGTGAATTTTAAGACATTCCTGAGGATGGGATTCAGGTGGCATCACAAACCAGCTCTGGAATTTTGATGATGAAGAAAAAAAGATTATGAAATCTGAGAAAAAACAATAACCTTTCTTGGGGCTGAGCCCTACACACAGGGAAAGGCCAGCCAGCTGTGCCACTTTCTGCCTGTGGATGATGGAGCACATGAGTCCATCATCCACTTGGGAATCAAATCCACCCAGGGATCTGTTATCCTGCCCAGGGATCTGTTATCCTGCCCACAGAGTTCTCCTCTCCATCCAAGCATGCCAGTTCCCCTTGAGCAAGGCACTGCTGCCCAGTTGAGCCATGCACAACATCAGAGCCTGACTGCAAACGTGCCCTCGGGTGCCTCAGATGAAGATATGTTCACTTCTCTCATCCCTGTGGGGAGAAGCAGCCACATGGTGATTTAGACCAGCAGAATCCATTTCCCAGTGGAAGCAGGCTAAAATACAATGAGTAAAATGAGAGATCATCACTTTCCACATTCAACCTGTTCCTGGGCGTGGAGACCAAACCCCTTTTGAAAAGATCTGCTGCTGCTTTGTGAGCCAACAAAAAGAAACTGAATTTGTGCCTTTTACATCCACCTGATGGTCAACTTGTAGCATGCCAGACCACAAGAGATACTAATTACCAGCAGCACAAATCACATTACTCTCGCCAGTTTGGATTCCTGGAAAATCTTGCTTTCAGGGATGTCAGACTCAACATCATGAACAGATGGTGTTTCTGTCTGAGGAGGAGACATGTCCTTGATCAGTCTGTCACTGCTTAGGGCGCTGACATTTTTGTTTCTCATCCAACAGTCTTCACCCAAGGGCTGAGGCTTTACAAGGCAGCCCAGAGTCTACAAAGATGCTTAGGACCTGGAAATACAGGCAGAAAAGCAATGTCAGGATGACAGAGTCCATGTCCCTTCAAAATATCTAACAGCTTGGGCACAGGTGTCATCTCTTCTGAGTTTTTGTGGCTTGCAAAATCTCTTGGGCCCCCCATGGGTTGATCTGCAGCATAACAGTAGAACACTTCTCAAGGTGAGTCCTTAACTCTTCAGCACAGCAAAACAGGCAAGAATTAAGTGACAATTAAAATCAGAATTAGAGTGAAGGTCTGAAAAGCTTTTCAGTGAGTATCTTCTCTCCTCAGCTGCGAGGTGCATAAAGAACCAGACTGCTCGGATCCTTCTGGGGCTTATCCAGACCCCACAGAACTTCATGGAAGTGGCTGCAGTGACTTCAGCAGGCTGTGAACAAGGTCTGTAGGATGCTGTCCTGTGAGTATTTACCCTCTGGTAGAGAGCAGATGTCTGCCACCTCAGTATGGGATATCAAGTTATACCATGACAAAGCACAGGTCATTAATCACATCCTTCAGTGAAGTGGTTATAAGGTCATCACGTCAGACCCTGCCTAGCACCATTGTGCCTGCACAAGTTTTATTTTACACAGAGCCCAGGGAAGCATCTGTTTAAAACACTTGACTCCAGCTCATTAGCTCTGCCACAAAGCCTCTCTCCTAATACACCTAAGCTTTCTGCCTCTCAGTTCCTACATCACCCTCCCAGCATCATCAGTACCTGCTGCCAGGAGGGATTCAGGCCTCAGACCCCACAGACCACAAGTCCTAGTTTTGTCTCTGGCAGACACAGAGAAGCACAGCCCCCTCAAGTCCCCATAACCACCCACTGGTCCATAGGGAGCCACTGCTTCCCACAGGTTTGAGATGCACTGCGTGTGGTAGATGTGCAGCTAATGCCTTCAAGAGCAGGATCCAGAGAAGGAAAAGAAATCCCATAGTGGTTATGTGCTATGAAAACTATGGCAGCTCATACATGATTAACTGAGCATGTCTTGGCATCAGATCCTCAGCGGAAAGCAGCACTGTGGTCTGATAACTCTTGCAGAGTTTTATCTACAGCAGCTGAAGAGAGAGGTGAGGTACCCCAAGTCAAACAGGTTCTGGCTCCTGGAAAGAGCAGTCACCTCTCCTTTCAAACAAGAGGCACTCAGCAGAGGTTCCTGTTTCACCACACCACTTACAGAGTGATGGGCTCCATAAACCAGGGAGTTAGGAAATGTACCTCTGCACTGTGACACCATTTCAGAGACACGGCAGGAGGTGTGGTGTCAGTGGGTTTGGAGCAGAGGGATCTGGATGAGCACCACCAGCCTGGAACTCTGCCAGCAGGTACAAGGAAGTGCTGCTCACCTGCTACAGCTGGGTGAGTAACTGATGGGGCAGGGCAGCAGCCAGCCAGAGACACCTTTCTGGAGACACTGTTTAGTGCTATTTCATTTTGTAAGTCGCTGAAATTGCACTGTTTCCCTCTCCCATCCCACACACAGTGCAGGCAGGGAAAAGCTGCCTTGAGCATCAGTGAGACCCTGCTAACTCCTCACCCAGCACTGATTCAAACCAGGTGAGAATTAAACACAGGGTTCTCAGCTATCATCACCTCCAGGACCACGTGAAATTCTTATTAAATCTGGTATACACTTTAGCAAGATGTGTAGAGCTCAGAAATCATAAAGTACTACTGAAAGCAGATGCTGGTTCACCAGGAGCACTTTTCCAGCAGCACAGATGTGGTCACAGCCACACTGCCCCTCCCTCATCACCTTTCAGTCTGCTTTTTGTAACACTAACATTCCAGCCCTTCCACAGAGCTCGGGGACCAAAGGTGTGTCTGTGTGCCAAGGGGACACATGATGTAAGGGATTTCTGTCTCAGAGAGCACAGGGGAATGGTGATACCCACATTTGGCACAGGAAGAAATGGAGGTACAGAGGCTTCCCAGAGTTTGAGCATCGTCCAGAGACACAGCACAACTGCAAAGATGCTGTGAACATCCCACCCCATCCCACTGCCAAGAGGACTGGCAGCCACCAGCTGAGCACTCTCTGAGGTCTGCAGAAGATAAAGGGTTTCACACTTTTTCACACTAAATCACTTGTAAAAAGAGAGCAAGTACACTTAAACTGTCGGTGTGAGGAGTCACTGTTTGTCTCTTCCTTGGGCAGTAGAAATGGTGCCTAGAATTATTCATCACCATTTTCAGCAAATTGGAAAAATCTAGTCCGTGTATCCAACATCTTGAAGATCAAACTGTGCAATAAAGAAGCCAGCAGCTCAGGCTGTGGGTAAGAAACTGGGGCTGGGAGAGAAAGCCTGGTCTGACTGAGGGAGGTGCTAAAGCAAACTGCTGGGGAAAGATCTGCAGGACCTGATGAAGCCAGAGTGGAACTGCAAACATTTCTCATGCCCAGCAAGTGAGAGATTGCCCTAAAAATACTGCAACGTGTTTGGACACAGGATGAAGTTGCCAGCCATTTCCTGAAAAGCCTGAGATGCTGTAAACATGATTAAGGAGGAGAAATAAAAATTAATAAACCAAACTGATGGAAAGACACTGGAAGACTGTTTCTGTGACTGCATAGAAAGAGTGAAAGAGTCTCCTCTAAACACAAGATTCCCCTTCATCTTTCACAGGTGCTCTTAAATGGATCATTCATTGCTCTAAAGAGGACAGGGGGTATGGGAGCATTCCTCTGGCTTTGTGGTGAGATGAGGACACAACGTTCCCTGCCTCCTCAGAGATGGGGATGGGGATCTGAGCTTCTGCTTGGTGTTCATTTGCAGTTCTGACCTGCAGCCCCTGCCCATCCAGCACAGAACTTTTCTCCAACAAAGAAATGCCCTTCTTAATGGCTGCTGTTGGTTTCCATGCAGACTTGCTTCTCTCACCCCTTCTCAGGATCTGACCCTGCACACTCCCATCCCTCTCCAATTAGGGGCTGAGCTGTGCTAGCAGCACCATGCACCGTTTCACTGTGCTTGGCACAGGCTGGGAGCACACACAGAGGCAGCTCTGGAGATTCAGCTAACGAGGGACACCTCATTAGGTACCTTGGGGAGAGCTTTCAGCTGATGTCCTTCCCTTTGCACCCAAGACAGAGGCCTGGAGCATTCTCAGGGAGTGCTGGAAGGAGCCTGCTCATGCCTGCTGCCTCATTAAGTGCAGTCGCTCAGTGACTTGCCACAGCTTTACAAAAGTCTGTAAATTATTAAGCATTTCCCTTATTGCTCCTTTCTGCTCCCTTAGCAAGTTTTCTAGCCTAGCCATCACCTTGCCATCATCTTTCCTCCCATGGAATTACTGGGGGGGACTTTTTGTGTGTGTCCCCAGCCTTCCCCCTCTGCTCCCCCAGCTCCCAGGCTGCCCACAAGAGTAGTCAGCACTGCTTTGGCTGGGAAGAAGCTCCTCAGATGGTCTCCAGCATCTTCCCCAAGGCCTCCAACCTCCTGACAAGCTTCACCTCACCAAGGGCTCCCCATCTTCTCTGTCTCCAGGCTTTTACCACCATATCACCCACGAGGGCATCTCCAGGCATGGAAGGATCACTGGCTCACCTGGGTGTTTGCCACATTTAACCCCATTTTATAAAATCAGAGGCAAATGCTCTCTCCATCTCTACCTCACCCAGGAGGAATCTTCTGCTGGCTTCCCTACGTGCTCAAACAGGTGCAATTTGGTGCTGGGTGGATTGAAAGTGCACTGGCACTTCCCTGTGAGATTTCCTGCTCGCTGCTGGGGCTTGTACAACACCTACTCATCTCAGTGGGAAATGGTGTGTGCTTCATAGAAAGAGCACAAAGCCAAAGTACTGAGTATGTGCATTTTTCAAATACTTCTTTATATGCAACTGCAGCTTATTCCTGATTCAAAAGCATGGTGATCCCAGGTTCTGGAGAGGCAGATTAAATCAATTACTAATTTAAAGTAATTTATACCTTTTATAACCATTCAAACCTATTTTCCAGGCCTGAGACCTGCAAGCCAAGCTGGATCAATGCCTGGAAATCTATGAGCATTATTTCAGGTGTAACTATTTATTGCCCATAACACAGCAACATCCTCACTGATAAGGAAACAGTTCAGCCCTTGGCTCAGCCAGAGAGCTGCTTTCTGGCATTTTGGGTCCAGTTCAGTTCAGTTCACTTGTTTGCTCCCTCCAGGTCACCCTGGGGGTGCACAAGTGCAGCACACACAGAGATGCTTTTCTCATCTAACTCACCACTGTGCTTCCTCCAAATCTCCTCCTGTACAGCCTCAGCCCACTCCTGACAGGGAGCCAAGGCCCAGGGCCCCTGGAGAGCATAGCTCCCAGCAGGCAGGCTCTCAAGGGGCTCTGGAGCAGCCCAGGGGTCAACAGGCCCTTGCAGAGCCCTCCCTGTGATCATCATGCAACAGAGTTTTGCTTGTTTTTCCTGGTCAGGAGATTTTACTCAGCTCCTGTTGATTACCACACCACCCACGGCACAGAGCAGGGATTCCTGCACCAGCCAGGCACTGAGAAAATGTTGCTGTGACTTTGGGAATGAGGGGATGTGCCCTTTTCTTCCTGCCTCTGCCCTGAATCCCACAGAGCACCTTTGGAATGGCACCATCTCTCTGCACCTTGCTCACCCCTTCCGCCACACATGGCCAATTGTGCTTTGAGCCTCTCAGTCTCCCTGGCTCATCTGCCCAGCCACAAACTCTGCTGCTCTGCACCTTGCTCCAAGTCTGCAGCGACCTGAATGACCAGAGGAACAGAAACAGCTGCAGAGGGACTGGACTGACAATGACCTGGATTTATGGACAGCATAAAGCTGATTCTGATACCCTTCAGTGGCAGAAGTGGCTGTGTGGGGAGGGAGGAGCAGAAGGATTGACTGCAGGAGATAAAAAGTTGTTGTTTTTTTTTTTTAATTAATGCAACACAATTTCCCAGATAGTGTATGACTGACTTCTACCACGAGTGGAGGGTTTGTTCAAAAGCATTAATAAAACTTGCAGTATAATCCAGGAGAATTCATAGGAAACATTACCTGGGAATTTATGGGTTTGCTGCAAAGTTTTATATTCTCAGTACTGAGGCTCATTTCCAGAAGAGAGGCTCTTGGGTGGGCTGGAAGCTCTCTCTGCTCTCCAGGCTGGAGGAGAAAAATAGAGGGAGAGAAGCCCCTTTTGGGGTGGCAGGAATCTCTGCTGGATTTAGCACTATGCCAGAGCATTTGCATTGATTGCTGGTCCCTCCAAGGCAGACAGAATTGCCCCACACATTGATTCAGGTTTTGATGTGGCTTTTTCATCTGCCAGAGCAGAAGTCAAATGAGTATTTCATTTGATCCCTCCCAGCTGTACCCCCAGTGAGAGCAGGAGGCAGGACAAGGCAGGGCAAGAGCAGGGCACCCTCAGCACAGAGCAGAGATGAACAGAGCGAGAAACAAAAGCAAAGCAGGGAGACACACACAGACTCATGAACAGCACCATGTGAGCCTCAGTTCTGAGGGAAACCTGGCCAAAAAAATAATTAAGACTTATTGATACCCTTGCCAGTTGGACCCAGCAACAGGCACGTGCCTCTGCCCAGGCATTTCAGAGCTCTCATTTCAGACCAACCACAGGTCTGTGGCAATCAGTGAGCAGCCAGGTGTGGTGGGGCTGGGACAAGGGAGAGGTGATGCTCTGAGCCTCCACTCACTGTGCACAGCTGCATCCAGCCCCAGCAGGCATCCAGAGATCCCTCTGCTGCAAAGTGAAAGGAGAAAGTGCAAAAGATGGAGAAAAATAGCAGGAATCAGCCAAGAATTGAATACCCTGAGAAAGTGCCAACAACCACCCCTTCTGCCTGTTATCATTCCTTTCCCATTTGCTTTTAGTTTGCTCAAGCTTTCGTTTGTTAAGCAGGCTGCCCAGTAAGGATCATCTCAGAGCTGACTGCTGTGCAGGTGCTGCTTCTAGCCTGGAGCAGAGAGAAACACATCAACAGCCAGGCTGGGGCACAGGCAGAAAAGCTGCTGCCTTCACTGAGAAAACACTGAACAGAACCTGCCCCTGCTGCTAACAGCAGCACCACAACGCAGCCAGGACAGCACACAGACCCAGGATAAAACGGGACAGGAGCAATGCAGGCACACAGATCACACAGGGAACCCACTCGGAACCCAGAAGGCCCAACCCACACCAGAAAGTCCCAATTTTTCAAGGCAGGAAGCTCTCTGCTCTGCATTTGCAGCACAGTGCTGGAGAGCAGGGTTCCTTGGGACGAGATGTGAGGAGCAGAACCAGGCAGAGCTGATCAGAAGCCTTTCAAACCTATGTCACACCAAGAAAACCATACAAAACCTCTTAGATCTCATGAATCTCTGCCGATTTTTTTGCAGACAGGATGCCTGCTTTCCTCCTAGACTGCCCAAGGCCTGGCACCGGGTCCCACAGCCTGCTGGAACGTGGATTAAACAGGGCAGAGATTCCTCTGCAGCTTTCCAGCAGAGACCTTGGAGCCTGGAGATGGCTACAGAGATCCCACAGAAGCATCAACCCCTGAAAGGCTTCAGCAGCTACTAAAGGAAGCCACACTCAGTGTAAACCCCACAGACATCCCAAGCAGATACCAGGCCTGAGAGCATCGAGCTCACACAAAAACAAGGCTCCAAATTGAAGTCCTCTACCCTGAAGAAAAATTGGATTTTTAAGCTTGCTTTAGACTCTCAAGGAGAGCTGCAATTCCCCCAACATAAATAACAAGATCTATTTGGCTGCTTAGATGTTTTGGGATGGGGGGAAATCAGCACGGCTGAGACCAGCACAGCCATTGGTTTGTTTGGAAAAGGAATCCACAATAAAGTATCAGCTCTGACACCTGCTGAGCTTTATTTTCCTGGGCACATAGTGAATGTTACAGGTCAGACACCCAGTGCCTGAGGGGGATTTATTGGGATGTGAAGGACACAGATTGACTTCAGGCCAACAAAAGGAGCCCAAGCTCACACTTTATCTTTTTTTCTTTTGCTTTCTGTAAAATTCCCTTGGCTGGGCAGCACCACTGTATTTTAGACCCTTCTGAAGACATTTTTTTAGCTATTTTTCATGGGTTTTGGAGTGCAATCCTGTGTCTCCAGCACTGCAGGCTCCCACCCCCGCTGCGTTCCTGCTGTGTGGGCACTCACTCAGCTCTCCTAGGTCCAGACAGAGCCATAAACAGTGTCAGAAGCAATTTCTGTCAAACAACACAGCTCAGCTCACACACAGGTGAAGCCACAGAAAGCAAAGGAGTAAAGGCAGCCTGTGCTCAGCCTGGAAGCCCTGTATAAATCAGGATCCTTTAATGTTCCCATAGCCCAGGTGCAATCCCCAGTGCCTGCACCCTGCAGATGTGTGAGAAATGCTGTTTGTCTCCTCTTTCTCTTTGATTTTCAATGACACAAGACAGTTTTGTGGCCAGCAGTTTGCATCAGCTGCAGCCAGAGCAACCCCTTTGGCTGTAGGGGTGAGGATGGGGGACACAGTTCTGGTGCTCCCAAGGACCATTCCCCCAGAACACCATCCCAGCCCATCCTGCCAGACCTGAGCCCTCAGGGGCTCCATCCCCCTTTGGCACCAGGTGATTCCCTCCTCTCTTCCCCACCCGCAGCCTCCCTGAAGCCCACACTGGTCCCCTCCCTCTGCTTCATGCTTGAGTTACACTCTCCTGGGCCTCTGGGCTGTGAGAGCAGGGCAAGGCCGCCTGGGGAAGGGGCCACGAGGGAGAGGAACACTTTGTGACTGGTTTTGGTGAAGATCTGTGACTAGAAAGCAGAAGATGGAAACAGATGTTCATCACCTGCTGAGCTGAGCTGTTTGGTCACTGATTGAGGCAGTCTTGCCAAGGCTGCAGCCGACACATCCCACCTGTAAAGCTCTAACTTTGCAAGTGATTATTTCAGGATGAAGACGAGCCGCTGTTTGTCTCTCTAAGTCTTGTGAGAACAGAGTGACCCGGTGTTTTTTACCCACTGTCCTCCTGTTTTCATACGTCATAGGAAGCAAACTTCAGACAACTTCCACTCAGGTTTCACCACCAACTAATTATTACAAAGGGGTAGGAAATAGAAGCCAGCCTGGCATCGTATCAGACGTGGGCTAGGAAAATTCTCAAGTTCATTTTCCGTAGTTAAGCTCCCTTATACAAGCTGAACAAGAAAGATTATTAAAGATAATTGTTATTGCAGTTTTGAGCCAACAGAGACAGCTTGTACTGGGAGGACAACACATTGTGCCTCAGAAAAGCTGCTGTAAGCATTAGATTACATTTGCTCAGAAAGGTATCGAGCTGAAAGATGGAAAGGCTCAAATCTTTGGTACACCAAACAGCAGCAAAACAAAGAGAGAGCTGGATGTCCCTGGGAATGGGGAAGATTAGGGAGAGCAATAGTGAATGTGGCTGCACTAAATCTTTTGGACACTGCTAAGCCAGAGCTGCTGGGGGAGTGGAAGCAAGGGGCTGCAGCAGTGAGGGAGAACATGCAGGACATCATAAACACCTTGCTACCAGCTCCCTTGCTTCTGATGAGCAAGGCCAGGTCTGTGTCCCACATTTAGGCCTTGCAAACATTACTGGGGTGGGCACGACCACTGTGCTCAGTGCAGCTGTGTCTGCTCCCCAGGACAGGATCCAGTCCCTCCAAGACGTGCTGACAGGCAGCTCAGATGTGCCACAAAAGAAATCCCCCTGGCCCTGTTTGACATGCTGAAATGAAATGGCTTTTGTTGGATCTCACCACCGGGCTCTAGCAGGCCTGAGGACTAAAACTGCTCTTTTCCCAACCATTCTCCCTCACCCAAACCACACTGATCAGGCCTTTGTCCTCATTTTCTCTCTCTGTAGCAAACCATGTACCAACTGATCAATCTGAATCTGCTGCTTGTAAAGACACAGAACCATTATTGCATCTAGTAATGCAGAAAAGCACATGTGCTGATCCTAATAATGCACCAAGCTCACCTCGGGGCAGCAGGAACGTCTTCACTAAGCCTTTTTTCCAGTCCCCAAATCTATTTCTACTCTTCTTCCTTAAGTCAGAAGCTGGGAGGGAGCTCAGCAGGTTTTCTCATTGTGGTGAGACAAAGAGGGAGCACCAATACAAGGCCAGGTGCTGAAGAGAGCAGGCAAACACAAGCACTGCTGACTGCACACAGCACACACATCCTCCATCCCGCACCAGCTTTTGCCACTTATACAAATGACATTAAATTAAAGAAAAGGGTTTTTTTTTTACTAGATCTGGCCTCTCTACTTGTTTCCCCTTTTGCATTAACCACCCAGATGCCCAGAGCAGAGCAGGACGAGGTTCTCTAACAGCTCAAAGAGCCCCAGCCAGTCTGGGAGAGAGGTTGTGTTCTCAAAAGTTGTTAAGGAATCAGGCTGCTAGGCAGACACGGGGGAATGCTTTTGCTGAAGAAAGGGCAAGAGCTGGCTACTGTTAAATGAATCCGGGTGGAAAACGAGACAGTCTTGGCCCAGTGAGAGTGAGGCTGCTCTGCAAATGCCCAGTGCTGAGACAGCCGGGGCGATGGCATCGCTGGGAGACAGGAGCTGGCACAGGTACCCTGCAGTGGAGAGCAGAAGAGACAATGCTTTCTGCAGTGAGGAGCCAGCCAGGGCTCTGCGAGAGTCCTTAACAGCCCATAAATAGAGCACTTGTGTGGAGAGACAGCTCATTCCTCCCGCTTGGAGCTGCCCTCTCCTCCCCAAGGCGAGAGCGCTGCGCAGTGAAGGACCTTGCCCCTTGGAGATGGTGCCTTGTTTTACTCCAGCAGCGGGGCCCTGGGGAAGGAGGAACAAGGAACAAACTGTGGTGAGAGCTTTGTGAAACTACAGCAGTGCTCCCCATGAAAGGCTCTTGAGGTTTGAGCTGAACTGGAAGGGCTGAAAGGAGGAGAAACTGCAAGGTCGACAAACAGCACAGCTCATCCCTGAAGCCACAGGGGCTCTCCACAGTCCAAGACTCCTCCCAGACCATGCAGAGTTGCATCTCTTTAGTGCTGACATTGCTTTGTTAGAGTGAAAAGGTGACAGTCACGTTGTGTTGGGCTATGTGGAAACGCAGGCTAAGGTGCTGAAGAGAGGATGTCCCAAATAAAACAAGGAGGCATAGGATGATCAATTATTGCATTTCCTTTCTTGAAACTGGAGGTAAATGGAGGCACAAAGCAGTTCCCAGGACAGGCATCTGTGTGCACAGCTCAAGTTAAGGGGGCTAGGCAAAGCAAACGTGCTTTGTGCCTCAAAATCTCTAGGGAATCAATCCAAAAGAAAGGAATACTGCTTTTGGTGACTGCATTTTTTAAAATACTTTGGGTATTTTGTGACATTTCAGAAATCGCAGCACGTATGTTCTTGTGCTGTATAGACTCGGCCCCTGTCAGGCCTCCAGCTTCTGTCTGGAAATAAAACAATGGGGAAAATCTGCATTCCTCTCTGGAAATGTTCCCACAAACAGCAGCACAACTTTAATTAATATAATTAGCACTCATAATATATTCTGTTCTTACAGCTGTGACAACACAGACACCTCGATCTATACTGCTGCCTCTCTGGTGTGAGCTGGCACGTTTTGTCCTTTTTCAGCATGTAATGCACTGCCCCAAAGGAAGCTCTTCCTAAATGTTTTTCGAGGTAAAGTCAGAAAAAAGGAAGATTTGATATTTCACAAGAGCCTCTGGTTCCCCATCCCAGCTTTAGAAACAGCTTTGTTAGATCCAGTCCTGACCACGCTGCTGAGAAGCCCCAAGATGTTTCCCACTCCCTGCAGTGGACAAGCAGGTGCCACAGTCTGCATCCCTGGAAAAGGCTGCAAGAAACCCTGAGCTGGGCTTCCAGCTGAGAGAGCTGAGGTGTGCTATCAGGCAGGTTCACACATTGCTAGACAGATCAACAGGGATTGATTTTTATGAGCAAGCCAAATACAGAGCGCTGAAGAGTTATTAAACTTATTTTCCACTTCCCCTTTTCAAAAGGGGGTCTGCGGGTTTTAGGTTGGTGGGTTGTTCAATCTGTGACCAAACAAGGTACCTAATGTCCCCAAGGGCAGCAGTGTTTTTGGGAAGCAGGGGCTTAAAATATGTTTGTTAGGGCGACAGAGACAAAAATGGCAGGGAACAATGGCCAGGAAAAGTGGGAAGAGTGCAGGCAGAGGCACCCCCAGACCCTCCTCTCTCACCTTTTCATCAGAGGCAGGCTCACAGCTGTGCCCTTTGCACTGCAAGATGCAGCTTTGGGACCAGTGATAGCTCTGGAATAAATTCAGAGGAAGGGCCAAGGATGCAGATTGAAAGACAACATGAATATGTGCCCGATGGGCAAGAGCCAAAAGGACCCATTATCCCTGTGGAGTGTGCAGGCACACAGCAGCAATCATTGACTGCAGCCAAGTGTATTATCTCTTCATGTGCTCTTCTCCTGCAGACCCAACAATTCATCTCATCCTACATCTCCAAACATCCCATAGCTGGGAGATGCAACAAGTGACATCTCACACCACAAGACATCATTACTCTGACTGCATCCACTCAAGGCTGTTCATTTTTCTTCAATACAAAGCAGAAACATTTAAAACCTTGATGTGCAGCCATGAGAACAAGTGAACCGAGTGCCCAGCACATCTGACAGTTCCCCTCTTTTGCACATTTTGCTAATTGATGCCCGTTGATGTCATGTGATAATTCTCCCCCTCATTAGCAATTACTTATCAGCCACAGAACTCAGTCTCCTCACTGATGCCCTGTGAGATCCTGGCTGTTTCCTCTCCCAAGGAGTCAAATACCCCTCTCACAGCTTCACTATCCCCTAGGCCAAACTTTGTTCCTCATCCTCCTGCTCCTTTTGCTGTTGTTGTTTCAAGAAATAAATTGAACCGAAAATTAGATTGTTTCTACCAAGAGAAGGTGTCAGCACCTCTGAAGCTTTTATGAACTAAACGTCAAAGAGGATTCCTGCTGGGAATGGGAAGATATCACTTTGCTGTCATCAGAGGACCTCCTGGGGAGAGCTGAGCCCTGAGTGTCCCAAAAATTAAGAGCACAAATTGATATGTGCTCCTTTGCTTCACAGAATCTGTGCGTCATACGAAGTAAGGGTAGCTGTTACCACGGTAACTAATCTAATCTTTATTTTAATTTCTGCTCTAGTCAGATCACAACAGATAGGAAATAGCTACGCTCAGAATTGGGGCCATTGTATGTGCAAACACACGCACAGAAAACATGCAATTGCACACGTGGCTGTGACTAAATGTAAAAAAAAAAAAAGACCTTTTAAAATGGGGGATACACTTTTTGAGAAAACAGAACCGTATTTGACTTGATCTCAGAGATGCCCAGAACACAGATAATTCCATGCACAGCTGTCATGTGCAGTGTAACTGAGCCTATTGGCATCCTAGGGACAGGACAGGGTACAAATTCCATACCTTCCTTCTGAAGAAGGACCTCACCCCATCCTAAACTGCCTGTTAGCTCATTCTGCATCCCATTCCAGAAACAAGGCTTCTTTTGTAGAAGAAACACAGGAAAAACTCAGTTGTGTCCTAATCATCCCTTGAGCATGTTCCCTGGGATCCAGGTATCTCAGTGATGTCCTGGTTTCAGGACACACTATCCTCTAGCTGGGATAGAGTTAATTTTCTTCCAAGTAGCTGGTGTAGTGCTGTGGTTTGGATTTAATACCAGAACAATGTTGCTAACTGATGTTTTAGTTGTTGCCAAGCACTGCTTACACTAAGTCAAGGCTTTTCTGCTTTCCCTACCACCCCAGCAGTGAGCAGGCTGGGGGTGCGTGCGAGGTTGGGAGGGGACAGTCAGGACAGCTGACCACAAGTGACCAGAGGGATGTTCCACACCATGCTCATGAGTCATGCTCAGCACATAAACCTGGGGGAAGAGGAAGGAAGGGGAGATGTTTGGGGTGATGGTGTTTGCCTTTCCCAGTTACCATCACACATGGTGGGGGTGGCTGAACACCTGCCTGCCCATGGGATGTGGTGAATTCATTCCTTGTTTTGCTTTACTTGTGTTCATGGCGTTTTTTCTTTGCCTGTTAAACTGTTTTTATCTCAACCCATGAGTTCCCTTGCTTTTACTCTTCCAATTCTGTCTCCCATCCCACATAGGGAAAGTGAGCAGCTGCATGGAGCTGAGCTTCCCATTAGGGTTAAACCATGACAGTACCAGTCAGGTACCACCTTAGGCCACTGTCACCACTAAAGGCTTCCAAAATGACAAGCCAGATCCTCTCCCACTCTGAGATAGTTTCCATGACATCATCAGCATAGCTCCATTGTTTTACATTAACTTAGTTTCATCCAAGGGTCCTTTTACAATGACTCTTGAGCTGGCTTTTCATTTATTGTTGTTTCCTTTTACCTGGAGGGCAGGATTTTCCATGAAAAATTTCCACATTCTGACACCTCTGCTATCAATCCAAACATAAAGGTCAGCTTGCCAACTTACAACTTTAGGAGACAGCACACAGCAAAACTCATCACCAGCAGGACCCACCCTGAAACATCCTGATTCAAGAACAACATCAGCTGAAATTCAGCCTGTCTTCTGAGCCATGAGGCTGCAGGAGGGCTGTGCCATGGGTGAATCAGACAGGAGGGAAACATGGAATAGGAGGTCTTCTATAAATTTCATAAAGGCAACTGACATTTCTACCTTTTCCTGACTGCACAGCACACATAAAATCCTTAAACTGCTGCTTGCCAAAGGCTGGGGGTTACCAGCAGGTAAAGCACAGTAATTACATTTCTTCTTTCAACATGTCCTCCTGGCCTCTGACTGAAAAAGGATCCAGAGTTACACAGGATTCAGCTTGACCCAAAACACCCCTTCCAATTCTCAGCAAGAAGCCAGGATGTTCCAACATCCAATTTAGAGGATGATGGCACTGTCAGCCTTCCCTTCAGCTATTACCAAGCCAGACCCCTATCTTGAGGGCCAAATCTCCTGTTAGCTCAGGAGGAGGCAAGTCAGGACTGTGGAATAACAGGTTCCCTAAAGATGAAGTTCTGTTCTGAAGCAATGACTTAATTTGGGCAGAGGAGAGAGGTGTTTAGAGAGAGATAGATGTTTGTGCCTGGAACAAGAACAAGCAGAGGAAGCAGCTCAGCAAATGATATGATTTTAGGTATTTTTAGTAAGGTAATGCAGCAGTAAGAGGAAAACAAAGAAAAAAGAGCAAGAAACAACAGAAATCAGTTTGGCTTCAAACAGCTAGAGTGGGATCACACTGGTGCCTCAAAGCAAGCTCCTGGTCACCACCTTTATGGGCAGGCAGAATAAACCCATTCCTGTGATCCCACTGTCCGACAGAAAGCCTAAGCCTGGAGTGGGACTGAGCACACCCCATCCCAGTGGATTTTAATCACACCCCACCAAGACATGTGCCTCTTTGCCCATCTGCTCCTGGTTGCTGCTGGGAACCCTCCCATCACCTCTGACTGCAGAAACAGCAGCTGCCATTTAATAATGTGGAGACACTCTCAAATACCCATCCTGGCAGCCATCTGGCTTCACATCACACACATCCCTGCCAGGCAAAGCCAAGGGTATTTCATCTCCTGCCACCAGTAGCAGAAGGATGGACTAAGACACGAGCAGGACTGATGGGAAACAGGAGACATTATAACCCAGCAAGAAGCAGAGGGAGCGTGCTCAGCAATACATCCATGCAAACAAAAGGGGCTCTGTCTTCCACAAGCAACAATTGTGAGTTTGCATTCCCCGAGGGCCCATTTTGAACAATGCTCCGTGAGCTCTCAATCACTCTTTTTGTCTGTTTTCCCCTGTTTTTCCTTACCATCATCATTTTTGCTCATCTCAATTTCCATTCTCCAGGCTTTGAGTGCAAACACAACAAGTCAGATCTTTACACGTTCTAATTTGGTGCAATTCCCTGGATGTCCATACAGCAAGGTTGATTTAATTCAGCCTTGTATCTTCAAAGGACCCTTTAATAGCAATTACAGGCCAGATGAGTGGGATTTTATTTTCCAATCAAGCCAGGTTAACTCAATTCAGAAGTGCTGAATTTTGCCCAGCTGTGCCATTCAGCTTAGAGTTTTGCATTCTGTGCAAATGCTGGCAACATAACAGGAAAGAGATGAGAAAACAACACTTCCTGAGAGCACTCTTTTGGACCCATGTTTGTGCAGTATAAATGGGACCTTGCCTCGTGTGAGATTTTTAGATGTATATTTTTAGATCAGTATTTGAGATAAAATCCCCTTATCAAATTAAGCATCTCATGCTACATCCATGGGTGAGAATTTGACCGCAAGACCTAAGATGGATATCTTCCCTGTGTGGCAGAAAACATCACAATGTTAACAACATCAAACTTGGATGCAGCGCTCGGTGTAATTTTAGTTCAGCTGCAGAATTTCACTGGGCAGGAATTTCAGATGAGAGTTTTGGTGTCAGACAAGCTGCTGGCTTGGGAGAGGACTCATCTGAGCCACATCAGCTCGACTTTCTGCCTGCTCCCCACTCGTGGCATTACTGTCCTGCGAAGGAGAGGAGGGACCTTGCAGATGTCCTCCCTAGTGGGACTCCTCAGGCATCCAGAGCTGCTGAACCCTGGGCATCCAGGAAAGGACAGATGCAGAGGACCACAGGTTAAACTGCTTCTCTGAAATATGTCAGTGTGGATCTCCATCTGAACAAACTCAAGGCAAAGTGATGTCAAAGTAATTTCAAAGAGGATTCAGCAACGTGCAAAAAGGCATCACATACTTATTTTTTTTAGTCCCCATCTCTATCACATGGACCATAAATCATCCATCTTTTAAAAAAATAATAAAGTTGGCAAAGAAAAAAAAAAGGCTTTCTACACAAACCTTTATTCATTAAAACATGGCAAGAAACAGAGCTGCCAACAGCTACACCTACACTCATCCTCTGAATTAGGTCTCTTCAGCAAGTTAACATCCTTTCCCCCATCCAGTTTTCCTGCTTGCAGATACTGAGACAGAATGAGGTTGCAAAGAGATTTCTATTACCATCACTTCCTTCCATGCACGCTTCACTTTCACACTTTGTTCTTCCAGGCAGGGCTTGGGTTTCTTTTATATTGTTTATCTTTTCTTGCTCGCCCGCTTAAGTTAAGACAACAACATTTTGTTCTGTATTGCCACGGCTCTTCCATGGTGATTTGTTAATAATGTTGGGTTTGCAGTCAAATGACTGGAAAGATAAAAAGCTGGCAAGCTGCTTCCCTCATTAGGGAGCAGCTCTCAAGCGCTCTGGTGCCAGCCCATTAGCTGAATTATTCAACAGAAGAAAAAACACACGACAAATAAAAATAATAAAAAGCTACAAGAGTAGGGAGGGAAGGGCAGTTCATCGACTTTGGTGCTGCTGTAAAAGTTTGGCAGCATTCCTCAAAATTCATTTTGGGATTAAACCCATCGAAGGAGCTGCGGCAAGGCTGAGTGGCTGCACAGCAGCAGACAGAGGCTGGCATTCATAACTCAGATACAGGACTGTATTGTTGCTGTCTTGAACTGATAATGAAGAAGCCCAAGGGGGAAATATTTCCAAAACCATAACGTAAGGGATCTGTTTGTGTGCAGTTTGTGAGTAACTGGTGGTGTTGGAAATCTTCCATATCCAGCCACAGGCTTTAAGCATTGAAACAACTCACCATGAGGAGTCACAGTAATAGTCTGTGTGTGTTCTTATTGTGCAAAGAATACTGTGTAATTCAGGGGAGCTTAACCACCCATGGCAGAGGAAAGTGCTGCCTTGCGTGTGCCACTGGCAAGAGGAGATGACGTGTGACATCTTGTGCCACAACAAAGCTGTGAACTGGACCAAAAACTGATGAGAAAGTTGAGATTGCCCAGCATCTGTTCTTGTGTAACCTAAAAAAGAGAAAGTGCTCGATTCAGGCACAGAATTAAGCAGGGTGGTGAAGACCCTGAGGATCCTCGTATCGCAGGGAAGCTGCATGCAAGTGGGCAAACCTGGGGTCTCCATCTTAACTCTTGAGGGAGATCAGAGATAAAACAGAGCTGGTAACCCAAAGATGCCTCCAAATCATGGACCAAGTCCTCCCCTGCAGAAGTCAGTACTCAGACTGGATGGCACAGAAGAGCATGGAGAACTGTCCATACTCCAGAAGCAACACGGACAGGGAGAAGGGTGTGTGTTGAAGCATAAATAGAGATTGTGGGATTTAGATATCAACTGGCAATCAAAAGGAGGAGGAGTTTGGATTTCTCAAAGCAAAAACATTCAAATATTGGGAAGAAAACAGGAAAAACACAGATGAGATTTCTGACTTTTCTTACAGCTTATATAATTTCCTGTGATAAAGCAAAAGGCATTGAGTTTTATACAGTTACATAAGTTATAGGCATCTGCTTATCTTAATTGGCATGTGATATTAGGAAGGTAAAACCTGAGGCTAGAGGACAGGAAAGCACATCCTTTAGCTACTGCAGAGCCTGAAAGAGCAGCACTGCTTATGCAGCAGGCTGCCGCCCACACTCATTCCCAGGCAGGTTCTTCCTTTCACCCAGAAACACTGTACAAATAGATTTGTGTATATTTTTGTGAGGAGATTGGTCATACATGCATTTTGTGCAAAAGTAACTTCAGTGACGTGAGCCCCTGAGAGGAATCTGCACAGAAGCCAGAATTCCATGCCATGGTCATGCTGACAGAACAGGATCTAACAAATGAGGAGAAAGCAGGAACAATGGAATTCAGAGAATTCCATTGGAATGGAAGCTATTAAGTCACTTTAGCTGATGACCCAGACAGAAAGAGAAGCCAGGCAGTGAGATCTGGTGATGACACTGAGCCCTCATTTAGAAGAGGACCCAAATATCACAAGCATGATATTAAAGAGCACCCCAGTAATGTAACAGGGCTGAAAGAGAACAGCAGCCCTGCTCTTAGGGAGCAATTAGAATTTTTGCTGGGAAAACTTGACCTCTGGTCTATTGCTCCCAGAGGGGAGGAAAGCACTGGATAAACAGAAGCAAGCTAGTGGCTGCAGATACCAAGATAACAGAGAAATCTTACACAGCGGGCTGAGAGATTTCTGTGGAGCAGGGAGGCATCAGGGCACTGTGTAAGGCAATGAGTTGCCTTGGTGCACACAGCTGGAACCAGAATGGAGGGGTTCCCACACAAGGGGCTCAGGGTATTTACCTGGAAATGTGAGGGCTCAGAAGGAATGTGATTACAAGGAGTAACATTTAGAAATGTAGAGATATTTACATAGGAAAATGAGGTTATTGCATGGACTGAGGGGTGGAGAGGCTACAAATGTGTTCTGATGTTCCCTTCAGGCTCTCCTCCAACCTTCACAACCCAAAATTTTTATGGAACCTTCTCAACAGCCCAAACCTTTCATGGCATCTGGATATGGCTTTGAAGGTGGGGAAGGCAAGTAGCCTTTACTCCCAACACACAAGCCCTGTAAAGATGGGAAGGCATGTCATGGGAAACAGGCTGAAAAGATGGAGCATCTTGGAGAAGCTCTGGTGCCAGCTTAGTGTCTTCCCCAGAGATCCCCTAAAATCACCATCCTTTGAGGTAATGTGTGTGGAAGGGAAGCATCCCAACACTAGCAGGATCTCTGTCAGGTGACAGTGTTTGCAATGTTACACTGATGACAGCTGATGTCTGCACATCAAGGAGATGAGTGCAAGTCACCATCTGATTTCCTAAAGATCTCCCTCATCACCCCAGGTTTTTAAGAATCAAAAGCAAAATTCAAATTCAAATACTTGGCTGAGACTTTTGCAAATTTCTCCACGGAATCAACAAAGCAGGAGAGGAGCTGCTGGTGCTGAGGAGTGCACGGCTTTGCCATTGATGAAAGTGGAGGCCTTGCTGCTCCACACACCTCGGGCAGTGCCTTTGGCAGTAGGAAGTGTGCTGACATGTTCCAGCCAAGGGCCATTAATCAGAAGCCAGTGTAATTGAACACTCCCACTGCTGCTCAATTAATCTGATCACTCCCCCTATAAATCCCCAACTGCAGCCTGTGACTGCAGCAGAGCTCATTGATATGCCAGCAAGGTTTCCAGTTAGGATCAGACAGACTGTTCTGGCATTTCCAGCCCAAGCCTCAGGACTGTGTTCATGCCACCAGCACAGATATCACTGCTGGCTTCTTGCAGTGCAACTGCATGGGGAAACCAGCTGCTCCAACAGCACATTTGGTGAAAAATAGTGAGATGAAGGCCTTCAAAGCTGCCCAAGCTGTTTAGACCTAAAAGGAAAAGAAGTGGGATTGTCAAACCTTTAGGAACCTCATGGTGTTTCCTACAGGAGTGGGAACCTGCTCTAGTTTCAAGAAAATCTTGAAGTAAATTGCTCAGAACAGAGCAGTTTTACAGCTGTTCTTGCCTGCATTGCAATGGATCTGAGAACAGGTGCAGGGATGGGAGGGAAACACTCTGTGCGAATGAAACACCCCACAAATGGCTTTGCAGGGCATCATAGCACTGTGGGGCAGCTGCAGGCCAGTCACAAGGAAAAGCTGCACCCTGATGCTGCTGGAAGAACATGTGGGGGATAAACAGGACCTTGCCAAGCCAGGGATGACATGAACTTTTCCCAAAATACAGAAAGACCTTCTGGATGGTGTACTCCACTTATCATGGAGACAATTAGGAGATTGATGTAAACTCAGCTTGAAAATACCCAAAGTAGGTTAAGAGTTCTCTGTAGAGCAGAAAGGATACGACACAGCTCAACACAAGAGGAAATCAGCCAGTGTGGGAGCAACACTTGCTGAAGTCACTTGGAAGCTTTGTACAAGAGCTTGGTGCTTAGGCTGAGCACAGAAAGCATTTGCTCCACAAAAGTTTTCCATGGCAGGGAAATACATTTTCCTCTGAAAGCAGCCCATGGATAATGTCATACAGAGCACACCACTCATGTGTGAATTATCCAAAGGAGTCCACTCCTGTATCATCCCAGCAGTGCTGAGTACAGCCCATTCTGCCCTCCCCTCTCCAGCACTACTCGCCTCAACCCCTCTGCTAGAAAACAAAAATCAATCTGCTTCATCCACCACCACCAGAAGTCCCTGGATGGTTCTGTCACCAACAAAATCCCTTGGCAAAGCTTAGTGACAAGCAGGAGCAGTCCCGCAGGTCTCCAGCAAACAGCGATGTGGCTCCAGGGGTTGTTTCTCCACCTCATTCCACAGCAGGCTGCAGAGGCCATGGCAGGCTGCAGGAGCAGCCTGGATAAGCAAGTGAATTTAGAGCTGCTACAAGAAGAACATCAGGGTGAAAAATAGGAATGAAAAAGGGAGCAGGAAATAGATGAGGCAGCTCTGCTTTCCCCACAAGTAGTCTGGAGCTGGGTGCAGGCACTACTCTTACAAAGGCAGCTGACAAGAAAAGCTCTGAAGTCCTGAGGGTGATGATTTTGGGCAAGGGAACAATGAGGGAAGCAAGATTCCCACCCATATACACACACAGCATTGCCTCAGAACTGGCCACAGGACTAATCAGATGCAGTGCCAGTTAGCTTTGCTGTGGATCAAAGAGAAAGCAAAAACATGAAGCATCTGACTCCAAGCCCCTCTGTACCCTCTGCTCTGCAGAGTCCTTGCCCTTGCCCTGCTTCCTGCCTGGCAAAACATTCCAGGAGGCCCAGTTCCCCCTTCCCTCCCACTCCAGGCTGAATCAGAGCAAAGTTGCTGAACTGGGGCTGCTTGTCAGCCTGCCAAACTTTGCTAACCAATCTTAGTGTGAAAGCAGCTGTGACAGGCAGCAACAGAAAATCTGGTGTCAAATTAATTAGCTGGAAGGGACCCAGCCAAACACTGGTACTGTGGCTCACAACCCCTGGATGAGTCAATTCTCACCCTCCTCAGTATTACAGATGTTGAGCTGGGTGCAGAGTCCAATTTCCCAAAGCAGCCCATGACAGCAAGCTCCCAGAAGACAATCTGAAGATGAAGAATTTCTTCTTGAGTTGGGTGGTTTTTTTCTACATTGTGAGTTTGTGTCTCAGTGACATCTCCCTCCAGACTTGAAAGAGTTTTCTTTTTTCGACCAAAACAATGGCAGTGAAATGGCACCATTGGTTTTACAACTTTTTTTGTTCTTCCCAGAGAAGTGAATTTCTATGGCTGGAGAATTTTAAAAGTGCTGATGGAATCTGACAGGGGTAACTAAACACACATGAGGAAGGGAAGGAAGGGAAGGAAGGGAAGGAAGGGAAGGAAGGGAAGGAAGGGAAGGAAGGGAAGGAAGGGAAGGAAGGGAAGGAAGGGAAGGAAGGGAAGCCTTTCAGTTACCATGGCAGTATGTTTCCATGGAAGCCAAATTTGAAGCCTGTTGCTGCCACTGGAATGGCCCGAAGAAAATTATTAGTTTTGAAAATTAACAAAGCTACTCAGTACCTTGAAAGCCAGCCCACCCACAGCCCTCCAAATAACAAAGGCATCTTTGCATCCTTGACAAAAGATTCAATAAACATGTGGGGAAGGAAGAGAGAGCAGAAAAAATACTACACAATGAAAAACGGGAGCTTCCTTTTATGCAACCAACAATGCAGAAACCACACTGGTAAGCACAAGGCTGAGTGCACTTTGTGAAATACTGCACATAAAGGTCAGCAAAATCCTACAGAACATCCTGCAGGATTGGCTCCTGAGGGGACTGCTTTGAGACTAGAGCTGCTTAGTTGCCAGTTGTTTGAAATTATTTCCCCATAAATCATGCTGATGGCTCTCCCCCAGCTTGCTCACCCACCTCCCAGAAAAACCTTGGGGATGGAAAGCAAAATTTTCTTGTGGGTTGCTAATCAATATTAAAGATCAGCTTAGCTGCTCTGATGCTCTCCTTGCTGGTCAGAATAACTTTCTGAATTCTTGAAGGTCACTTTGTGCCTTCCCAACCCAGTTTCCCCACAAGAAGACACTTTTCCATCATTTTTCAGAAGCCAGGGAGCCCACACAAGCTGCCTGGTGTAGTTTATCACAGGTAACTGAAGAAAACATGGCACAGATTCAGCCCTTCCCAAAGGAAGGGCACTGGGATTCAGTGATGAAGCATTCATGTTCCACAGGCTGCCAAACAAGAGATTCACAGGCAACATAAGCAGACCCAGCACTACCTCAAAAGCACAGATCAGAGTGCCTGATTTAGTGACCTTCCACCTAGAAGCAAGAACCTCTTCCTCACTGACATGAAAAGAGCATTGTAAAAACCTTCCAGATGAGGCCCTCTGGGGATAACTCACCTGAAGAAAGCTGAACTCTCAGTGAAGAGTAAAGATCAGAGGGAAAGAGGCACGTGTTGGATCATCAGCTGAATCTGACTTCTCGTTTCAAGGCAAAGAAAGATCCAAGACCTGCCCTACTGAAACATCACTCCTGTACCCCTGGCAAAAGGTCTCCTGTGCTCTCTGCTACCTCTCTTGTCCAGGAGGAAAAGAGAAGGAGAACTAGATCATTTTAAAGCAAGTTCAACTAAAAGCATTTCCTTCAAAAGAAAGGCAAGTCCAAATAAAGGGCCTGGCACCTGGTTTGGGATTCCTGCTCTGCTCAGATTTCACTCAGGGCATGAGCTGCACAGAGCACTGGGGAGTGCTGCATCCCACGCCTCCAGGAAAACAGCCTTCCCCACCCAAGAGCCACAGAGCTCCAAAGAAACTAAAAAATGACTCTGCAACAGGCACTCAGAACTAGACTACACATGAGAGCAGAACAATTGGCTTAAGTTAACACCTCTTCCCTGCTTGGCGCTTTTCTCAGTTCCCAATAGGAAATCTGAGACCACAGACTGATAAATAAAATAAATCAATAGAAGAGAGAGGTATGCCTAGTCCTCAGAGACTTCAACTGTCTTAAATCCAGTATCACACAAAAAAGTAATTCTCTTTTCTGTGTCACCAAAAATAAATAGGGGAAAAAACCACAACAAACTGCCAAATGTGTTAAATACATAACTTAGGGCATTTTAATTTAAAAAAGCAAAATACATTTCATCATTCATCGGCTGGCACGACGTATAAAAACTTTTAAATAACAACTTTAATATTAGTCACAAAATACAGCATGTTTTATAAAAATAGCTATATGCACTGATATTACTGATGTTGTAAAACCACTCTGAATAGGCCATGCAAAGACATTCAGCTCTGACCTTTCAACTTCCAAGTGCTTGTTGCATCTGCTACTTCATTCCTTCTCAGTCTGCTTGGGAGGGTTTTGTGCCGGCACTTGGGAGCCTCCTCCACCCCCCTGCACAAAAAGCCCTGGAAAAAGGTTTCAAAAAGGGCTGACAAGTTAAGGTGCATCATGGGCATCTCAGTGGCCCAATTTTCACAGCTTATGTTTCAGAAAGTGCTCAACATCTGTGTCCTTCTCCATGGACCTCCTTTTGGTCACTTAAAATCTTCAGCTTTTCAGCCAAAACCCTTCCAAATTATTCTTGGCTCTGTTGCACCACGGTATTGAAACTGAAAGCAAAAATCTAGACACCCAGCCTGAGATTACTACAGGAGGCAGAATTCTGTGGCTGCAGCACCATTTTTGTTCAGCTGTACTCTGCTTGTGGCATTTCTGAATTATTCACACACCAAAATTCACTGATGTCTGTCTGTTCACATGAGGAAGTCCAGGTAGGACACACAAAAGGTCATGGGAGAAATACAATTTTACAGAAAGGAAGGTTTAGCTGAGGATAGCATTAATATAATAAAATCCCACATTAGAATTAAAAAGCCTAACAGTAAATATAAACTGTTACATAAACAGCCTGTTGCACTGCAGTTATCAGATTTAAGAATGTAACTGTTCCAAGGGGACATAATGGATATCAAACTCCAGAAAATTAAAAAAGTGATGGTATGGAGTACATTAGAGTTAAGGGCAAAGATATGTCAGATAAAAACCCCACTCCTCCCAGTTTTCACTCCACATGCTGACACACAAACTATCAACAACATAAAAAAGCTGCAGAGCTCTCTCCATCTCTAGAAATATGAGCACCTTTACAGTCCCATCTCATTCCATTTAAGCGTAATGAATATAATGGAGACAGAGATCCACCCAGTCATCACCTTCATTCCTGAGTCTACAGAAAGAGAGGAGGGCACTGTTGGTTGAGAACAGTCCCTACTGCTGGCAATAACAGCAGCACCTTCAAGATGTGCCACCAAGAAGAGCAGCCATCAGCAGGCTTGATGTTCTGCCCGGCAAAGCGTGGGTTTTTCCTGATGTATTCAAGTTTGCATTTTAAACTGTGCTCTTCTAAGAAGAAAATGATGAAAACTTAGTGATTTATCACCTCAAATAATAATACAGCAGCAAACTCATCTTCTGCAGTTAAAAAAACAACCAAACAGTTGAATTATCTTAATGCACTAAATCTGACAGGCAAAAAACATTCCCATAAAAAGCTGTCCCCTTTAAGTTACAAGTCACATCACAAGAGCAAGCTCCTAATCAAAGTGTCGGAAGCAGAGCAGCTTTTATCAGCGCTGAAAATCCAAATAAGAACACAGACTCAACCTGCCCCCGCCACAGCAGCAAAGAACTTCAGAAGGCTTTATGGGGAACTGGCTGGAAGTCGCTGGTCTTGGTGGCGTGTGCCAGGGCCCTGCGCCGGGCCAGGCGGGATTTGGAGGGAGGGGACAGTTTCATGGAGCACACAGCGTGGGCGGCGCTCTCCTGCTCCGCGCTCAGCTCGCTCTCGTGCTGGGACAGCTGCCGGTTCAGGGCGATGGCCTCGGCAGCAAACAGGGTCAGGTCCTTTGTGCTGCTGTTCCTGGACAGGGAAAGGAAAGGAGGAAGCAGTTTCAACACAGGCACTTCACCCGCTTGCCCTCACAGCAGAGTATCTATTTCCAGGCGTGTTTATTTCTTCTACCAAATCATTGAGACAGCCGGCAAAATGACCGGTTAATATTTGCGTTTATCCTCACTCAGAGGACCAGCAATGCATGACAAAAACACTGGGATTTTGGAAACGGCCACAGTTCTACTCCTCCTTCTGCCAAGGACTTCTGATTATAAACCAAGGAAGCCACCTCAGATGTCACCTTAATTTCTACCTGTTCTCAAAGGATAGGCATATGGAGCCATTCTGCTGTCCTTCTCCAGGGAACTGCAGTCCCACTACAACTGCACCTGTGGCTTAAGGAAATGCTTTTCTGATGGGAGAAGCACCTGAAATCACCAGCAGCAGACACAGAAACAGATGTGTGACTCAGGCTCTCTGGCATACAGAGTCTCCCATCAAATCACATCCAATGAGGCTTGTCCTGCTCACAGTAAATGGATATTGTGAGTGCCACCAACTGCAAGGACAGTCAGATCCAAGTCTGTGTTTATGGTGATTATTCACCCATCAGAAAGCAGTCTCTTTGGGTAACACATGCCTTTATGCCTTCTTCTGCCCCTCCTGGGCAGAAAGCTGACAAAACGATCATTATTTCCTATCTAAGATGACCACTGCACTGCAGGAATTCCCTCTAATGCTTTCCCCACAAACAAGCAAGATTATATCATAAAGAAAATTCAGAGCTTTAATACTTCTGATGTTCTTAACAAAAGTAGTGTGGCACATTTATGAAGCTCCATTCTCAGCCAGGGATGTTACCTCCTAATTTGTCAACTCCTCTCTCCCACCCGTTCTTTCAGGAATTATTCTTGGCCAAGTTTACAGATGTTTAGAAAATAAACCCTACCTTTGAAGAACTTGAGGGGTGGGCAATCCCCTTTCAGGAGCCTGCTAGAAGAAGCATTGCAGAAGTTAGTTACATATTAGCAGCTGGGAAGCTTTCCCAAGAGTGACAAAAAACAAGTGACTCCCCCAAATCTTTACAGATATTGCAAATAAACAAATTCACTGTGGGCCAAAGCATATGTCATAATCTGTCTCCCCTCACAAGAAGATTTCACAGCTTGCAGGTATAAAACTACAGCTTTGGAAGCTCTCCAGAGGGTCCATTCCTTCTTTCCTGAACAGGGAACTGAAACAGAAGAGGAAACTGCTGTTCTTTTATAACCATATTTACCAGCATTCTACATTACTGTGTTAGCACAATAACTGGTGTACTGCAGTTCTTGCTATTCACAAGAAAGCCATTTAAAATACACAAAGCAATAATTAAACAAAAAAACACTTAAAAGGCTGACATATTCATCCAAATATTTACCACACAGAAAAAATAAAGCCACTGTGTATTATTTAATTAATCAAGATACAAGCCCTGAAACACACAAGGACTCAAATAATAAGTTCAGAGAGAGGGAACAGCTTATTTGTCACTCTGGAAGAAGAAGAACTCTTTATATAAAGGGGAATACATACTCCTTGAACCCATGAATGTTGCAAAACTTGAGCAGCACTAAGTCGTTCTTTGGCATCACAAACCAGAAGCTTTGAGATGAGATCTTTCGCCTCAGAAGAAATATGTGACCAGTCCTTGTCAGGAAATTCATATTTGCCTTCCTGAATGCTCTCAAAAAGCTTGTTCTGATAAAGGAAAAATATTCAATTGAAATACACTGCAACCAGAAGGTTTCTCAGGTGGGACTTCCCACTCACTTTTATCCACCTAATGTGGAGGGCAACAACTGAAACCATCCACTCTCCTTATGCAGTCAATGGAGAGTGACAGGCAGCTCCACAGAGTGGCTCAGTGCAGCCTAAGATGGACACAATACACTGTCTGCTGAAAACACTTCCCCCCACCCCTAAGAGGGCTGCTAAAATACTCCATTTTTAGAAAATAAATTCAGGCCCTGCATGGCAACCCTCCCAGGGTTTTATTCCTCAGCTTTTATCTGAGGAATTGCAGTGACTACCATAAACCACATCAAGGACTACAGAACAAAGGAGGATTCCAGAGTGGGGGAGAGGGCGAGAAGCTCTGAGATCCCACAACAGGAGGAAGGAGAGGCAGTTGCCCAACCTTACTTTAGAAACTGGTATCACTCAACTTCTATACTGCTACCTTCACTTTGCAGTGACAGCTCATCCTCCCAGCCACCTGCCAGCACCAGGCACAGCTCTCCACTGCTGACACTGCAGCAAGTTCTACACCCAGAGCTCAGGGGAGAACTCTGCGCTCCCCACACACCCAGGACATGCACACTCACCTGGCAAACCCTGCAGACTTCTCCTCTGTCCCAGCCACAGTCTGTGCCACAGTTGCCCACGAAAGGGGGGTAACCACTGAGCATGATGTACAGAATCACCCCCAGGCTCCACAGATCACACCTCTTGTCATAGAACGTGGCCTCCTCCATGAAGACTTCCACCACTTCGGGTGCCATGTATTCTGCAGAGCCACACTAAGAAACCAAATTCCATTAAGTTTTCAAAGGGAGGGTCACATCAAAACAAGACTCAGGTTTATCATTTTCCACTCTTTACACCAAATGGCTTGGTGGAAAAGCAGAAATTAGGCATCAGTAAATACTGACATTCCTATCGTTATTTAGCAGCACAACAAGCTGTTCTACATGGCTGTGAACCTTTAATCCAAGGTCAAAATATTAATTTACATCTTTCAGGTTTTTAAATCTTTTCCATTAGTTATCAGACAAGTGTATCAGAGGAATAGATTTCTGCAAGACTTCTGCAACACTGTCAGGTTTTTCTTTCACAGTAAATGGCAAAAGCACAGGACTGTAGTTTTTCAAACCAATGTGCATTATAAAGCTACACGCTGATTAGAGAGCTTGCATTCTCCTTAGCTCATTGGCTTGGCTACAGAACCAAACATGGGGAAATGAATACAAAACTAAGGTTCAAAGTCTGTCCATAAGCAAACAAAAATGGGCACAAAAAGTTTCCCCATCTGATTGTGTAAGAGATAAGCAGGACCAATGTGTCACGTGCTGGCCAACAGGAGAATTAACACTGAGCTCCTGTGCGTTTGTGTATTTGTTCTGTGACTGGGAAAGCAAGACAGCATTTACCACACATACACTTGATTGAAATGAACTGCCCAGCACTGGGTGTAGTGGCACTAAGCCCTTTGGAAAGTCTCCTCTGGAGATCAGAAAAATTGGTTTATAGTAGAACAAAGAAAGCACAAAGCCACAACAGGTCTCTCACCGGCGTTGTTAATTCAGGAGTAGTTATGGGAGTATATGCACTGTTGAGCTTCACCCCACTGCCAAGATCAAAGTCACATATTTTTACTGGTGATATCTAAAAAAAATAAGAGGTCAGGAAGACTGGGATTAATGCAAAACATATGAATATGTGAAGTAGAAAACCCCAGGACGGAACACAAATCCCTAGTGAGACTCAGCCCCTTACAGCCACCTTCTACTCCTTGCATTCACCTGCCCTGCCCCAGCTGCACCCACAGCACCAGCACCCGATCCTACTACATTATTTTTTAATTTGGTTAGGCAAGTGCCAGTACACATCAGGGCACTTTGAAAACTGATCATATAAAGTGACCAGCTGGCCTCTAAATGCTGCTTGTCTCTCTGAGTACTGGCTCAGAACAGATGAGGCACTAGGGTGTCACTGCTGTCCCTCTACAAGGCCAGTTGGCTTTTTATCTCTTAGCCAGATGTTAATATTTTCACAGCTCAAAGAAGAATTTAGTCTCCTTCAAGCTTCAGTTCTGTTAAATTTAGTTGAAGTTCACTAGTGAGTTCAACAGTTTTCAAGACGAGAAAAACCACAAGGATTCTTTTTGGGAACCAAGTTTAAAAAATTCAGTTTGGAAAGTTAAGAGACCAGAGCAGCACCTTTTCTGGAGATTCACACAGGATGTTTTCAGGCTTCAAATCCCTGTGAGCAATACCTAAACAGAGAGTACAAATGTTCATTAGAAAGAATGTTCATTAAAACAAAATGTTCATTAGAATAAAACTCTGCTGTTTTATTTCTCATAACTTCTCTTTATTAGAAGGTGTCCTGGGAAATATTCTAGGTCTGAGCCTGCTACACACACCTGCCCCTCTTAAATATAATAATTTAATTGTAAAGTGCAGCTGTTAAATGTCACTGTTGCATCCTGCTATATCCTTATCATCCTTAACTGGACAGGAGAGTCTGTCAAGCAAGTAAGAACCTAACATCAGAACTTTTTGTTAGCCCAAATTAATTATATTCCTTAAAACCAGCTTATTAAGATTAATGACCTGTAAGAAAGTTTAGTGGTTTACACAGTTGAATGAAATTATTTTGGTGCCTTTTACAGTGAAGTTGCTCTTTCCAGGTGGATCAATTGGCTTGCTGAACTCCTACCAGCACAGACAGTACTTGAGGCACTCTCCTCTGAAAAAAATCCCCCAATTCCCAGATGAAAATATCCCTTTGAGGTACATACTCATTGCTGAAGCAAATGAAAAATTAAAGTTTCAGTTAGAGATGCTGAAGAAAAGCTAAAGGAAAACAACCAAAAGGCCTCTTCATTCGACTCCTATCAGAATAGGCAAACCTAACAGGGAAGCACAAAGTTATCCGTGTAATCCACATGCAAGGTGGTTCTCTGTCAAAGAGGTTCTTCAAATGCCTAAAAACACAATTTCTGGAAGTTCTTCATTTAATATGATCAAACTCAAATGGAAGGTAGAAAATGAGAGGCAAAAAAAATCAAATCAAATGAGCAACTTGGCTGTAATTTAACTGCAGTCTAGTCTTGATTTAGCAACTTACACTCCAAGAACACCTTATATTACTTCAGAGTACAGGAAGGAAAATTCCACCAAACTCTAGGAAAGGGAGCTTTTAATGTCATTTCTTCAGCACACTCTACAAGATGTGGCTTAAAATATAACAGCACAGCCCCAGTCTCAAGGAATTAGTCTTCATATTGACACAGTGCACATGGCTTTGGCACAAAAGATGGCACAATGAACCCACTGAGGTGGCCGTGCTGACATTTGCAACAAGGCTGACCAAACTCCCAATGGTTGGCTTGGCTCACAATGGGAAAGCCAACAGTGTCTTTTTGTATTATTGTGTGAATTCAAATGTCTGATTATGTAATATTTGATTTTGCACTTGCACAGAGCACTGAGAAAACAACAGCCTTTAAACACCTCTCCAGTAGATTATTAGCAATAAAGCACACACATCCCAAGTGGGTGTAAGGCAGGATTATCATCCAGCTGAGTTTTAAACTACTCCTGTCAAAAGAATTAGTTGTCCTCATTCAAATTTTTTTAAAAGCATTTAGCTATAGGACTTCACCATTAAGCTGTGCAATAAAACTGCTTTAATTTCCTGTTTACTTTAGTGTTCTGTACCCTACTTACTAATTATTTTAATGTCACACGGAAGAACCATAAAGAGAACAATAAAATGAAAAGGGGATGTAGCTGATTCTGCAAGCTATATCCCTGCTGCCCCAGCTCACAGCAAACAACAAGAAAGCAGATTGCTGCTCTACAGCTATTTTAATCAATCACCCTACTCTTGTTTGGGAAAAGGGGAATTAAGACTAAAAGCTGAGAGAGAACTACAAAAAGGTATTAGCTCAGTTGGTGTTAAACCTCTTGAGTGGACTACCTGGACTTGCAGCTGTTAAGAAACCCACTACAGCCTTGCACATCAAAAAATATTTTTTCCACATATTCAGCCTAAGTTCCCTGCTTCTTATATGTCCCATATCTCAGAGTCAAAATCTCCTAAACACAGGGTATTCAAGAAGCACATTCTCTGAGGGTTTAATGTTGAATTACCACATAGACAGGCTGTGAAGATTCCATAAACTCTTGATCCAAACTAAGTTTGGTTTCACATTCTAATTAACTTTTTGCAACAGACACAACATGTGAACAAGATCCACATTCCTCAGGTTTACCCCTTTTATTCCTGTGCACCGATACCATTTTCTTTTTAATGGGTTCAACTTGTTGAGGTACCAGTGCTGTGATTCCAACTCAGCATATAAACAGTCCTGTGACTTGAAGGAACTAAACATTGATTGATCCAGGGCCAGTACTAAGCAATTTAGGCAGCAAAAGCAAATCTGCTGAGATCTACCAGGCTAATCAGAATGGCAAAAAGGAAAGAAAAAATGCATCAAAATAAGTAACCCATAAACAGTCTCCAATTACATGCCATTCTATTCAGAGCTAGTCACTGTCACAGTAACTGAAGCTGCAAGGCCAGAAAATCACAACCTAGGAAAAACTTCAAAGTATCCATCATGTTCAGCCCAAAAATATACTCTTGGATGACCATAATGCACAGAAATTTTTGAATTTAAACCAAAGTATTCCCAAGTCAAAAAAGCAGCAGAAAAACACTAACATAAAAAAAAAAAACACCTCTATAAACATAACTGCTTTAAGTCTAAGCAAATTCCAAAGGAATTGAGGACACCTTCAAATAAAGACTATGGTTCACTTAGGTCTCTCAATTTAACAGTGAGAGTCTAGATGGGGGGGCCCAAAAGCTACTGCAAACCAACTGGTCTTGTGACCAGCAGAAATTCTGAGTAATGACAAAGAAGTTAACTCTGTTGACCTGAAAAGATGAGGAAATTAAAATTTTATTAGATTCCTTTTGAGCAACCTTTATATGGTGGCTTGTGTAACAGGAACAAATAGACTCAACCCTAATGTTAATCCTCTCTGGATGATGATTCAAGTTTTCTTCTTGGAAAGCCTGTACCTTCTTAACACTCCCAATTACTGAAAATACTACAATATGAAAATAGCACCGTAGAGGAAAACAGCTTAGGTCATCTGGCACTGCTGTAAATGGGAACACGAGCAAGAGCTGGCCACTTAGAGATAAATGTGCTTTATAAACTGAGTGTACACTATTAACTAGTAAAGATGGAGGCAGCCTTCTCTCACCTTTTGTATGAAGGAAGTCCAGAGCAGAGGCAATGTCTCTCACCACTTTGCTTGCTTCTCGTTCATTGAAGTGCTTCCTCTTTTGGATATGGGCCAGGATTGAGCCTGTCAGGGTAACAGGTGAAAGGGAAAACCTCAGTACGAATGCTGAACTAGTTCCAAGCATCATGAATCCATAATCTCATTTTCACACTTTATATAGCAGCCTTTCACAGCAGGCAACTTCTGTGGAGCAAAGAGGGGAATGACTAAGAAGAAAAGGCACAACTGAGCAGCTTCACCACTTAAGTGTGCTAGAACATAATTTTCAAACAGTGCAGCTTCTAGTTTAGGCACAGCATGAGAGGCAATCACTTTTTACTGCCCCAGGACATGACTGGCCTGTTTTCCACACACTGGGACAGTAGAGATTTGCCAATAGTACGAGTGAAATTCAAATATCAGCTAAGGAGATGCATAAACACTTCAGCAAAACCCAACCTACCCCAGGTCATGGGTAGTCATACTCAAACTCTCCTCATTTTCTATGTCACCAGGGAAACCCTGCACTGAAAGCCAAGGATACATGTTTTGTGCCTCAACACCATCAAAGTAAAAAGAGATTTGACCTTTAAATACACATCAAATTCCCCACAGGCATCAAGGCAAGGCTTCTGCGCTGACTTAAAGGCAAAATTTGCCCAGGGATATAAAATCTGACAAAAGACCTCTAAATTAAAACATACTGAAGGGCTGGTAGCTTGCAGGCAGAGTCTCACTGGTATCCCTTTAACAAAGAATAAAGGGAGGTTTGATTCCTCATTTTCATAAAGTGAATTCAATCATTCCTCTCAAAAGATTAAAAATTTAAAAAACCATTTAAAAAAATTTTAGAAACCATGTAGTCCACAGAGGTCCCAGCTCCCTAAGCAGCCTTACTATTGCCTTCTATTTTCTTATTCAGAGAGGTGTATCTGTAAAAGCAATCAGGCAAAGAAATTCAAGTAGTAACTACCATTTGTTATTAGCCCCAGCACACTCAACATTTTCTGTCTCAGGTGATTTCACTTTTATTCTTTAGTTCTAAATGTGGAAGGAAATCTCCTACTGGGTAATTCCTGTTCTAATACCATCAACGCTACTGCCATGCCTCCACAGTGAGCACTCAGAGAGGAAAGAGGACATTCAAAAAGAAGAAAGATATGCTCAGATATGCACAGCCAAGCTGTGTCAGCTGGGTGGAGGAAGGCCACTTTGGACCAGGTTATCAGATTTCAAACACAGACATTTTCCCTTGCTAAAACCAACACCACCTAGTTTGCTACAGATTTCTTGAGTGCACAGAGTTCAAATGGCTTTACTGGTATAGCTGTGCTTTGCACCTCTAGAAAGCAGTAACAGTTCTTCAATGTTTCCAGCCCTGTGGAAAAGACCCCACACAGTATTGTTTCTTTGCAGGAAACAATACTGAGCCACCTGAAGCGCTCATTTCACTCAGCAGATTTATCTGAAATTACCTTTCTGAATAGAGCTGATGTTCAAACTCTCAGATAAGAATTATATCAATATCAATAAAAACACACTTTACTGACTTTATATTCAGCCCACATAGAGAATTCTCACGAAGAAAAAATAGCAGGGCACTAGTTGTTCCTACCTCTCCAGTACTCAGAGAGAAAGCATCATACAGTACCTCTCAAAAGGCATTTCAGAGGGGAAAAAAAAAGAGGAAAAAATTCTAAAATCATGCCAGTTCAATCTGATCAGCTCAATTTTAACTCATTCAATTACAAAATACTGTCAGACAAGGACACTGAAGGGACTCCGGACATCACAGTGAACTGAAAACAGATAAAACAGGAGCAGAGCTCCTTCAGTTACCACAGCCACTGGAAGGCAACGTTGAAAATGCCCAAATTATGCTCCAACACTGTAAGTAAGAGCAGCCTCTGAGACTGGAGTTACTGAAGTAAGACTTGCATTGAAGATTAATATTCTCATTCTTGCCAGCCTTGCCATTCACATCAGAATCTGCAGTGCATCAGATCTGACCCTAATTCCTATTCTTTGTCTTCAAACCACATACCTAACCCTTTAAATACTGATTTTTTTTTAAGAGAAAACTAGCCTCAGCCCTAGCTGAGCCTGTAAAATCAGTAGCCAAGAGGGGAGTAGCATTATTATCCTCTCAGCAGCCATGCAGGTACACTGACAACCACAGACTCACAAAGAAGAGGGTTAACTAACGGAAGAGTGTGGCAATGAAAAAAAAAGACAAATGCAGATTCATCTCAATCAGGCCCTATTACAGCTAATTTGTCAGAGACATCTGTGCATTAAAAAAAAGTGTTATGGGAAAATACAATAAAAAGGTGCAGAATTTTGAGAAAAGTTAAATAAAAGCTTCTACTCGAGAAATATACACATCCCTCTCTTTCAAAAATAGTTCTGCATCTATGCAGAAAGAATTTTTATTTCTTGCACATACAGTTTGCTCCTGGAAACATTCTTGACCAGAGACAATAGATGATGTTCTCTGGGCAGCAGGATACTCCAGAAGCTCAGTTCTCCTTTGAAGGCTTGGCCACACTAATTCCAGGTTTTGCACAGCCATGGAATTAGCATGTACTGTAATTATACTCCATGCAGACAGATGTGAGAAAGTCCATGAAGTGCTTGCTGCAGCTTTCCCATCCCCAGATGAGTGGGAAGTGCTGGAGCCCAGTGATCACTCAGGCTCACTTGATGGGCTCTCAAACACCCCCAAGCACAACTGGTTCTCCGTAACAGCAACCCCAGGCACAGGCAAGATGATTTTCATAACAGAGTTCCAGGCAATGAAGTCAATCCTACATTAAGAGAAAACTCTGCCAGAGTACACAGATGCTGCACTAAATTCTCAAGCATTTAAAGTAAGTTCTTCAGTTACTACTTTAAAACAGAGGCAAATAGGAGCCAAAAGATTCAATCAGCAAAGGCACACAGTTTCTGCACAGTACCTCCTCGCAGCTTCTCAAAGACCAGGTAGTATCTTGTGTCATCTTCAAAAAATTCTATTAACTCCAAAATGTTCCTTTAAAAAAAGAAACAAAAAGGAAGGGAATAAAAGAAACAAGCATGGAGTGTACACAAAGCAATGAAGAGTTTCAGCATGGATAACTAGGAACTGCCAGAAGTAACCAAAAATGCAAGTTCTAGCTAAACAAGTTGCTTTGGTTGACTGTGGCATTAAAACATTTCCAACTCCCACTGAAATTTAAGCCTGGGAAACAGGCCAAACACCACACTCAGACAAGATTGTGAGAGCTCTGCTACTGCTCAATTGACAGGAAGATAACTGGTAGTAGGTTGTATTTAATAATTTAAAACATTGCATTTGTGCTGAAGGCAGAAATAAAGAAAAAATAATTAAACTGGCGTTCTTCCTCTCTGGAAATCACAAAACATAACACAGAGGGCTCAAAGGAGACAGGCATCTGTCAACAAGATATTAAATCCAGCTCCTTAGTTGCCATTTTTAGACCAGCTCCTGTTTAGCTCATGTAAATTCTTTGCAGCACAAATATCCCAGGTTGCTTTGAATGTCAAACGGGTAAGTCAGAATTTTTAACCGAAATTCTGCATATGGTCATGTGAGTTTTTCATCCGCTGTGCACCAGATGACCATTTACTCTTAACCTCACAGAAGAAGAAAGACATGGTCTGCTTCTCTACAGCACAACATAAGCCCATGAGTTTGGTAAACAAGTTGGTTTTGAAATTATTACTGTATGTTATATTAAAAATTCAATATAAGCTGCACAATTGTAATATATATACCATCTGTTGTATAGACATTCTAGATTAACAGAGACATCTAAAAGTAGCTTCAGAACTGCCTCAACTCCATCACAGAGCTCCCAGAGCATGCTGCCAGTGCCTGCACAGCTTTTCTTCCTCTTCAGGCATGAGTAGCAGCTTTACAGTTGCCTCATCCTGTGGCTGCATGAAATCAGCACACATCCAAATGAGAACTGTGTTAGTTTTCTGCTGATCTAAGAGTTCCAGTGCAAAAGCAGGAAGGCTGACACAAGGAGGAGGACAAACCACACATCAGGGAAAGGAATGGTGAGATTTCCTTTCCACAGCAGCTGGTATCATGTCAGCTTTTGCTGATGGTGAAATCACAAGGGGGAAGAGTGTCAAAACGTTAATTTTTCATCTGTACAAAAGCCATGCATCATTGAAGCACAATCAAGCTACACTGACCTGGCTGCTAATAGAGTTATGTAATTAATAATCTGTAAATAATTCCCCTAAATTTCACAGGTAAAAAAGGAGAAATTCTTAATATGAAGTAAATCAAGTCCAAATTTAAAAGTGTTTTCAAGGAGTCTACTGCAAAGCTTCTAACCTTGTCACATGTAAAAATTTGAAAACAAATAATCAAAACACTTAAATAAACAAAGACAAGAATATACTTACTTGTTACCCTGGCACTGGTACAGAGTTTCTATCTCACGAAAAACCCGACTCCGACTATGCCCAGCATTTTTTTCAATGATCTGTGAAAAAAGAGTTTTAAGAACTCATATTTGAAAAATTACTGCAGGAACTATGCATATAGCTCTGGAATTAAATAACTGTTCCAAGGTTTGAATCTAGGGCATGCCCACTGGAGAACAACACTCCACCTTTGTTTGTTTGTTCAAGTTCTCATCTGGCATTTGTTTACAGAGCAGTGTCAGCAGAGCTCTGGAAGGCACTCAGAGGACAAGAGAAATTAGGGCAGGAAGAGAAGAAAGGAACTAAGTCCACACATTACACAGCCAGTGACCAGTTACCACAAGCTTTTTCTTGCACAATTTTAACTTTGCAATGTGCAGAACAGGATATCCTCTTGAGTCCTACCAAGAATAGATTTGAGTCACATCAGACACTGAACAGTCAAAAAGAACAGATCTGCCATTAGAGGGATTAAGCAACAAGTACCAAATTCAACACAAAATTAAAGTTTATATTGTAAACTTTATGGAGGCCAAATAATAGAAAGAAAGAAAACATACATTCAATCTCAGAGCCATCAGAAGTCACCTTCCTTCACAACATCCTCAGGTTGAAGAAAGAGGACAAGAGGCTGAGCCTGAATGTTGCTCAAAGCTCATGACATTACCAAGACATCACCACCATCTGTATCCAGGACTCGTTTCTTATTTCTGCAGCCTGAGTTCTCTGGTGCAGAACAGGCAACCATTCACCAGTACTACACAGGTCTCTGCATCTGATCACATCAAATTCCTAATGCAGAGCTTTATTTATTTCAACCTTTAAACTTCAACATTTTACAAAGTACAGAAAAAAATTCCAGCATCTATAGAACTACATTTTTAAAGGGGCTTAAAATTTTGTGCCTGTTTTTGAATAGAGTCAAACATAAAGCTTCCCTATTACTGTTATTTGTGTTTGTAATTAAATGGGGGACTCAGGATAACAACAGATTTGTAAATGAGCCCAGCTTTTCAGTGATATTACAGAAAGAAGATTGGCCTCTATCAAAAATTAAAGCCAGCTTGACATGAACCATTGGCAGCACCTGATGCTCTCTGAACAGCACCCAAAAGCTTGCACTATTTGGGAGGCTATGCTGTATAATGACTTGGCCTCTTCTTTCATAAGAAGAGACAAAGGTTGACTAGAACTAAAGCAGGGCATGAGAGGAAAGCTTGCCCTGAAATCAAATCACAATGATTTACTGTTTGTGATTTCTACCTGCAGCTGATAAACCAGTTCACTCCAGAGGCACAACACTTAAGATGACAGGTTTACTCAACACTTATAAAACAAGCTAATTTCAAGCATCAAAAATTTCCTAGAAGGATTTGCTATTACCCACTCTACTGCAGGTTTTCCCTGAAATAGTCAGAGGGAGAAGACATCACAGACAGAAGTGATGCTGCTTTTAGTCTCTACTTACTTTGACTGCATATTCTTTCCCAGTTTGGAGACTGACAGCACCCTGAACTTTAGCATATGCTCCCTCACCAAGCAGCTCAGCAGTCAGCTTGTACAAGTCTGCCAAAGAAATCCAGAACAAAGGACATATCCATCAAAGTGAATTTTGAAAGCGAAAGTTATTTTAATGAATAACGTCAAGACAAGCTCTTTATGTGATCAGCTTCCCTCAAATTAATGTAGTATTAAAGCAGACATGCCAGTCTTAATTACACTCCCTTTTCCACCTCCCTCTTTCAAGTTCCAGAAAAATTAAGAAGTAAACTTTATTACAGCATCAAAATTGCTGAGATAATAAAACATTTCTAGTGTGAAGCTATGTGTAATCTCTAGGACCTCAGCCACTTTCCCTGTCTTCATGTAAAACTCAAACATTTTTCCGGTGGAAAACAATTCTTTGCTCAGAAAGTGCCTACCATACATAATCTACTTGCAGAGATGGTGTTTTAAGTTATAACAAACTTGAACATTTAAACCTAGAATGCTGCTACCATTTTTATTTGACATGTACCTCCCATTGCTACTTGCCAACTAAGAAGTTTTATACTGCTCAGTTTTCTCACTGAACTATATTTTACTTACAAAACTTCACAGCATTTGTGCACACATCTATTCAATCAAAACCTTTTGACATCAGCCCTGTTCCTTAAAAAAAATGCAATGTTTAGCTAAGAAAACAGCAGAAGCAAAGCAGACTGTAACAGTTAAAAGCTTTTAAATTGTCGCCAACCTTCAAACTTCCCAGGGACCTGATCTGTGGCTCTGGTTCTTTTCTTCTTTTTCCTTTTCCCACTGTCTGCTATGGGGACAGGCTGGCTGCTGACCATCTCTGTGTGGCAGAACATAGAGGTGACTTTAACAATCAATGACTTCAGGAGAAAATACACATGCTCTTGTGTGTTTATGTCCTTATCTATCCAAAGGTTTCTCTGCTTTTCTTCACCACAGGCTGCCACCTCTTTCCCAAATATCAGAGGAAACCTAAAAAGGAAATTCAGGTGCCAATTAATAGTTTTGGGGGTTGATAAAGAGATGTAAAAACATCTCTAGGAGGAAACAATAATGCATTTATACTGAATACTTATCTCACAGCACAGTAAGGCAAGGCACAGAAATAACCCACAAGAGAACACGTGCCCTGATACCAGACAGCACTTGCAGCCCTCACAAGGGCACTCCTCTGAGCTATTCTGCTGTTTTACAAAAGAGATTTTTTTTTCAAATCAGCTCAAGGAAATGAGCCTCCAAACCAGCAGGAAGGTGTGGGGAAGTTTCAAATCACTCAGTGAAACAAAGCAACCACAGGAGGTCAGGTATCACAGGAGCAATCTAGGTCAGTTGATGCTGCCAAAAGGCCATAAAGAAAACCATTTCTCACAGAACCCTAATGTACCTTTCTAAACCACAGATCAGTGGGTAATTTATGCTCCAAAGCAAGAATTGTTTATGGCTCTTTTTTTTCCTACATTACTAGCTGCAGATACTACAAGAGCTTAGTCAGAGATAACAATTCACTGATGCAAGATAGTATGGCAGAAAAAAACACCTGCACATTGTTAATAAGGCCTAAATAAAAGCATGGCCATATTTGTACAGCTAATCTATCTCCAAAAAATTAAATGATTCCACACTGAGGTTCTAGGCAGGAGCACTTCACACCAATCACATCCAGCTAAGTTTGCCTCAACAGTTTAAAATCTCAGCTGAAAGTCTTCAAGGCAGTAGCAGAGTGCACCTAAGACATTCTACAGCCATGAGGAATTCTGACTAAATTCACTTTTAGTCATCTTGTACTACAGAAAAAGCTAAATCAATAGAAATAGTGTAATTATGAGAACACTGGTAATGAAAGAGCAAGTCCCAAAAACTTCTGTCAATTCTCTTTTAACAGAGATTGTGATGAGCAGTTTTTCCTGCCTTTCACTGTTTCTTAAGTATTCAAAACATGGAAGAACCTCCAAGGCGGAAAACATTCCACAACAACCTACCAATACATGAAGTACTTTTCCTTTGCTCCATTACATTTTTCTTGTTCTTACCTGTCAGTAATAGCTACTGTGAGTGTCACTTAGAAGCTACATGTCTGAAAATTTAGGATGTTATTTTGAAAGTCCTTTCTCCTTAACAACTTAGTGAAACACTTAAACATATATCACTCAGAGCATCAAAACAACAGTAAATCCTTATTTTCAAGTCTTAGGCAGAATGTGTTCAGAAATAATCATGATGGATGTTTTATGTGACTTCTTAAATACAGTAATATAAAGCACATTTTACCAGTTTCTGAAGAAACACCTTCCTTTTAACTCAAACTGACACACATACAGCTTCAAATTTTAACATGAAGAGAAGTTGAGCCTTTGGCAGCTAATTCCAGCTCTCCTCTTTTTCAATCCAACCTGTATCAGGAGTTATTCAGAACTGGGACTAAAATGACACCTGTGAAGCTGCTCTGCTTGAAGGTGGTGCTTGATTTCCACAAGGTGTCAAACAGATAACTAATGACCTGACCTTCTACAAGCCATAGCTAGACAGATTCTATTCCATTTCAAATATCACAGCTTCAGAGCTGGAAACTAAAAATCTAGCATTGACTAAAAATCTAAAAATACTATCTTTGACTAAAAGTCATCAAAAACTCCAGAATGTGAATCCTGTCTCTCAGCACAGCTGATAGCTTCATAACCAGCTCCTGCACTCTACCAGCTGGCTCTGATATTTACAGTCAGCTGTTTATTAACTCGCTTCATTATTTCAATTCCCTTTAGTCTGACTCTATTCCTAAATTACAGAGAATTGCTTCCCTGAAAACAGGAAGTTCACTAGTTATGTATACAGAAACCAAATTGCTGAAAAGTTGACATTTTTAACCTATAGTCTTGACTAAATTTGCCATCACACTAAAGCATGAAATGTTAGTTGTATTAGATTCTTATCACTGCTCTGGTATGCTATTTCACATCATTGTGAAGCTGCTCACTTCTGTCAACACAGCTCATCCTTTAAAGGTATCACAGCGTCACTCCCATTACTCATTTGTTATAATGAACCAGTACTTAAGTAGCAGCTGGTACTACAAGAAAAAGCCTTTAGTCCAGCCAAACACTTTAGAGATTTTTCAAGCTTTCAAAGAAATGTTTTTTTTTTTTCCTGCAACTGTACAACCAAAAGAGTTTCTGAAGACACCGAAGGACAGTGTGCCTCAACCATCCAAGCAATGCTGAGGTGTTCTGCCTACTGCAGGAGTGCTTCTGGTGACAGGGACACTGTGGGCTCTGAGGCAGCTCACCCTGCCAGACAGAGCTCAGGGACTGGATGGACTGCTCTGGAGGGAAATGGCCCGTGGACACATCAGGTCCAAGATGAGCGTCTTCAAATACTGATCTCTCCTTCACCAGTCAGGTTAGGATTATCACTCACAGGGTAATGTTACAAGAAAATCCACAGTGTAAGTAGAATGAGAGCAAGTTTCTGTCTTAGCTGCAGTTTTGTTGAAGCCCCTGAATTTTATTAACATCATCATAACTGAGCGTTGAGGCAATATTTAACACACACACTATTCAGAGCCTGTGTGGGAAGGTAGTTACAGCCCTTCTCTTCTGCTGTAAAGAAAACTTGCAAACAAAGCCAAGAGAAGAAGAAAGGGAACAATTACCACAAGTTTCACTTCATTCAGACCTTAAGTCATCTTTCATCTTGCTTCCTAACGCTCCATATATGAACATGCCAAAATCCACTACCCAGACCTAACTCCCCTCTCATTCTAATCTGCTTCCCAAAGGAAGGAAGAGTATATTTGGAAAACAAGCACATGTGTGCAACAGGAAGCACTTGGGAACACAGAAGAGGTGCCTTTTTCTATTAAGAATAAAATACCTTGTTTGTGCGTTTGAACTCAGAGGAAGAAAGCAGAGTTCAGGTACCACCACCTCCTGCTCCAAAGCTGAGTCCTCCGTGAGCCAAGTTGTTCTGGAGCTGAAAAGAAACACCATCACATTACCACTCAGAAATCCTGAAAATGTTTTTCCACACATCCACGTAGTGCCCAGAGCCTAAAGACATTGCAAGGACCTGTTGTGCTGGGCTTCACATGAACACACAGCAAAAGCACATCTCTACAATTCCACTGGAACAAAATGAAAACAGACTTCAGTCCAGTTTTCCTCCCAGCTCAGTGTCTCACATTGCTCCTGGACCCTTCCTCCTCCATCAACACTGATTCCTACAGATGTGGCTCATAATGAAACTGGACACACTCAGCAGGTGCTGATTCTGCAAAAACCATCTAGCGCAGGGAGCTCAGAACAACCCAAGCTGCCTTTATAAAGCAGCTACATAGTGATTGATTGTGTTTGTAATGTTACACATCAAGAGATACAATTTGAAGAGGAAGAATGTGCAATGATGTATGACAGTCCTGTGTCAAATCAGAGAGATTATTTTGTACTCATTCTGTATTAAGTATATTAATTTCAAATTGTAAGAAGTGAACACTCTTACTTGATTTTTGCACTAGTTTTCCACAATTCATTCTTAGCTGTCAGAGTTACCTTCTCATTCCACCTACAGTACAACTTCTAGTTTCATTTAATCTGAGTTATCCATGAAGGGAGAGGAACTTAAAAACATTCCATCATCTTCTCAATAATATACAAGAGCATTAACATTTTCAAATGAACACCCAAAAGTTCACAGGAAGCCCAAGCAATCCAATTTCATGAAAGAGCAAGTCTGACAAAAATTATTGATCCAGGCTTATCATAGCATTACTGTAACAACCCAGAGTGTCACAGCTGACACCACCTGCCTGAAACCCTTCATACTGGGGAAAAGGTTACAGCAACCTTTCTCTTTACGTCCATGCTTCCCCCTGCCATTCCTTCTGTCACACTTCCAGAAGATCAGTGCCACATCATCTCCTGCTTGAGCAATTTGCACAGTAACTCTTTGGTACTTTCAGCTGACACTTCCCTTGCAAACTAAGAGGGGTTTTCTGAGGTTCCCAGTCAAACCCTCCAGCAATGGGTGAATCACACTTTTCAGGATAGCACATCAAGTTATTTCAGATAGATTCCTCCCATCCCAATTTCTTACTTCTCCAGGATTACTGCTGGGGAAGCAGGGAGAACCTTGATGGAGAGGAGAGCACGCAGCTCTCCTTTTCCTCTCATGTTGGAGGAACAGCATATTTTGACACGCATGCTGCAGACATGAGACTTCCTAAAATCAGCCTGTGCTTCCCCAGGCACACATGCATTCCTTTAAAAGCATCAGTTATCATTCAGAATGACAGCAAAAGAACTCTTACCATCCCCACTGCAAAGACAAAGGCAAACAAGAGAAGTGTCCTGATCCAGCTAAGACGTAACAAGTAAGGAGAACAGCTTAGACTGAATGTGGCTTAAAAACACTGTAATCTTTTTAATTTCTTGTTCAAGGACAACGTGTCTCCAAGGCAGCCACATGGATGGGAGGATATAATAGGGTGTATTGCACAGGGCTAACAAATAACTGTGAATGGTGAGCTCTGTTGGGAACAACACGGCACACACGCTGGTTATTGCACTAAAGAACATCCTCTGTCCTTCCAGAGCCAGCAGAACAGTCAAACAGAACATTTACTGCTACTGACCACTGCAGATAGCTCATATTTAAGACTTGCCATCACAGGGCAGTAAGAACTTAGCAGCAAAGTTATTTTAAACTCCATCACACACATTCTAAATGAGAGAACTCCTAGCAATAGTGTGTTGACTCAACTACTTAAGGGCTCTCCAACCCCTAGAGCACTTTTAAATTAAGGAGATATGCAATGTAAGTAGGTTCTGAGGGCCCCTTACTAAACAGCAAGCTGTTTGCTCTCTTCTACATCTGATGGAATGAACAACTCTCAGAAGATTGTCTCTGCATCACGAAGTAGCTCCTCTAATCCCCCTCAGCTCCTTTGTCAGTGTAAACCAAAGAGAAAAACTTCTTCAAAGACAACTTTTCTTTTCATACAGATACAAGATAAACATTTCCTGCTCTTGCTCCACACCTACGAACGATCAATCAGATAATCACATTTGTCACTGGGAAAAAAAAGCTACACAACATACACCTACATCAGCAAGCAGCCTTGTTTGGAAAAGCTAATCTAACTTAATGTTTTTCTAAAGCTTGAAGCAAGACTGATTTTTCTTTATTTTCCCCTCTCTGTGCTTTCGACTCTAAAATTAAGCCATTAAACTCCACTGCATTGTCACATTCGATGTCACATAAGATTTGTACCAGTGTTCTAACATTTGTTACCAGGAAGGTACTAGAAGGAGAGAGGAAACTCCTCACAGCAGTAAATACTTTTTTTGAAAGCATTACAGAGTACTGGTACCATGAAATAATGTCATAGAAGCATTTTGGTTGAAAAAGACCTTTAAAGAAGCAATAAAGTTTCAAATGCACAAAGCACACCACTTTACCTGGAAGGCTGCCAATACAAAACACCTTTAGAACTGAAGTGAAAGAGGTTCACCTCTGTAGGAGTGTTTTGCTTTGCTTCCATCCAGCACCTGGGAGGCATGAAGAGGAGCTCTGTTTAAAAAAAGAAAAAAAAAAAAAAGTTCTTTGAAGTTATCAGAACATACACCAATCTTCCCAAGCCCAATTGTGAGTCATAACATTTTATGATAGAGGCTTTTAGAAGCGGTCAACTTTTAAATGGAAAAAAAAAAAAAAAGTGGCTTATTTCCCAACAAATCTGACACTTCACAGACAAGTGCCAGTGGTGTCAGGGAATGGGCTGATTTTTGGCTATCACAAGTCCTGCTGATGCCAGCAGCCGAGCTGTCACCCAGGGCTGTCCCGCTGCTCTCTCGCCTCAGAAGGTCACCCTGCTCGAACTAATAATGCCACAAAGTACACACTCGGCAGACTTTCAGTGTTCCTCGGGGTTCACAGCTCTCGTTTTATGCCAGAGGAAAAACACAGGAACGAAAAGATTTCTCGTGATCACACCTAGAAGCTGGTTCGTTCGCCTTTGCGTGCTATTTTCCCACTGCAGCAATGTCCTCAACAGAAAGCGGCAGCCGTAGGGGAGTACACACTTACCACTCTTTATTGAAAAACGCACTAGGTACGAAACACAGCACTTTAAACCTTCGGGGAGCAGATTTCCAGCTCCAGACACGAGGAAACTCCCTCATTCCTTGGGGAGGGCCCCCAGACCCAAAGCTGCCGGCCGGAGGGCTGAGGCACCTTCCAGCCGTCCCCGAGCAGCCGGGGCTGCCGCCGCTCCCGCGCCCGAGCGCTCAGCCCGCCACGCTCCGGACGAGCCGCAGGAGCTCCCGCGGGCACGGAGCGAGCCCCCGGGGACTCCCCTCCCTCGCCTCCCCGCAGCCGGCCGAGCCGGGCAGCGCCGTGAGCGCAGCCCCCCGCGCTCACCTCCATGGCGGCCGCGGGTCCCTCCTCGGCGGGGCGGCACCGCCCGCCCCCGCCCGGAGCCGCGGGGAGCCGCGGGAGCGCGCCTGCGCGCGGCACCGCCCCCTCACGGGAGCGCGCCAGGCGGGGCCGCGGCTCTGTGAGGGGAACGGAGCGGGGAACAGGATGGGGGCACGGCGGGGAGCGGGCCCTGCTCCCCGGGCTGGGCTGGCTGCTTGCCGCCTTCTGCTTCCCCCATGAGCGATATCACAGAATCACTTCGGCTGGAGAACCGGAGATCGGCCAGTCCGGTCCATGAGCGAACACCGCTGTGTCAAGGGACTGCCGCGTCCCGTCTTTCCTTAAACACCTCACCGTCTTGCCTTAAACACCTTCAGGCAGGAGAGACTAAGAACGGAAAGGACGAGTAAAATGACAACAACCAAGAGCTTGGGTTAAGCTAGGGAGGCACAGCATGGAAACCCTGCTGTTGGACAAAGAGTCCAAAGGACTCCGAGAAGTGGTGCTGAAAACCTCCTCGGCAGCAGCGCTGTGTCCCACCCTCACTTGCTCCCATCCCTTTTGCGATAATCAAAGTCCTTCTTGCATTTTTTTTCTACTCGACCTTGAATAATTTAGATGCAGCCTGTTTTCCTCCAGCTGATTCCTTACCTCTCCACAAGTGATCTCTTTTTATATTAGCAGTGAGACATATGTTCCCTTCGTGCCCAGTACAGCTGCAGAAGAGAGGCAGCAGTGTAAGAGCAGTGGGGGAAAGACAAACATGCCACTCAAATACCTTAAAAATATTTTTAACAACTACGATTGAATTAGGCTTTTAATCTGTCAGTTTTATTCCTTTTTTAGATTGATCTTATTGCCAGAAAATATATTTGATTGGAAAAACAATCAGGTTTTCTTCTCAGCAGAGACACAAGGCACCTGCTTTGTATAACAGCTCCAAGAGAAAAAATAGTAGCAGAAACCTTGCTTTAGAGTTTGCAGATGAGTCCAGTCTTTCAGTCTTACAAAGAACTTATTTACTTCACAGGAAGTAAAAAGCACAGAAAGGAAAAGTTTAAAAAGCTCAGGAAGAGAGACCTGTCAGTGCTATTTCCTACTGTAAGGCTGAGCAAGAAGGTGGATTCATTTGTGGACAGGGTGGCAAGAAATACCTAATTTCCACATTACCTCAGATTGGCATTTTATAAGGTTATTCTCAGTTTGGGTGACATTTCAGCTCTCATTTTAGTAGAAAAAAAAAGAAAATATGTAAATTTGGTAAATTTAGAGTTTGTGTTAAGAAGAAAAAAAAGAGTAGGTGAACTCCTGTGAGATACTACTCACTATCACTTGTTTGTGATGCAGTATCATTTCCATAAGGATTTCAAACATCCATGGAGATGCTAGTTTTGCTGGGAAGTGGGAGATGCTGATGCCTAGAGACTGCAAGCATTGCACTCTGTGGCTGCAGATACCACTGCAATAATGGGAAACTTTCAAGCAGAACCTGAGCATGCCTGGAAAAAAAAAATCCAAGTAAATTGCAAGTCATCAAGTTATCAGGACTTTGAAAATCATGTGTAGATGTTTTAGCTCATTTTAGTTCGCATTTGTGAAGATCTGGGAATTTTCACACTGTGTTACCCCATTTCACCTGGGAGATGGAAATTGCCAAATAGCAAAAAGCCTGTAGGAAAATGGATGGCAAAGGGAAATAGCCCTTTGCACCTAGAGAGCACCAGGAACCATCTTCAAGGTGCCCCAAAGTGAGAAAAACTTCTTTTAGCAATACTGGCCCAAACCTTTCAACTCTGCTGCCATATATAGGGTTGGTAACTCGTTGATAACAGTATTTGTCACCCAGAGCTGTTCAATTCCAGTAGTGTTTGCTGTTGTTGAAATGGCTCTGGTTGAAACACAAAATTTGGGTTAGTTAATGAATTACAGCTTTAACCCATAAGCATCCCAGCACTGCACATTTTCTGGATATGCAGCTTGATATCCTCAACTCTCAGAGCCACAAGCTCAGCAAATCCAAGGCAAGCTACATGTGTTACCCACTCTTGCTGCCCTCTTTGCCAAGGGGCCAGGAAGGTGCAGCACAGTTTGAGAGAGCTGCCAGTTCCTCCCCTGGGTTCGAAGGATGCAGCTCAGAAGCAGAGCAGTGCCTGCGACAGCCGCAGCCCGCAGGTCCTAGGATGGGATGGGGTTGGTGGCCACCCGTGGTTCCTCTGTGGGATCCTCTCCCAGGATGAAAGCATGCTTTGTTCTTGCCACCAAGCTGGCAGTATAAACAGCAGAAGCATTGAAGCCTGCTTTCTGAGGGATGCACTCGTGCAAGTTGGTGCAGTATCTGACTTCTAAGAACATGCAAGCCCAGGAATATTTCTGCACAGCAAAGCCAGCCCCAGCAGCTGTTCCCCACAGGAATCTCTGGTTGCCCATCCAGGCTGAGGATGCTCCTGTTTCCCTCTCTCCCCTCAGGGAAGGGATTAGTAGTCTTTGCTTTCCACTAGCTGCCCACCTATTTCCACAACACGTCAAAAGCTTTTATCCTTGTGCAGGTCAGGACTCAAGTCTGTACAACTTCTCACGTTAATCTCCACTTGAAGAGAAGTAAAGGTTAGACTGTAGGAGTAGCTCAAATCCAAGCAACCACATTCAGACTTTCAACATCTAGAACTGTATCTATTCAGGGGAAGTAATGTCAAAATTTTGTAGAGTATTTTCAAATTTAATTAATTGTGGTTTTTAATTCCCATTTCATTGCTTCTCATTCCACCTTTTTCTGCTGGGTTAAAGGGCTCTTACACAAAACAGCATCTTCTTGCTGTGGGAGCAAATGTCTGCTCTCAAAGCAAGGTGTATATACTTGAGTTTTTGTTTTTCTGTCCCTTTTGTTCTTTGAAAGATAACCCAGCTGCACAACACACTTAACCAGAGGGCAAATCTTGTTTCAATCTAGTCTGTTCTAAAGCAGGAGGGGAAAATAAAATATTTAAAAAAAAAAAAAAGTGTTTTGGTTTTCATTTTGTTGTTTTTAATAGAATAGGCATGGTATTTCTGGGAAATGTTTATGCTAATCTTTTAGGGGTAAGTCCCATGTAAAGTGAAGAAGAAAGCTCCTCCTCAAATGGTATAATTAACTTATTAACTACAATAAGCTGCTCTTCCACGTGACTTTTCCTTTTATTTTTTAATAGCTTTTCAAGTGCATGGCTGCTTTTTACCCATGCAGCATATGCAGCAGAGAAGAGAAGGAGCCATCTGTGTTGGCTGTTAGGCAAAATAAGAAGTAATTATCAAAGCTACTTTTGATTTAGCAGTTTTACAAATGGATCACAGTACTCTGGCCTATGTTTTACTGCTGAAATTATTTCAAGCCTTGACTAGAATTATTCTGCTCTTATCTGCCCACAGCCAAGCACCTGAATCTATATTTAAGCACCTGCAATCTATTCTGATTTTCAGGACACACAGCATGTACTGTTCTCTCTGATGTTCAAGGAATCTGTACAGGCTCAGTTTCTCTGAAAATTTAGGCAGTTAAACCCAGCAAGAGAGGCTTATGCAATCACACTTGCCAGGATCAAGCTTCTGGGTCATTCCTTTGTTGTGAATGTCCCTTGTTCACCTCCACCCCCTAAAAAACACCAGGAAGAAAGAGAGAAAGCACTGTTCCTTGCAGGAAACCTTATGAGTCAGATGTAGTGTATCAGTAGCATGGGATATCTCTACCCCTAGAGACCAGGTTTCAGTGTTCCATCTGGCAAAGCTCTTCACGTCAGGGGACAAGGAAAAATTCTCAAAATGGGCACTAAAAATTTCCATGTGGATGTGAAGGCCAGGCTAAAACCTGCTTTTCCTGTGGCCATATCCATGAGGAGTACTCACAGCTTAACACACTGCCACCCCACTGCCCTCTGTGACAGAGATCCTGAACTGGCTGTTTAATGGAGAGTAACGTGGGACCTGGAAAACATATGGCCTTCTGGAGAGCAACAACTCAAACCTTTTGGACACAAGCAGCAAAAAGCTTGTGCCCGCTGTACAAGCTGGTCATTAGAAGCTCTTACTGTGCAGCCTGAACTGCCCCATCTACCCCCAGCAGCTTCTCAGCAGCAGCAGGGACTTCCACCAGTCCAGACTGCATTTCATCCTCAACAGTTCCTCACTGGACAAAAGGGTTGGGATCTGGTGATGTTACACGTGGTGTTTTGATGATATATTCCTATTAAAATGAGCAGGGCTAAGCTGTCTCATGTCCTTGGGTTCCCTGGGATATTACCCAGATGAGTAACAACCTCTTTGGCCAATTTCTTTGGGCACTGCAGTTTTATCCCATGACGTTGTACATGCCACATCTCTCTGAGCTGTCCAGAGGTTTAGGCAGTATTTGTACATAGGTAAAAGTCTTGGGGCCAGAGATGATCAACAGTCCAGTGAGTCCATTTGATAAGGGAGGGTTGATAACTTCATCCTACCCAAGCGGGTTCCTCAGCTGGGAGAGATGCTGCTGTACAAGTGATCAGCACTGATCAGGGAGGCTTTCAGAGTCTTCTTTTTTGTGCTTGTGCAGGAGAAGGAGCTTCTTTAATCCTCCTATTGCTATGGGCTTGTTACAAGATAGTGTAATATAAAAGTGTCTGTGAGTTTTAATGAATTTGTAAGTCATAGCACAAAAAGGGTGTCTTGGGGAGAAGATTGTTGTCACTGCTGGAAACAGAAGTGGGAAGATGATTTTCCCTCTGAGTGGTGACATTTTCAAATGCAGAATCCCAGTTTCATCTCATGTTCCTCATCTATTTAGGTATTTCTTTTTGCATCAGAGAGCCATAATACCCAGCAGATTGCTGCTGGAGGATTACCCAAATTGCAGTGAGGCTTCTTCTAACGCAGGCTGAAGAGTCGTACAAGTTGAAGAATCCTGAAAATACGGATCCTCTCTCCTCATGATTCTTGTTCCGGGCAGCAGATTACTAAATGCATACCACCACTTGCTGTGGAGTAACCTGTGTCCAGCAGACAGCACCTGGACCCAACTGTTCTGTAAGAAAAGCCCTACAATCCAGGATTCCTACAAAGTCCCAAAATTCCTTCAGGTTTTCTGCAAAAGACATGATTCGGGAGAACAAGTGCCAAATCCATTTAAAAGCAGCAGTTGTGGAGCTGCTGTGCTCACTCAGTATCCAATGGGTATTGCCTGAACAGTGCTATCCCAGTTATCCTGGTTGCTGCCGAGGAACCTGTGGCTGGCCCCACTGGTGATCCAGCTTGGATGGATGAAAGGCTGGGGGAGCTCAGGCGTTGGGAGAGACCGGAGATGATGGGGCAGTCAAAGTGTGGCCAGCACTGAGTGACTGCACAGGCAGTCAGTCCTGCCCTGTGGGTGTCAGAAGCAGATGACATCATCTGGAATCCCCAATGGATAAACATAAGGTGCCTCATTGGAGATGAATGGATTGTGCTCCACTGAAACCTTCAAGAAATTTGCAGGCAGACCACGCTTTTGTTTCCCTCACAGCCACCTCCACAGCAAGAAATTCTCATGTGTGAAAGACCTCATGGTGCTCTGTTCTCCGTGCAGACATGACATTTCAGGGTCTCTTCACAACAGGGCCCTGAACGCTGCACTCTTGCATCAGGGTTTTCCTGACATTTGAGTCGTTTGTCCTTCCCTGACCTGCATGAGGGAACCTGGCCAACCAGGCTGTGTCAGCAAAGTCATCACTCCCCAGAAAGTAAAAGCTGTACACATTCAAGAGAAGTACTCTTGTAGCTAGTTGTGAAAGTCTTTTGAGTCATGTTAGCTCAGTTGCAAAAGAGTGAGCAAGGAATTAGCAGTGTAGTAAGTGGAATTAACTTTACCTAGTGTTTTAACCCATCTCTGATCCCCTTTCTGATCCTGAGTGGATTCATGGTCATCTTTCAGCAGGGACAGATTTTTGACCCTTGGAAACAAAATATTCTAATTGTCTCTTTTTTTGCTCATGCCCAGACTTCTCTTACATTTCACAAACTTTTACCAGGAGAGGAATATCTCAGCCCAGATCGTGTCATGGTTATTGTGAGCATTTATCCAGGACTGTCCAGCCTTATCTTGGGCGGGTTTAAGCTCAGGAGCCACCACTCAGACCAGCAAACCCTCCACCACCACCCCATGTCCTGCCAGGGTAGGTCAGCCTTGATTCCTGCCTATGCCTGGCCAAAGGCAGTTTGCTTCACTGGCTGAGCCCAAGCCCTCTCCATGCCACATCCCTGTGGCAACTGGGACAGCAGCCATTATGTTCCACAAAGCCCTTTTTCTTCCATCCAAAGCTATTCCTAAATTCCTCAATGTCTGCAGATATTGCCTAGCACAGTCTGTCCCATTCCAGCCTCTACCTGACCTGGTGACCAGCCCCACAGCATTTTGATCAGTTCCAAAGGAAATGTTGGCTGCAGAGATGAAAACCAAAATCCTGGCAGTAGCACATCTGCCCTTCATCACAAGAATCCAGGAATTCTGCATAGGGACAGATGAGTCCAAGCACCTGGCAGGCAGCTGAGCAGATGAGTCATTTGAGGAGCTGGGGCTGACAAGTGACATGTGCATATTTAATGTATCCCAGGATTCCTGTCTGCTTTCAAATTGCTCAGAGATGTTTGTTGAGGCTCTGGGGATGTTGGAGCTTCACAGGCACACTTGAGACTCCTGAAAGGAGCAGTTTGACTCTGATACTCATCTCAGCACTGCTTCATAAATATCTCAGGCCTTACAGTCTCAAGGCTGGGAGGCACTCAGATGGATGAGGACCTGGGGAATAGTTCAGTGTCTTGGGGAGAAACAAAAAGACCTTTCTGGCAGTGAATGATCTCCCTGTCTCCTTTCTAAACTGCTTCCAGAGTTACTGAAGACAGCTGTCACAGCATAATCATGAGCTTTATTTCCTTGGGTAAACCAGATTAAAAATGGAGAGAAATGAAAAAAAAAAACAAAACCCCACAACAAGACCTTTGAGATTCTTTGTAAATTGATGCTTGAGATGAGCCTGTGAGTTGATCTTTCAAAAATAGTGTTTTCTGATCCACAGGAATCTATAGGAGCTCCATGGTGTGGAGGAGATAAACAGGAAGCACTCCCAAAGCAGCAAGGTTGAACTCCTCAGGCATGGGTTTGAAGCATATTTCCCTTTTGCAATTCATAGTGAATAAATTACTTGGTGGAACTCATTGCCTCAGGAGTATGGGGAGGACAAAAATAAAAGCAGGCTTCTGTGCTTCGTTTATTTATGGAAATTATTTACACCAAGTCTTGTCTAACCAAGGAAGGTTAACACTTTCTCTCTGGTACCTGTTTGCTGACTGCACCATTGCCTTGGATTTTGTTTTCCACTGTCTATGTTGAACCTCCCAAGCTGCAAATTATTGCTCTTAGTCACTGTCTCACACTATTCCACTGCTGAGAAGAGCTTGACTTTGTCATCCTTGTGCCTCTGGAAGCTGGAAGTAGCTGTAGGCTGCTGTCAGTTCATGCCTTAGACCATGCTGTTGAAACAGCTTCTCCATGATTCCCAACCTCGCCAGCTCCCAGAGGGTGCTGTGCATTGAGTCCAGCCAGGCTTCACTCTTCAGGAAAGCAGAAGCTTCATGACAGAGCTGTTGTCGACTCGTGCCACACAAACAGTTTGTGCCTGCAGTTCTGATTTATGTGAAGAGGCAGGAACACGGATTCCAGGACCTACACCAGGCCTTTTCAAAAAGTAGTGAGTGAAGCTCACCACCATGGACAGCTGGGAAAATGCCTTCAGGAGAACTCTGGCACAAAGCCTGCAGGGGGAGGATGCTGGCCAGCAGCACTGGCCTCGGTTAAGCCACTCTCTGAGATGCAAGCTGAGGTCTCAGCGTGGCATTGAGATCCATCAGTGCTGCAGTTCTCAGGGGAAAACCACTCTTCATGTTATCCTTGTTCATTAGGCCTGTTTCATACAGATGGACCAGGGAAGAATGAAGTACAGCAGGCTTATTAATGTTTCTTTAATTAGTAACAGAACAAACGTGTTTGGACTTTGATTATTTTACACAGAAAATATTGGAATGATGCATCAGGTGGGTTTGTGTCCATTTTGCTCTGTTTTATTACCATGTAAAAATATACATCTGGTACACAAGATTTTAAAAAAATATTTTTACAACAAAATAAGTGCTTTGAGCACTAAAAATTCACTTGTGCACTTTAATGTTGGCCTAAACATTTACATTTTCTAGCCACATCCCCTCCCTACCCCAAAAGTGGGCAAACCCCAGACTATAAATATTATCTGTGTCAGATATAGAAAACTTTCCCAGAAAAAGAACAGGAAACACAAACATAACAATGCTGTGGCTCAGACAAATTGATTTTCACTCCCCCAAAACAATAAAAAAGGAAAAATAGAAATATTTTTGTGAAAATTAAAATGGCACAGGGAACACAACACTAATTATCTGACACTGCAAGCAGAAGGGGAGGAAATTTTGAGACATGATACCTTTCAGGGGAGTAATGGCACAGACCAGGAAGCAACAGTATGCTTGCAGATGGTCAAAAAGGTTTAAGAATCACAGAATATTGGGTTGGAAGGGAACCTCGAGAACAGAGTAGAGGAGATGTCTCTTATGAGTCCTTCACCTGCTGTAAGGTTGGGTTATGGAAAACCAGCAGTTTCTACAACCAGTATTTGCCCATCTTGAGCCAAGACAAAACCTCAGGAAATGCTGACGTGTTGAAAATGTTGTTTTCTGGCAAGAGCTTCTTTTCACCAGTTTTTGAGACTTTCTCAGGTAGTGTGTGCTGATCACACTGAATAGTGACCTCGTTCACCTCCTCAGTCATGGGAGCACTTCCCATTAGTCCAAGCAGTACTGGATGCATCTTAGAACATCATCAAGTCCCCTCTTCCAAATGTGAAAAATCCCTTGAAGGGAAAAATGGTCCCTTTGGTAAAGCACGAATTAGGGCAGAAGGAGACATTCACAGCTCATGGTTAAAAACAGCACATCAACAACTGACCACGTGAAGGCAGTGGGGTGAAATGCCACCAGCTTTGCAGGGCTGATCTCAGGTGTTACCACAAACCCACTGCCGGTGGGAAAGGTAACACTTGGTAGCCAAGGTCACACCTGCTCAAAGGGCAGGAATTGTTAACGAAATATTTGGAAATCAATATAGCTGAGGACAAAACAAGAGGGAAGGTCGCTGAAAATTTGATGTCAGATTGAGTCTTAGAAATCAGAGTGTGCAAAAGTAAACCAGACTTGCCTCATTCTCCAGTCAGTGGCTTTCTAAAACATGAATCATACAACAGAGACTGGGATCTATTAAAAAAAGAAAAATCTGTCCAGAGGTTTTTGGAAAACTAAGGATTCAGCCCTGGCCTGAAGAGGCGCTTCTGCAGTGTTCATAGGTCAGTGAGCTGGAATGTCCAGAGCAAGTCCTAGGGAAGAGGTCTCCCACCACAGGGTGTTTTGTCCCACTGGACTCCGAGTGAGCCAGCTGAGTTCCTCTGCCAGAAGACTTCAGTGGCAAATTCGTTCTGTCATTTCTTTCTGCATTGAAGGGGGAGAGAAAAGAAAGAAACAGTAAGTGCAAAAGACAGGTTGGAGTAGCGTGATGTGTCAGGCAGTTTGGGAGGTGTCCAAAACCAACCCAGGAAAGCAACCGTGGGAGTCCTGAGGAGCCTTCTTCTGTTTCCCATGACAGCCCTCCTGGGAACTCAGCTGCCTCAGCAGCTCCATCCTGGCACTCTCCCCCATCTCTGTGGCACAAGGTTATTTTGGCTGTGCCCTAGCCTTGGGAGCAGTCCAAGGAAAGAGCTTTGGCTGAGATGTTGAGAGATGAAGGTCCTGCTCCTGGCTCAGCTGCAGAGCGGCCAGACAAGGTGATGACACTCTCACAGCCCTCTTTGCAGCCTTAGGAGATGGGACATGGAGCAGCTCCCTGCTGTCACTCCAGGAGCTGACCACAGCTCACCCAGAGGACCTGTGGTTTCAGCAAGGGATCTCACAGTCACACTGCAATGCAAATGAGTGCTAATAACAGGGCCACAGGAAACCTCCAGCTCTGTTTAGGATTACAGACTTTTCTTTAGACAGAATGGCATCATGCCAGCTACATTGGGAAGGTGTCCAGCTTTCAGCTGGTGGAAGATGTTATTTGTCCTTGCCTTGAAAAGCTCAACTAGCATCTTGGAAATCCTGCAGTGAGGAAGCTGTGATTCTGGCTCATCGGGCTTGTGGCTTGTGAATCTGTGTGCCCACAGGTCCCCTCGTGCACCCCAGAGAAAGGTTTGCACCTTAAAAGGTACTCCCAAAAAAGACTGGAAGTAGGACTGGTCTGTGGAGAAGGAAGAATGTAACTGAAAAAAGAAGAACTAGGAAAGGACTATGACCCTTGAGTAACCCCATAAAAGGCTCTTTAGTTATAAAACCAAGGGCAACAGAAGCAGCAAACTCTGATCTTCGGTGCTGAGAACTTTGTTTTTCAAATCCATCAGGGACAGGGGCAGAAAGGGTTTTCCTGTAGGAGTAACATGCAAAATCACTTGAATGCAGAACCTGGCCATCAAATGAAAAGTTGATGCTCTGCCACAAAATCACATTGCAAACAGGAAATGTTTGCAAAATCTTGGAAGGAAAAGAAGAGGGTGAGAGGACTGTGCACATCCTCTTGCAACAGCATTGCACCCACCCCACTAGCACAACACCAGGCACAAAAGCAGCCATGAACAGGGGGGACTGCAGTGACCAGTGGGCTCCTAAGTCACCAGTGAGCTCCTCCAACCAGCCCCAAATGTCCAAGGCTTTCCTCACATCCAGGAAATCCCCACAGCTCTGCTTTAGTGCGTAACCAGTGGACCCCTGCCAGTGCTGCAGCTCTGCACCACGAGCTGCCCTCATCAAGGAAGCAAGTGCATGGCTTCTCTCTGGCCCCATCTTCTTAATTTACTGAGAGAGTGAATCACTGCCTTTTGCTAGTTCTGCCATACAAAGGACCTCATTCTCAGTTCCCAGGATTTGCAGCTAAGAAATCACATCCCACAGAAGCTTGACAAAAGGGAAATTGAAGCAGCAGAGGGAGATTTAGCCAGAGGAAAGCTTAGAAGTCTGTCATGGGATTCATGGGGACTAACTAAATGCAAGCTTAGGACAGCTGTCTGGGCTGATGAGGCAGCCTGGTTGCAGGACACTCTCATACACACCTAAAGCAGCTCAGTGCCTGAGGGAAGGAGGCCCTTCCTCCTCCCTGGTCCTTCCTCTCAACCCTGTGGTTGGTTCTGCTTGAGACTTGGATGGCAGGCAATGAGACACAGACAGACCAGGAGCAAATGTGTCTCACCTCCTTGTAGTTTGACAGTGGTTGCATCACAGGGAAAGAATCTGTTCACCTGAGATTTATGGAGACCCATCAGTCATCTCATGTTGCATGTGAGTCACTGGCATTGAAAGCCTATTTAGCAAAGTCATCCTCTGCTTTGGCTGCCAGGTGTTAATTATTTACATTAGCAAGCAGCAGCCCAAGGGGATGACACTACTATGGACTGCATAGCAATGCTGAAGAGGTTTGTCATGAGGAACACTGACAGAGGACAGGCTGATGCTGAGCTGCCATTTTCGGGAGCTGAGGACCATTGTGATAATATGTGTTACAACTGAATTCTACAAAATAGTTAAAGTCGATTCTGTTGTCATTAAAGTCTCCCCTGATTAGATAATCACCACTCCATCCCCCTAAATCATAATTAGAGTGGATAGGCAGAAAATTGACTGAGACAAATGAAAGCAGAGGAGCAAAGTGCTCAGCACTTAGGGGCAGGGGCATCTCCCCCACCTCCAGATCCTAAGCAAGCAGCTGGGACTTTTCTCAGCTCTTACTTGGATTATATCCTCTTGGTCTTCCCTGACTCTCTGCTGCTGGAAATGGGCTTTTCTGCAACCCAGCCCTTATCACAGCATGCAAACTACTGGGTTTCCTATTAATTCTTTCTCCACTGCAACATGTCCTCCCTAGGTCAGACTGCACTCAACTTTGTCTGCAACAAACTTTCTTCTCCTACAAAACCAACTATGTGCATTTTCTACTTTATGAGCCCTCGGCTGTCTGGCCTCTGCTTCCCACAAATCCTGCTGTTGTCAAGGTCTCTCACCTTCTGCCTGGCTAATTGCTTCCCAAGGGAGGCTGCAGGGAAACTGGGAGATCCAGTGAGGCCTCTCCAACATGGCTTTGACAGCTGTTGTCTGAAGCTGTGTGTCCTATCAGGGCCTGCCTTTCCTGCAGCCTCAGTGTAATTCACACTAGGATCTCAAGCAGGGAATGCTAAAAGAAAAACTGTGGAGAAGAGTCTTTGGCTCAAATCGGACTCCTGAAAGCCATATGGGCACAACTGGCTGGAAACAGTTTAATGTGCAAATTGCACTAGAGCTATGGGGACACTACTCTGTGGAGGTCCTAAGGGTATTGAAGTTCAATTCATAGACATGACAACAGAAGGAAAGGTTGAGAAAGGATCAGCGGTTTCCTTGGTGCTGCTGGGAATTTCTCTCTCAGAGCACCAAGGCTGATGGTCCCAGGACAGAAAACATGACTGTGGTCTGAGGTAGGGTGGCCAAAAGAGTCCAGAGAGGGTCAGCACTGATGTATCCAGCCCACACCACTCACCCTCCACCTCCCCATGCCAGGGCCATCCTTACCAAAGGCTCCAGCTCCCGGTGGTCAATGAGGCTGAACTCCCTGATGAAATAGTAAAAGTGCTTGTAGCAGGTGTTGACATGAGCCTCAGCACCCATGTTGATGATGCTGTCAAAGTGGTGGATGTAGACATGGACAAAGACACGGAAGAGGCGGGTGAGGATCTTGGTGCAAACTTGCTGGAACTGCTTGGGGAAGGGAACACCTGCAGGGCAGAAGCAAATTGGAAGCCATTTGAACATTTATAAAAAAAGAAACCAGATAGCATTTAAAGTCTCTGTCATGCTTGACAGGCAGTCATGGATGACAAGGAGGGAGACCCTTGGCTAATGCCAAGAGTGACACTGGGGCAGTGTGCCATTGAGCTCTTCCCACATATTCCCTCATTGCCCAACTAGCAATTTCACATGGGCATGGGCTCAGGAGTTGGAGAGTTGCTGTAGGAGTGAAAAAAGAATGGCCTTTTTTTTTTTTGAGGAGGCTGCAACTCTCCACATGTGGCTCAATCCAGAGCAATCTGGAAGAAGATCCTTCTGCCCCCTCTCCCTGCCCTTCCCCTACAAGCCTGCGCAGGCACGACGTAAGTGAAATTGTATTTACCCAGGTCCATGAACAAAGCCAGATCATCTGCCAACCCAAAAGCATGGCTTTTACTGTTTTCCTTCCCCCTCACACCCTCAAACATGACTTCTGATGAATCAGCAGAAATGGGTGGGGTTTCTACCTTTTTCCTGATCCTTATTTCAATAAAATGTCTCATTAAATCAGGAAGAAAACAGCCCATCTTAATGATGTTTGGGTTTTAATTTCATTTGCCTGTATAATCCTGAGATATCCTCATAGGATGGGACCCATCACATCTGGCTCTGTACTTTCAGCTTTGTCCTGCACAAGGACACACTGTAGGATATTTCCATCCTTTTCAAAATATGCTACTATCACAATGAAAATCTCAGGGTGTGATACCATCAGCGCCAGCAACCTTGGGGTAAATCTCTAAAGGAAACATGGCTTTGAAACACTAAACTTTTAGGTGTTTTGTTTTTGGTTGTTTTTTTTTTTTTTTTTTGTGAGGAGGAGAATGAAACAACTGACATTTGTTTTCCTGAGGCTTCTTCCTCTCCCTAGAGCAATTCAATGCAAATACACAGAGAACAAAATAAAAACCTCCCTTCCCACGGTTACACCAGCCTCCTCCCTTAGCTTCTTATTAATGCAGCACATAACCCCTTGAAAATCCTTCCAAACAAACACTGCTCAACCATGGCCAGCTCACACATTTTGCGCACAGGAAAGCATCAGCAAATCTCTTAGCTAAAATATTAAAAATGGAAAAATGGTAATTTTATCTTTGAATCTTTCTCACCAGCCTTGCTAGGCAATTAAAACTGTTTTTTTCCCAACGGCTCCTGGCAGTTTTGCTTCCCAGCAGCAGTGCTGAGCCCCTCTCCTCCGTGGGTGGCAAATGCAAAGGTTCTGTCCTTCTGACATCACGTGTGGAGCCTGTTTTCAATCACCAGGGTTGGGCAGGTGTCGAGTTTGTAACTCATAAAAGAACATTATTTTTGGTCTAAAGCAGAGTCACCCTGAGCACAGTCCTGTCTCCCTTTCCTGCGTGCACAGTGTTGGAGCAGAGGGCAGGGCTGAAACATCTGCGCTCATGCCACATCTGGATGTCCCAGCCATCCTTTGGAGAAGGACACAGATCTTGGCTCAGCGTCACACAGAGGTGGTTTTGAGACTGATTTGTGGCCACTAATCTGCATAACCACGAGCACACTGCAGCCCCAGGGCTGCTCCTGCAGCAGGGCCCTCAGCGTGACCCGCTTCACCACCAGTTCTGACAGATCCCATTAGGACTTTTCAGAAAAGCTGTTCACATCTGGCAAAGTACAACCAGGCTGTCCCTAGGCCAACACCTTAGAGATGAGACTGGACATCTGCTTCTGCCCAGCACCTTGGCTACAGAGCTCCTCTTGCCTGCTAGTCTGACACAGGCAGGGATCAGAGAGCTCTCCAGGTTCCTCTGCAGTCTGGAGGGACACAGTGCTTTATCAATGGCTCCATTTGAGCTTTCTGCCCTGAGTGAGGATTTGCTGAGCAAATAAAAGCTGGAATCACCCAGCTGGGGACTCAGACGTGCCATTAGGGTGGCCCCTGCAGACCAGCTTTGAAGAACTTGTTAAGAAACATTTTTTTTTAAATAAAGCTCATAGCAGCAAATAATTGCTGGTGAATGCATATTTCTGGCCAGTGGCTGGGGAATACACACTGTCCTGGACAGCCTGTCCTCTCCCTGGGACCAGAAGCAGCTGGGATCTCAGCAAGTGCCCAGGAGCAGGCAGGAAGGCATTTGCTGCCTTCAGTTTGTCACCTGTCCCAGTCACCAACTGCCTCCCCAGTCAAAGCAGGCAGTGAGGGAGAAATCCGAGCTGACCATCACTGGGAATTTATTGTCAAACTGCAAAGAGTGATAGTGGAGGAAAGCAGCAACCCTCAACCCAGTCCTGAGCTGGGAAGGAAATAAGCTCAGAGAGTGAATAACAGATCTCAGCCTCCCAGAGCTGACAGCACCTATAGTGCAGATCCTGTTGTCAGATGGGCCACCTCCAGACATGGCAGATGGTGACAAGTGGCTTTCCACAGCTTTTGTCCTGAGGTTAGCCAGGAATTGTCTTATCTCATACATCTGTCACCAGCAAGTCCTCATGGACATGCTGGCAGCTGAGAGACTTAGAGAAGAGACACCTCCAGCTACATTCTGGGTTCTCCAGAAGCAGCATTTGTATCAGGGAACAGAGATTTAGCTTAAATCACAGAATCAAGTTTGAGTTACAAAGAATCTTTAAAGGTCAGCTAATTAAAATCTCACGGTCATCAGCAACTATGGAAGTTGTGGAACTCCTAAACCTAACGATGTATGGAAAGATGCCATCAGGCTGCCAGGACCCCCAAGCTCACTTCTGGACTACTCAACCACTGTGTTTCACATGAACCAGGATCATCGGAAGCTCCCCGGAGCTGAGGCTGAGCTGCCCTTCTTTGTGTCCATCACCAGGTGTCAGTGTGTGGCCGTCCCCTCCAGGCATGGCCAGGCTGTAGTGGTGGCTGCCTGACACTGATGGATTTCTGCAGGTTCCATGCCAGGACATCCCCCTCACTATGGTCCTTTGGGATCGCTCGGCTCCGGCTCCGGCTCTTCCTCCCCACAACACCCTCGCTTGCACACCTGCCCAGGGAGGCACAGCAGGGTCCTGCTTCCTGTCCCCGTGCTGCGGCCAGGTCTGTCTCCTGTGCCAGGACCCTCGATACAGGCCTTGACTTGACTGGACCCCGCATCTGGCACAGGGCTCCGTGCCAGCTGATCAAAGCACTTCCCCTCGGGAAGGAAGCGGGGCGGATATCTGACATGCAGATTGCCTCTGCCAGCAGTGGTGCCTCGCTGCTGATCTCCAGTGACTTGGAAAGGAATCCACAGCAGCCCCAGCAGGCACTGGCCATGCTGGTGGGGAGCTGGAGAAACTCCCCATCCCCTTGCTCAGAGCTGAAGGAAGAGGCTCTGCAGTAGAGGCTGCATCCGAGAGCAGCAGAAGGATCCGGCATAAGTGCGGCTTGCCCGGGGTCAGCGCTGCTGGTGCAGCGGATGTCCAGCAGACAACACATGTGACATCCTCTCCAGCACGGGAGGGGACACAGCCAGGGCAGGCTGTGCCTCCTCCCTGCAGCCAGGCACAGACTGCAGCCAGCACGTCCCAGCCAGGGGAAAGCCATGGGACAGGGATCTGTGGCCACACGTGCCCCTCCTGCCCTTGCAGGTGCTCAGCCTTACACCGAGCTCGCTGCCATTCCCACCAGGGCTGTTCTGGCTCCTGGGAAGGGTCACTGCAACAGTGACTGTGGGTGATGGGGCCCCTTCCCCACGCATGGAGGGGGGCAGCTGCTCCCCCCAGGGCAGGGCTCCCACTTAGGAGTTGGGCACTGGTGGCCCTTGCTTAGGGGACTTGCTCCATCTTGAAGGTGGCACATCGCAGCACAAACCAGAGACAGTAGCAGGTGGATGAGACAGAGGGATGAGTTGGGTGGGACAGGCCCTGCATGGTTGAGGTGTCCTCTTAGCAGAAATAGAGCAGGCCAGGGGAAAGTCAGGATGGACCTCCAGGTTGGACAAATCACCCCAACAGGGTGACACTGCTTGGGTTTGCTTCACCCTCCCCAGCCCCGCGCACCTGCAGAGACCAAAAAACACCATCCTAGCTCATCCCATTGATGGCGGAAAGCAGAACATCACAAAACCCACCTGGGCTGATTTAAAAGCACTGAAATTACCTTTACATTTAGTTCCCTGGTGCTCACCAACCCGCAACCTTGGAGAAAGCAGCAGCAGCCCACAGCCTGGCAGGCGGCAGCCACCCTCTGACTCTTCTTGCATGATGTTTAGTTTAGGTATTAGGAAGAATTTCTGCTCCAAGCCAAGGCAAAAGCTGTAAGTACAGCAGGTACAATTTCACTCCAAGCAGAGTGACTCACAGCCCTGAAATGAATTGGCACCTTTAGTTTGTCTTGGACATTTTGCTTGAAAATCTCAAGATATGATTTAAAGCTCCAAGGAATCTGTTTTCCCCACTCTGTGCTGATTGCTTCAAAAATAAGGAAACCGTGTGTAAAAGGAAATGAAAATGAGAGGTAACAAAGTGCCTGTGCTTAGGGTAAGGGACTGCCAAAGGGTCCTGGATCTTTCCTGCCATCTCCTATCCCCAACACTTGAGCACCAGCCAATTTAATTTTTTCATGATGAATCAGTTCTGGGAAGCTATTTTGCTTCTTGGCAATTGTATTTTATTTTTTTTCTCTGCAAATGCAGTAATTCAGTGAACTTCATGATGAATTGTTGTTGTTATTTCTCAATTTCATTTTGGCCACCGTGGTGTTCAGTGATTCATTTTTCCTAAAAATAAGTGTTTAAAGCCCTGTTTAAAACTAATGGCATGATGGCAGCTGCAAGCTGGTGTGGTATTAATTTCGGAAGAAAAAAAGCAGGGGGAAAAAAAACTCAACAAATTATGTAAAAAAGAGCCAGCTGAGAGAACACCAATAATTAGCTGAATTCTGAACATTTTTCCCCCGTTGTTATGGCAAGAAAGTATCGGATAATTTCGCACCAGGTTTTCTCTGGTTTTTATAATTGTTTTGGGACTACTCTTGAATGACAGGCTTGAGTTTTGAAAAGCTCTCCAAGAACTGCTATAAAAGCTCCTGTGGCCGGTGCTCTGTTGAGCCACAGGCAAATCTGGCGGGGAGCGCGGGGCGTTTCCGGCGCTGGGGCTGCTCCAAACCCTGTGTCTGCACTCATCTAACAACAGCAAGGCTTCAGCAGCCACGATGGTGCTGATGGAGCACGCCTGGCCCTGCGCACCCAGCAGCCTGAGGCTGGGCTGACCAGTGCAGACACAGCCATGGAGCCTGGAGACCCCAGCCAACCATCCTTCCTCCTCAGCACGGCACTGCCCAGCAGCAGCTCCCTGAGACCAGGCACCCCAGGGCAGAACGATTACTGGGAGGAGAGGATATTTTCCAGGTGGTAATTTGTTCATGGATGTCCACTCACTGAATAAATCTGCTGATATAGTTTTACCAGCTGGTTAAAGTACACCTGTTGAATCATTTATTCTTCTCCCTGCAAGGGAAAAATGCTTACTCTCCGTTTAAATGTGTTTTTCAGGACAGCTACATTGGTTGGAAGAGTGGAAACAAAGCATTAGCACACACCAAATTATATGGGTTGTCTGGGAAAGCTGCTGCTTCTGTAGATTTATAGCCATCAGGTTGGCAGAGCTCATGCCATACAGGGATTTGTCTCATCTTAACAGGCTGACAAACAGGTTCCCACTCCAGAGAAAGGATTAGTGAGTGGGATGGAGCCCTGCAGGTAGATTTCCCTGGGCATGGGGAAGACACAGCATCTCTCCCAACCCTTGCTGTGGAATGCAGGGGGCTTAGCAGCCCCCCTAGACCTACTAATAATCTCCACCATAGGGATTTTCTACTGGTGCCATCTGAGGGCTGCAGTCCTGCTGGTTAACTCTGCCAGGTCACAAACTGTCTGCTGGGCTCCCTTCCTGCCATGTAGGATGCCAGCTGTCCCTCTAGCCTCACTGCAGAGCTGCCAAGAGCTCTGTATCACACAGCTTGGCTAAACCAAAGGTGTTTGTCACTCTGCTCCCCTCCCACCTCTGACTTGTGCTGGAGGAGCAGCTTTAATGTGCAAATCAGCCCGGCTCTGCTCTGGTTGCTGCAGCTGTGACCATTTACCCCAGCCAAGGTCTCCCCTGTGATGCCTAAGGGCCCACAAGTCAGTGAACCATCTCTGCTCATTTCTAGCTGAAATGAGCAGAGCAGAGCACCCCTCTCCCCCCGGGGTGAAAGATTTCTCCCCTCTGACCCATGAGATACCTCTCAACTGTCAGGAGCCTACCAGCAAGCCCTGCTGAATCACGTGCTGCTTCAGGCTGTGTAGCTTTTGGATGGAGGAGGATTGAGGTTAACCTCCAGCAATGTTTGTGAGTTTGGGGAACACTTGCTGCTTTTAAGAAAAACAAATTTAAAACTAAAAAAGTCTGTTTTGTCTGCGGTCAGGTGGCCTTAGCCAGGGAAATCTCTGTGCTGGGACAGCTTTACTGCACATGGCAAAGAGGGGCCAGGAGGGAAAGCTGAGATGCACACAGCTCATGAAACACGCGCTGAGACAGTGGGCAGCTGTGCCCAGGAACCTCTCCAGAACAAGCAGGAGTGAAACAAAGCTTCAAGCTAAATCCCATCTCTGCTGCTAACATCCAAGAGTCTCACCACAACTCCAAAGCATGACATTTGTAATTTCCCTTCATCACCTCATCAAGCTCCTTTCCCCTCCTTAAAACAGTTCACATGTCCTCTGTGTCCTCTCAGTGTCTTATTCCCCTTGTCCTGGGTCTTTTCCCAAGGGCTTGCTCTTTAGGAGAGAGGTCAAGCACCTCTGTTTGGTCACCCTGGCCACTGTCCCTGAGCCCCACATCCTGGCCAGCCTCCTCTGTCATCCAGTGCATTTCCCTTCAGCCAAACACTCCATCTTCTGAAATGCCAGAGCTGTCAAACTCAGTGAACAAGGCAGGCCAGTGAAAGGCAGATAATTGGAGATACACTGATGACAAAGTGCCACCAGCTCCCTCCTCCCCCTGCCTCCCCCAACAGCCTCTAGTGTGTTTTAGAGTGCAACCTCAGCCTGAGTTCCCTTTCACTTGTGTGAGGCCGAAACCACCAAGATGTGCTGACACAGGGCCTGACATCATTCAGGGGACACAAGGGTCCCCACAACAAAAGGGCATGGAAAAGGGACCCCAGGAACAGCCTTGGAAGAGAAGAAAATGGATTTGACCCATGTTCACCTACAGTCATCCTGGATCTCACCCAGAACTGCCCCCAAACTGAAATGAAAGGAGAAATGGAAACCAGCCATCCCTCCCAACATCAGGATGTGCTGTAATTCAGAGGGAGAAGTGCCAGAAATGAAGTGAAAACCACCAGGACCATGACTGTATTTGGCTTTTGTACCTCAGAGAGAGATGTGGGAGAGCAGAGGATGCTGCAATGGCCCCCCCATGGCTGGCTGCTTTTTGAGGTGTTAAGGCTCCCTGGACATCTTTACTTCCCAGAGCAGTGTCAAGCAGCATCACATCCCAAATCCTACCTGAAAGGCCTGAAATTGGATCAGGAGACTCCTTTCTGTCTGGAGGGAAAACAGAGTAAATCCACATCTGCACCTCTGCTTTTAATGGCATGCAGATCTTCTCCTTGGGGACAAGCCACCTCAGGAAGAGGAACACCTACCCTGCTGCTCCCTGTGGCTGATGTCTCACCCCTCAGCAGCAGCAAGTTGAGCAGCCAGAATGACCAGGGACTTTGCTGTCCCCAGCAGAGCTGGGACTGCTGGCCCAGGGTATCCTGCACTGACTGACAGCCAGCCACACTTCCAGCCTCCTCCGTTCACTGGAGGGCATGGACACCACTGTGCCTATGAGGGAAAGATGCCTCCACAGCACAGTGAATCCCAGGGACTCCCAGATGCCTCCACAGCACAGTCCTTGGTGAATGCCAGGGACTGCCTCTCCCACACACCCCAAAGGCATCCTGCCTGTCCCCCAGCATGAGCAGCTGGCACTGTGCTACCCTGCCTGCCCCAGACCACCAGCAAGGGGAAGAAAGCAGCGAATGCCTGCTGGTCTTGGTTTCAGGGACTTGTCCCACCCTAACTCCAGGCAAAGCCAGAGCAGCCAGATCAGGTCAGGGGTCTGGGGGAGTCACCCCATCCCAAAACCAAAATAGTTTGGCACAACCAGGCTGCAGGCACTGCCTGCCCTCTTGCTTGCAGAGACCCATGACCCCTCTCAGACTCCAAGTGCCAGAGACTTTCCCTAAAAAGACACACAGCTACATGTACAGCACAGCCAAACGGGGCCACAACAGTGAGTAACGCCAGTAATCCCACGCAGACCATTTTCCTCAATGCTTCCCAGCACATTAATGAAAATCTTGACCATAAGCTGCACTGATTTCATAAAGCTCTGTCTGCTTGGCAAACAAAAAAGGTCAAGCAGAGTTGCAAAGCTATGCCTTTCCAGCCCCAAGCTCCTTAAATCTTTTTTTTTACACTCAAGTAGTTTCATGTTCCATCTGAAAAAACAACCTCTCCAAGGCATGACCTGAGACTCTGGAAGCCCCATCAGCTCCAACCCTTGAACTCATCTCCCCAAATGACAAAAAGCAGCTAAGTAGCAGCTAATATCAGCCTTGGCAGCTGCTGAGCATTGCAGGTCAGCAGCAGAGGGGTTGGTTTGAAAGCTGCGCTACCTCTGGCAGCTGCTGCAGGCAGCTCTTTTTGAAGAGGTGTATCATACACCCTGGGCCTTGGCAGTGGCAGGGCCACATCCTAGGGACATCTCTGCTCAAGCAGTGCCTCAGCTACCTAGCAAAATGTGAGGTATAATCAGGGCTGAGATGGAAAGGGGCTGAGGAGCCAAGCAGCAAGGGTTGGATCTTGGGACCATGAACCAACATGGAAAAGCAGAAAGAAACTGAGTTGATTAGTTGAGAGAAAAGCAGGGATGTGATGACCACCTCTAACCAGCCCTGCAGCTCAGCCTCTTGAGGAAAGGCAAGGAAGCTAATGACCTACCAGCCTTCATTTCTCACAAACACAGAATAGGTTCAAGCACAGAAAAGGAGGACATTGTGTTCCACATCCCCTAGTAGTGGGATGAGAAACCCCAAACTCAGTTTGGAGCAAAAGGGTGTAGGACAGACACTGAGAAACACCTGGAAAGGGAAACACCACAATACTTTGAATCACAAAGTTCATCAATACCAACCCTGAGGTGCAGCTTGGGAACCTGCACCAGTTACAAGCCCAGCTTTCCTGCAGGAACCAGAGCCCACTCACCTATCCTGGTGGGGAAGACGTCCTCGTTGTTAATGAGCATCTCGATCCAGTCCATCAGCATGCACATGTACTGCGGGGCCGACAGCTTGGTCGGCTTCTTGTACTTGCTGTCATCCTGCCACCTGTACTCGTACTTGAGCCCCCCGGACATGATGGGGCAGCTCCTCTCGGTGCAGTACTCCGACATGGTGCCGTAGATGAGGTTGATGCGGTTGAAGAAGTCCACCACGTGCACGGCGATCCAGTCGTTGATGCTCTCGCCGGGAGGCAGCTGCACCACTGCCTTCAGGTCCAGCCCGGACTTGAGGGAGGCCTGGGCTTTCTTGTACAGCTCAAAGCGCTGCGTGCCCGGCTCAAACTTCTTTCGGGGACGGAACGTTTTGTCTTTGTTGAAGACTTGCTTGAGACACAGGGCCATTGTGGGCAGGGCCAGCCAGGGTGAGGGCAGAAGCTCAGAGCAACATGAAACCCAGGGCTGGGGTCTTCAGGGATGGAGGTTTCTGGGAGGAGAAGGAGACACATTTCAGTCACACATGAAGACAGCAGCATGCGTGGACACACTTGCAGGGGTTTGCACCACTGACCCCGCTGCTCTGACAGCACATGGGGACACAGATTTGGAGCGAGCTTCTGGCCCCTTCACACACACCAGGGTGACCTGGAGCAGCTGCTGCCACCTCACACAGCAGCTCCTGGCACTGGAGAGGCTAAGCCCTGCCACATGTGCCCCACGCAAGGCTTGATGGCAGACAGAGCCCTTCCTCCCCCCGGAGCACCCCAGGAGCTCACCAGGCTCCAGCCAACTTCTTCCTTCCAGGCTTTTACCAACAAGTGCTGCAATAAAGTGAAAGCCATGATATCAGCAGAGATCACCAGTTCAGGCAGACCCACTCTGGTGGCCTTTTCCTCTCCTGGCAAAGGGGAAGCATCTCTTTCCCAGGGACTTGTCAGTACAAACAACCCCTGACCCTGCAGCAGCGGCTGGCAAGCGAGACCTCGGGGACCATGCTGCGACCGCAGCTGGCTGCTGGTTCACACAGCCCCAGCGCCAGGATCAATGGGAAAAGGGGGGATTATTTTTGTTGTTCTGCCTGGTGTGTTTGTCCAAAAGAACAAAACCCACATCCGAAGAAGGGAAACGCAGCCCAGCACAGCAGAACAACATTGCCAGGATGCCGCCGGCTCTCCCGGCATGCACACAATGCACACGGCAGCCCTCGGGGTGGTGCAGCTGATGCTTCGGGTGACGCCGGGGCTCAGCAAAGTGCTGAGCTCACCCCTTCCTGCCCAAGAGTAGCAGCACAGATGAGGGCTGTATTTTCCTTTTCCTCCCTGAAATCCAGTGGAAATCCCATCCGCCCAAGGCTGTCATGGACAGGCTGGAATTACAGCCTGGAATTGCAACATTGCATTTTGTTACCTGCATTAATCACCTGTGGTGTTAAGGCGAGACCAAGGCCTCCTTGTGCTAAATGCCTTGTTGAGGCTTAGGGAAGAGAAAGTCTTCCAACAAGCCTCCCCCTGATAGGAAGAGATGGAGAAGCAGTTAAGAAAAAGGAAGGAAAATATTTATGGAAAAGGGAAGTGACTGACCCAAAGTCACAAGCAGGAGGGAATGGTACAAACTTTGGATGAATATTCATCATTAAAAAGACAACTTTAGCAAAAAGCTTGCTATTTAAATTCTGTTTTCTAAACTCAGTCCTGAGCCCGAGGCAGGTCCTATTTTGTAATCAGCTAAACATCTCTCAAGTGAAACCCTCTGCTCCCTTAAGGCTCACCCCAGGGTCATCACTGGGAGGGAGCAGGACCTAGTGATCATCCCAGTGCCTGCAGGATCTGCCTGGCAGGGATTTCTGCACTGCAGCCAGCACGTGCAAAACCCTCTCATGGATGCACACCCTGGTGTGGGTGGGAAGCCCAGCATGAATGTCATTAGTGCACAACCACAGCCTTTCCCACAGGCTGGAGCCAGAGCTTTGCCACCCTTACACAGCTCACGGCACAGTGTGATCCCCACCACGTTCTGCTGTACCCAGGTACAAAACCCTGTGTGTTTTTAGGTGCTTTCTGCCCCCCAGAGGGGGTCACAGCCATCACAGAACGTTATGCAGTATGACTTCAACGCCAGGGTATCTGCAGACCTTCCCCATCTCATGTGGCTGGGTGAGATTTTAAGGGCCACATCCCTGTCACCCTCATTTATTTCTGAGCAATGACTGGGGGCTGTTTCTTGGATGCTTTTCCTTCCCTGCTCCAAGCAACTTGCTCCAGCCATGACAAAGAGCTTGTTTCCCACTTCAGAAAAGAGCACGATCTCTCCAAAATGCCAGCCAACGAAGCCAGCATGATGTCATGACTCTGTCTGTCCCTCAGGAATGGCCTGAGCTACAGCAGTCCTTATGGATCCCATGGGAGGCCAGGGGACTCTGGGCACAGTGAGGCTCTAAAGAAAAGCCCTTATCCAGGACTTCCTGGATTCCACATATTCAAGCACATCCTGTTGATAACACCTCCAAAAAAAAGCCTTCTGGGGAGTTTGCTAACACATAACTCTTTCAAAAACATGTATGCATACATACATATATATTTATATATAACCACTGCAACAGGGTTCCTAATTTGGTAGCGTAGGAAGTGCTGGGATACCCTCAGGATGAGGCACTCAGCAGGATTGGCCCACAGTGCAAAGTAGGAATGATGGGGCTGAGCAGTGCCTGGCCCTGCAGCCAGGGTTCCCTGGTATTTCAGCAAGGGAAGTCATGCCAACAAACATTTCTCTATGTCGCCATTTCTGCTGGCCTTGGCTCCATCTGCTCTGCTTCAGGAGCTGTTGCTGTTTGCAGACTCCTCCATGCAGAGCCTGAGCTGTTCCATGGTGATGAGCAGCCACCCTGGCAGATGACATCCCATCAAACATGTCACTTGCAGGGGCTGACAACAGTGAAATCAGTTCTCTTTTAGTGTCCACACTGCAAATCCTCTGCAAATATTGAGCCACTGGGAAATAAACATCTCACTTGCTGAAGCCAGACCTGTAACTCATTTACAACTACATCCCTGCATCATCCACAGCTGGATCTCTGTGTTACCCTGCAAGCTGCTCTCACTCATCAGGCAGGTGGGAATGTGCTTCATGGTTCAGCACCATCTGAATAAAACACCAGTTCAAAAAAAAAGAGAGCAACAAAATTGCTAAACATCTGCCAGGTGTTTTTCTACCATGCATCTAAGTGGGAATGGAGAGTAAAACCCATTGCTGCCCAAGTGCTTGGAGCTGACCTGTCCCTGAGCCTGCAGGATGCCAGCACAGCACCACAGCCTCTCTGCTCCCCAGGCAGCAGTTTTCTTTTCAGGATCCTCACCATCACCACTACCAAATCACCAAGTTGTTAAAAGACCTTGTTAATCTTTACTGGAGAAAAATGTTCTCCAGAAATTACATTTAACACGAAGCCAAAAATACACCCTGGGATTTATGACCTGAAGAAGCAGAGAGAGGCACTGAGCCAAAGAACACATTTGTTCTCTACCTCGCTTCAGAGCTTTCACTGCCCAGAGAGATCAAGGGAGCAGTGGTGGCAAGGACATGAGATCCTAGCTCTGGCCCTTGCAGATGGGGCACTGAGAATGGATGCACCAGCTTAGAGCAAACAGGCTTTGCAAAGTCACCAATGCCTCGGATTCCCCTCAGGCAGAGACTCAGTACCCACCTGTTTTCTGGGAAGAAAAGCAAATCCTTTGTGAATGGACCCAGACATGTCCTGAGTCTAAATGGTGGAAAAGGGCTTCAGCCAATGCAAAATCAGATTTTCCCAGTTTCCACCTTTATGCATCTGGCCCGACTGGTGCTCTTCCATCATTGACCAAGTATTTGGGGCAGACCCATGGAAAGAGATGGAAAATGGGAGATCGTCCAAGGTTTATGGTGCAAAGTTCAGCCTGAGTCTGATGTTCAGGGCTGTTGTGTTCCTAGAAATCATGCCATGGTCCACTTGGCTTGGGGTGGGGCAGGACACTCGTCCAAGGGCTAATCTCTGCTCACACTGCCTGTTTTGGGAAATCCTAAGGGCCAAGTGTTATCCAACAAGCTTAGGCAGCAACTTCCTACAACATGATCATACAGGTCCCGCCCCAGCCGACACGGCAGGGCCTGGGCCAGTGCCATGCAGCAGCCTGCAGCTCTCTGCCTTCAGTTCCCACATGAAAAATCAAAGCTTTCCAAGAGGAACCCTGGCAAAGGCTGCAAACCCTCTTCCCCACGCCACAGCTCTCATCACAGGGTGCTGCTGGCACTCCAGGGGTCCACAAATCCCTTTCTGAAGCATCTGCAAATCACCAAATCAAACCTCATCCTGTGCTTGCGAGTGGACAAGGAGTGAAGCAGGTGGAGCTGGAGACTTGCCCTGCTGTCAGCCTGTGTCCCCACAGAAGATGGTTGGAAGAGGATAGAGAAGTTTCTGGGAGGACAGAGAATGACATTTCCCATGGGACATCCACACTGTGATCTCCTTAGTGCTCACCCCCCACCCACGCTCCCAAAATAGCCTTGGCTTTGAGGAGCTTGGCTACAAACCCAGCTGAGTGGCCACAAATCCCATCCCTGTCCATGAAGGCTGCTGGGCTTCAGTCCTACCCCTGTTTTTGCTGCTGGCTTCAGTCCTGCTGGTTTTAAAAGCAGCAGCAGAAGCAAAACTCAGTGGGGTTTAGCAAGAACCAGAAAAGCACAGGGTTCAGCTGTGCAAGGACAAGGCAGAACCACTGCTGGGAAAGTAGCAGGCACAGACATGTGAAAAACTGATGTCCTAGATTGCTGGCAAGTCCAGAGATGAAAGGAAATTAACTGGATGGGAGGGATGCAAGTTCAGGGTCAGACTTAGGCACTAATTTCAGGTCTGAGGGTTGGTTTTGTTTTTTATCTAAAGTAGCTTTCTTTCTTTCTTACTTTCTTTCTTATCATTTGAAAACCACAGAGGAACACAACAAGGCGAAGGCTTTGTTGTAAATTAAAAGCAACTCTGAAAGGTCTGTTTAGAAACGACAAAACAAAAGGGAAGAGCAGGCAGAGCTGTGGGAGTGTGGCTTCCTCCTCACAGTCCTGCAGGCGCGGGGGCAAGGTCACCAAAGAAAACCTCTGGTTTTGACCCCAAATAAGCTTTAGTCAGAAAACCAGCAGGAAGGATCAGACAAATGCACTGCCAGACTCCAAGATGGTCGCAGTGCTGCTCCCTGCCTCAAAACTGATCCCAATTTCAAATCTGATCTCCCACCCCAGGCTCCCTTTAAGGGCTGCAACAACAAAGGCTTCAGGGGAAAAAGTGCTTTGCAAGCATCTCTGGGAAGCACTAACAACCATGAAGGGTAAGGAGAGAGGAAAGCTCTGACACCAGCACCTCCCATGCTCCAGTGCCAAGTACATCCTCCCTGGATCCATCCCGAGACAGTGTCACCCTGGCAGAAGCATCTGCCTGGAAACTTCTGTGTTAGCTACACACTGGTGGCAGTGCCACCACTGGGGAGCACAACGAGGGGTCCTGCACTGTGGGCAGCCTGTAGGGAGACACCAGCTCCCACTGCTTTGGGAAGAGACCAAGGAGGCAGAGCACCGACCTGTCCAGCTCCAGGCGCCTTAGAGCAAAGCATAGGTTAATTACCACCAGCTCTGCACATCCCCCTCGGGCTTCCCCAGGGGATCTTGCTTTTGGGGCACCCAGATATCTACTGCTTCTCTGCACTAGGGGATTCCCTTCTCCCCACCATAGGAAGTGTCAAAGTTCCACCCAGTCCTATCCCAGATGGAGGAGAAGGACAGCATCAGCTCAGCCACCATCAGTGCCAGAGCTCTGAGACAGCCAGCCAGTCTCCAGATGGACAGTCTGCCCAGGAACCTGCAGGCTCCAGCTGGCTTTTCACTGCTCTAGGAAGCCTCACTGCCTGGCTGAGGAGTCAGCAGCCCTGTCTCTGAGCTTCCCTTCAAGCCCCAAAGAAGTCCAGATGCAGTTTGGTCTTCAGCCTGTCCTAGAGCATCTCTGCAACCAGGGCTGCTTCTTGGGACTCATGTCCCAAAGACTTCTCCCAGGCAACCCTGAACTGCAGGCACTGCAGCCCTGACCCAGGACTGTGGGCAAATGGTGCTTCCAGGGAAGGGAGCACATTCCCTCTTTTAATAAGCCTTTCCAGCCTTGTAATCATCTAAGGAAGGGGGGCTGCAGAAGGAGGGTGCTGGGGAGCAGAGTCCTGGGGCACTGGCCCCACTCTCTCTGTGCTTCCTGCTGGAGCCAAGCCTCAGCTGGGCTGTCCGTGAGAACGGGGTTATTGGCTGCTGCTCCCAAATATAACCTAAACGATAGAAAATTCCAGGAAATGAGCCAAGACAAAATGCCGGGAGGGGGATCAAGGCTGGGGGAGCTTCAGAGAAGCCCTGGGCTCTCAGCAGCATCTCCCTACTGCCAAACCTTCTTTGTGCAAACTCCCCTGGTGCTGCAGAGACCCATGAGAGCATCCATGAGCACAAATCCCTGGAGCAGAGCAGGACTCAGGCCCCCCCACTGCAGCTGGGGACAGCTGCCAGCGGGAAGCTGTGCTGGTGCTTCCCCCAACTCACATGGTGCTTGGAAATCCCCAGCTCGTGAGAAATGGACCTGGATGGCTTCCAGGAACGGGACTGCTTACACCCACCCTACAGACGTCCCCTGCCTCCCCCTGCTCTGTCCTGCTCCTTGCCCTGCCTCCCCACCAACAGAGCAGCAGCTCTCTGGCCCAAAGGCAGCAAAGAAAGTTTCTCCCGGATCACACAAGACACCTCCAAGCAGAAAAGCAAAGCAGCATCTCTCCGGGTTGGAGGCAGCATGTCCCGTTCATTTTAGGTGTGATACCCAGTGGGGCTGGGGGCTTTTTGGGGGTACCTCATTCCTGGGAGCTGAGACCTCACTGCTACTAGCAGTAACTTGCTGCAAGCCCTGAAAAGAAGCGTCCAATGGCCTCAGTGCTGTCCAATAGCTCTGGTTCAGTCCCAAGGGTGATTACTCCGTTGTCAGAGCCGTAATTCCAAACACCGGGAGCTCCAGGCTTGCCAGCTCAAGGAAGAAGAAGAGAGGAGATAAGCCAGCTGCGGAAAACCCATCTCCGCCGCTTGCCCTCACCCAGTTCCCCCGCCCACAACTTTCCACCCTTCCTCCGACACCGGCTAAGCCGCTGCGGGGGCTGTCCCGTTTGCCTTCCCCTGCCTGTCCCCCTGCCCCCGAGGGACCCCCTTTCCCTGCGCACCACCGATCATTCGCACGGATCCCTGCCCAGCACACCCCAAACAGGGGATCCCTGGTATTTACACACTGGCTGCTGAGCTGGGACACCCCGGAGGAAGGGGAAGAGCCTTCTGCAGGCGTCCATGGCCCGGCTGGGTGAAGAATTGCTCTTTCCTAAGCTAATGCCAACCCAGGTCTCGCCCATCCCGTGCTTTAAAGCACCCCAGGAGCATCCTCAGGAGTGCGGTGCTGGCTTTTTACTCACCTCATCCCCAGGCACGGCGGCTTCCAGTCTCAAATCCCTCCGCTGCACTTTCTGCTCTTATTCAGGAAAAGGAAAAAAAAAATTAAAAGGGTACAAAGTCCAAGCCAGGCTCTCTGTCGGGACTATTGGCAGTTTGGGGATCGCAGCAGCCACAGCGGCAGGGAGAACCGCCTCTCTCCGGCGCTCACGGGGGTTTCGTTAGAGAAGCCGGGGCCGAGGGTTTTTCTCCGGTCAGTGATGTCACATCCTGACCCTGCCGGCAGCTCCAGCTGTCCCTGGAAAACCCGCTTGGAAGCGGGCCTGCCAGCCCCCACCATCCGCCGCCGTGGGCTCGCAGGCTCCCGGGTGGGCGCTCACTCACACCCGCACCCACGCTCCATTCCTGGATGCTGAGATCCTTCTTGGCGGGCAGTCCCGTGCCGCTGGCTGGCTCCGGCTTTCACAGGACAGCAGGGAGCTGGGGAAAGGAGATGAAATCCCGGAGTGTTTTCCCCTCCTCCCCCCATCTTTTCAGTCCCTCTCCCTTCATCCTTCCCCGCTCTGCACACACACACACAAACAGCCGGGGGTTTCCATGCCAGGCCAAGCTGGATGCCATCCAAAACAGAAATGCCGGAGAGGGGAAAAGAAAGAAAAACTTTCTCTGCACAGAGCACTTACTTTCCGTTTCTGTCGGAGGTGGGGTGAGTTCTGAAGCGCGCTGCGGTATTTAAATCCTGCTCAGCAAAGGCAAGCCTGAGCCAGCACGCTCGGCGCCGGCAGGAGCGGCCAGCCAGCGTGGGATGGCTTGGCAGGAGCCGGGATCTGCTTTGGGGTCAGAGTCCCGGCTGGGGCTGGAGCAGCGGTGTGCACCCCACGGGTGGAGCTGGTGGGTGTCGCGGCAGGGGCAGGCAGAGCGTGGCCCTGACACTCACGGTTCCCTTCCTGGCACGGTGACGTGTCGCTCCCAGGGGATGAGATGTGTGAGGCTCTGGCCCTACTGAAACGTCTGCGAATTGTTTGGCACAGAGACAGTTCTAGTGAAGGAAACGTTTCTAGCCTTTCTTACATGTGTGTTAAACTCGGGTCAAGCCAAGCATTTGCAGGTGATGGGGCAAGCTGGGGAGTGGGGCACAGGGCAAGGAGGATGTGGCTGATGGGCACGTTCGCATAAAGCTGGAGGGTTTAGAATAAGGGTTTGATTCCCTGAACCCTGCCAGGCATCCTCTGGTGCTGCAGCTGTGGATTTATCTCCCAACCCCATGCATCCAGCAGGATGCCTCTCTGCAGGATCCATACTCCTTTCCCCAGAACTTGGCTTCTCAGCTGCAGGTGATGCCAGGGTTTGCTCTTGAGGCAAATGTTCAGAGGTAGTCTTTAAAAATAAATTCATCCAGCGGCCTCCCAGAGCAGCCAGCCACGAGGGAGATCAGCCCAACCCTGCAAGGCATTTACTCTGCTTTCCTCCCTCTCTCTGCGAGGTTGGTTTGGTGCAGGTGCAATAGAAACTCTTTGGCACCTGCAGCAGCATCTTATTAGAAGTGAAGAAGACACTGTAGGGCCCGTTTAATTGGGAAGCAGCCACTGGTGGATCAATTTTGACTGGAGCTGAAGGGAATTGGAGCTTGCACACCCCAGAAGCCCCTTGCTTTTCTGCCTGTCCCCATTTGGGACAGGGCTGAAGGGCAGGTCCTGAACCAGGTGACAGGAGAAGGACACAGCAAGGACATGCAGGATTCATCTGTGCTCTTCATCCACTACAGCATGAGATGGCTGAGGTGTCTCACATCTGCAGAAAAGGTAAAACCTTGAGGTGAACTGCCCTGCACAGCTCTTGAGGCAGGAGGGAAGCACAAGCTGTCAAATTCATCTGTGCAGCTGCTTCCCACCACCACCATCACCAGCTAACACAGTACAAGAGCCATAACCTCAGAGCTCAGCTCTGTGTGTGCATCCTCCTGCAGGCTGAGCCTGTTCCATGTCATCCTTGCCCTGCTCATGAGTGAATCTTTCACAGTCATTGCAGGTAGGTCCAAGTAACACCCCTAAAATCAGGATCAAGCTCAAGTAATCCAGCAGACTCTTCCTGGTCGCCAGCAAACCAGCCACATTCCTGACTCCAGCAGGTTCAGGCTAAGTCTTTTCTCATCCTCAGTGCTGGATGCTCATTGCAGCCACCCCAAGTCCCAGCAAGGGCTGAGCAATGCTGCTGTCCTCCATCCTGGGGACCTGGGATGCAGGAAACAACAAAATGTCCACAGACCTTGTGAGCGGGAAGTGGAGGTCTGTGGAGCAGATGTAACTCCCAACAGCAAATGCCAAGCCAGGAGGAAACTTTCAACTGAAATCCCTGCAGAAAATGGGCAGAAATCCAAAAGTGAGGGGGCTTGGCTGAATAGCAAAGATCCCAAAGGCAACTCATGGCCAGGATTTACATCCAGGCAAGATGGAGCCAAAATACTTGGAGGGGAGATGGGGTCCTCCCACCCTCAGCAGTCTGGAGCCAAAAGAGAGGAGCCAGGAGAACAGCAGGAGGGCTGGAGTTATATCAGCTGCAGCCCCACAAGTCCGCAGGGGTGAGCAGCACCTCCTGCTCAGGGAGGAAACCCCTCACGTGAGGTTTTGGAAACCTCAAAAAGCGGAGAGCCCACAGTCCTAGAGCCACCCAGTATCCCAGCTGTGGGGAGGGGAAGCAGGAGTCACTTGGGAGAGAGGAAAAGGTGCGAGGGACAGCTTTGGGGAAGGAGGGATGAGTTATTGTGAAGAGGGCATTTGTCTGCCCTGGAGGAAGGAAGAGGGGAATGCTGCCTCACTCCTGAAGGCAGGTGCATGGCTGGATTTATCGGGGGAAGGAAGCAGGGACGGAAGCGAGCCCAGAGCACTGGGCGGCTCCATCGGAGCTCAGGGGCAGGCACGGGAAGAGGCCCAGGGCAGCGAAGCAGCTTGACAAGGCTCGTCAGGACACGGCTGCACCGGGGGGAGGGGGGAGCCCCTGCCAGCCCCCACCACTGCGCCGGGCTCTCACGCAATGCCCTGCACGGCACCTCCTGGGCGCTGCCACTTCAGCAGCCGGGGAGATGCTTGTTCCCAGACAGGGCTGGAAGGCTGTGGATGCCTGAGCAGACCAGAAGACAAAGCAAAGGGAGCAGTGGGTTTGCTCTGGTTATTCCCAGAGGGGAAGAGGACGTGTCCAGAAAACAGCTATGCAACGTAAAGAACAGTCAGTTCCCCTGCTCTGCTCTGCTCCATCACGTCCTGCGCAAACTCAGAGACAGGGAGTGAGAGCTTCTTCAGCCGTGGGTCAGAGGGCACTGGAGTCTTGCCGTTTTCTAAGGCACAAGGAAAAAAGCCAGGCACAGATGAAAAAGCACTGGAGTCATCATTTTAAGGGAGAGTAAGAACATCGCCCATCAATCTGCACTTCCTTGATTGTTTTCTTCCAGGAGACTGCCACCTCCTCCCTTGGGAGCAAGATGGGCTCTGGGTTTAGGTGGATAAGACAGAGGTTTGGGATGCTAGTAACAAAGAGCCTCTGCCTGCAAAACTTGCTCCACCACTCCCAGTGGGAATTCCTGCCACATCTCGCTCCTGGGCTCTCCTCCAGCTGGAGGCAGACCACAGCCAGCACCGAGGGGACTCCTACAGCACCTTGCTGCAGGATGCTGCAGGGGCTGAAGTTTACATGGGGCCACTGGGAGCCTTGGGTTTCCTCTCCCTGAACGTGCCCATTTGACAGCTACTAAAACTAGACACATCCATCTTGGGAAGGTGCTGGCCCAAAAGAGACTGGCAATCAGGAAAACATGCTGGGAAACTACTGCAGGATGTTTGTCCTCCCCAAGGCAGCTCAGGTGGGATCTGGGACATGGGGCTGGTGGAACCAGGAGCTGAACTCAGCGCAGCCCAGCTTGTTATAGGACAACCACACAGGAGCAGCCTGAGCATCTGTATGGTTCTCAGCACACAACTCACAAAGTTCACAAAGCTGAGCAGACAGGCTCAGGCAAGCTGTGTGAGTGCCCAGAGCTCAGAATAAGGAGACAAACCTTCCCTCTAGTGGCTGGATGGCACATGAATCCCACAGCCGCCTTCTCCCTCTTGTTACCTCTCTCCCCGTGCCAAGCCCAACAGCATTATTTTTCACAGCACAGATCCTAAGGGCATCAAATCTTACAAACTCCATGCGAGTTTTTAGTGGCTTAAAACTGGCGCAGCTGCTGATTTGCACAGAGCCAGACAGCCCCGGGGGTCTGTGCCCACTCTGCAGCTTGTAGTGCCCGTGATCAGCCCGCGCCATGGCTGGGCCAGGCAGCACAGTTCGTGCACAAATGTGTCCCAGGCACTGGAGAAGCCACACAGCCACAAATCATCGCTGGTTTCTGCAGCAAGGGTGGCTTGTAGGGCCAGTTCTTCTGCTGGGTTACTCCCCCTTGCAGCATCATCCAGTGGGGCAGAGGATTAGACTCTGCTGGACTTTTTTATTATGGGTCTTCATGCCAGTTTTAGGCATCACTGGCCATTTCTGCCTTTTTTTAAGCCCCGGAGAAGTTCTTATTTTAGGAAAAAAATCCCACGATGGGTTTTAAAAAACACTACTCAAAATTACAGGTAAATCACTACACCTTATACCTGAGAATTTTATCTTTTGTGCTCAGAAAGAGGCTGAGGTGTAGATTCAGAAACCTTAGATTTCACTCCCAGGGATGTTACATTATAGCTACATTAAAAATTAATGTAGCAACTTCAACTTTTTCAAAGCAGCGAGTGAATTATTAATCAAAACAGCCCTTCTATCAGCTAAGGAAAAATGATAAATGGAGCATGAACACCATAAACCAGAAGCAGAAATGCTTTTTAATAAAGGTGATTGGCTGTTCAGATTATCACAGCCCTATCCACGCCTCCTCTGATTAATTATTCCCCTTCTCTGCAGACTGCTCTGTACACACTCAGTGAACAGAAACCAGAAGATATTATCAGGGAGCAAGGCCATCTCCTTTCAGCAAGGCCCCAAGAGAAGATCTGCCTCTTCTAGAACCATCCTGCAATTTCCTGAATGGACAGGAGCTCACACCTAACACCTAAGAACTGGTGGTAAAACAGACCTCAACACAAAACTGCACTGTGTAGCTTTAATGCTCAGCTGAAGTGTTCATGTCATAAAATCAGAGAATGGGCTGGGTTGAAGGGCCTTTCAAAGCCCATGTAGGGCAAAGAATGAGCTGAGAAAGTACAGAGTGACAGTGGGCATTACAGCAAAAAGATGTCACAAGAAACCATCATTACTCATCACAGCTTCATATCAGGTTGTGGTTAATGAAGAAAATTAGTACCAGGCATGCCTTCCAACAGACAAACTGCAGGTCTTTCCCTCCTTTCTCTGGTAAAGGAGGGGATGAATGCTTGCCAGCTCCAGCAGGCTGACAAGGTGCAATGTGGCCCAGAGATAATCAGTGCTAAGGATGAGTTAGTGCTGGGGGTCTGATGTAGACATGGGAAGTATTTCAGAGTGGCTCCTGGAAGCTCCTGGCTGTCCTGTGAACCCCTGTGCAGTGGTGGCAGTGCTGGTATGCACATCACACTGCTGCAGTGTCCTTGTCCGTGGATGTGCTGCCTCACAAGTTTCTGAGCTTCATAAGAGCAGCTCAAAGCATCCGTTTTGGGATTCTTTTGCTGGGGGCAGGTTTAAAACCCCCCACCTGCTGCAGTCTGTAAAGCCAGGCTCTTACTAACACTGCTGTGTTAAAGCAGCTCTGCATTTTTATACCAAGACATTTTTTTCACTTAACAAACAAGAAGCTAGCTGGTGACTCTCTCTGTCACTATGCCAGTCCATCTTTCCTTTATTATGGATAGTGCCTTTCCTGAAGTGGGATCAAGAGTTATTTTTTGTTCCTTCAAATGCCATTTGTGAGTTGGCTGACTAGATGCCAGCCTGAGAAAAAAATAATCCTGTAAAACAAGCAATGATTCCTCTATACTATTAAAAATATACTAAAAAAATAAAACCATTTTCATACTGCTCAAAAACATCTCAAACACAGAAACATCACAGCAGGATACAATTAATAAATCAATTAAGAAGCAGAAAATTCCCAGAACAAATCTAGCGACTCTGTTTTTTTAATCCTGAGAAAAGCTCAGACCACAATATACATCTGTGCAAGGAACCTCACAAAGAAACAAAGAGGTGTCTGTCTTAGACCATTGCTCCTATTCTTTCTTCTTGATGGACAAGCCTGTATGAATTCCACACAGATTAAAAAGCACTGAACCATGCAATTATAATGGTGGAGGGCATTTAAAATGCATTTACTGTGAAGAAACATTGGTTGTCATCTCTTTCCTGACGTGAGTACAGCCCATTACATAGCTCCCCTTTTGTCACTTTATTTCAGATTTCCACAATCCAGCAGGCAGCAGGAAGTTACAAGACTGGGAAAATGGCTCTTCCTGATGAAGTTACACTGAAGTACTGGGCTCCATTTTTTAGCAATTAGTTACTGTTGTTCAAATGGCCCAAGTCTCATCTTGCATCAGTGCCTGACAGACTTGACTGTCACTCTCCCAGGATGTCTGCAGACTCCTTCTGTGGCCAAATCCAAGCTGTGAAACAGAAGATACTGGTCGACCCCTCCTACCCGTGCTTCTGCTGGCTCCTTTCACCACAGGCCAGGCTCTATGACTTGTCAGAAGCCTGCCCGGGTGTCAGTTCTCTTCCAAGCCCACTTTGTTCAAGCTCTGCTATAACTGCCATGTATTTGAATTCACTGGATCTGTGGTTGAAGGTCTCCACCAATCCGTAGGTCTGGGAGCGATCCGTGGTGTAGAACAGCTGCACCTGGTTGGCCAAGCACTGGGCATCATGGACCACCTGGCAGTGAGAACAGAGCTGTCACCATCAGGGTGGGGCTGTGCCAGTGTCCCACTGGAACAGAAATGCCACACTCCTACTCACCACGTGGCTCAACGCTGAGTCACCTTAGCTCATCAAATCTCTTACCTCCCTGTGGCTCCTGACCTACTTAAACACTCCAGCACTGTGTGTTTTAGCAACTCTCCTGCTGTGCATCTGCCTCAGAGGTCAAGTGTGGCTTTTGTGATCCCTGCCCACTCCAAGATGCACCAAGTCCTCTTTTTTCCCTTCTTACAGCTGACCTACTTGCAAAGATTGATTGTTTGCTCTGAGATCCAACAGGGGAACAGAAAAGCATTACCAATTACTCCACCCATTGTTTCAGAAGGGGTGTCAGGAGGTCAGTTAGAGGAGGGCTATTTTAATCATTCTATTCCACCACTACTGTGTCCAGGGGCACCAGTCCAGGCACTGGGACAGTTATGCCAATAATGGTGTGGCCACACAGAGGGAAAGAGCACAGGTGTGCACACACTGAACACACAACTCTGGAGTCTCCTGCTTTGACAAGCAGGATTAAGCTTCAAACACTGTTTTAAGTTGTTTGCAGGTAGCAACAGCTTTCATTTAAATTTACTTCTGTTAGGAAGAGAAACAGAAGCTTTGTTCTTTTACAACAATGGACTATAATACCCAAATTAAAAACAAAGAATGCATGAACTGAAATCACCAAAGACTGATGATTCCCTTCTGGCTTTCCCTAGCCTTAAGTACATTAGGTTAAAGAAAGACAGTGGGACCATTCTTTGGCAAAGGGTCTTTGAAAGGCTTCACTGTAATTTAATTTTAATTCAAAACTGTAGGAGGAGTTGCAGCATAAAATGAAGGAAGCCAATGAGCAGACTTCTCTTACCAAGAATTTGGAGTCCATTTCTGCTGTCATTAGTACTATCCCTTTCTCCTTCTGCAGATCAGGATAATGGTACAAGACCAACTGGCTCGGAGCAGTTTCACCCTGGGTCTGAAGGAGAGAAAGAAACCTGTCAGTATCCCATAAAAACCTTAATTCCACTGCAGATTTGGGTGCTTGATTACAAAACTTTGAGCATTAACTGCCACAGAGGCAGTTGCTTGCCAGGGCTTAAGATTCAGTTCTAATTAGAAGTTCATTATTCTTGGTATTTACAGAAAACAAGGGATTTGCAGAGTTAGGTTGTTTTTTAACTTGACTGAAGACCATTTTGCATTTAAAAGAACCCACAATTTTTAGGAAGATATTTAATCTTACAGCATCTACTGCTATTTTAAGTAGCTTGCACAAACAGTTCTAAAACGTTTGGCTCTTGCTCATGTTTTGAGTCTAGTGAATTTCTACCTCACTATCCTCTACACTACAGACACTTAATACCCATAACTTTACTAATTTACCTGTAACTAATGTACAATTAAACCATAACTAATAACAGCTATTGTCATGAGAATTCTTTTCAAGTTAAGCTAGACAACCTGTTGGCTAAACTACTTAGTAAATACCACATATTGCAATATGCTGATACTATCTATTTCTGGATCCTAAGTCAGTTTTGAACGTTTTATCTCAAACACTCACCTGAACATTTATCAGGGAAGTGAAGTGTAATTCTGTTCCAGACCACTGCCCCACAAAGAACTCATAGCCTTCTTTTCTTGGCAAAGCATACAGAAACTGTAGAGAAATTATTAAAAAAACAAACCAATTTTCTCTTACATAGAACAAAATGATGCCTGTGTCACACTGGCCTCCAGCATTAATGCTTTAGTGAGAGAACCACAACAGAAAAAGAGTTTCCTTGTGACAGGACAACACAAGTGACAGGACAGCAAGAATCAGACTTCAAAGCACACAATAAAGCAGAATTACCCCTATCAGTATTAATTCACTAGCAAATATCTTGACAAATACTTTTGTCAGTATTTTGAGACATAAAAAGGAAAGGAGGGTGGAGAACATTCAGACTCTGACCTTTTTGTCCTCACCTAGGACAAAAACAGCAGAAATGGTCAAATATAAGGTAAGGAGCAGAGCATTTAATCCTGTCATTTTATCAGCTGCTCCAGAACAGGCAGCAACCATCTCCTCTCGAGACATTTACAGCCTATCCAGCTCCACAGGCTACAGACCTGCTCGTTTTACCCCACCAAGGGAAAGACAACATGGGAGCAGAAAACCTTGCAGGATACCTGGCTGAATCCCAGTGCAGTGTCCAGAAGTGCACTTCAGGCTATAAATAACTTCCCTATCTCCAAGTAGTTTGGGAAGCCAGATACATTTGATCTTGCTCTTGGCAAGTGAAGTAGGTAGGACTAATCCATCAACCCAGTAAAGTCTCCATTCCCTGGGAGATTCTGTGCTGCTGCTCTCTCAACCCTCCATCTCTTCTATCTGGAAGATCAAACTGTTTCATACATATGAATAGGCACTGCTTTATCTGAGCACCAGGACAAGTGTTTGAACACCTGGATTTTACTAATCAGGCTGATACAATGGGTATGAACACAGGAGGGTCAAAAGTTAATGGATCAGGCTTTGAAGAGAAGCATTACAGCTCTACAACCACACACTGCTGTACGTACCGATGGACACCTCTGGGCTCTCTTCCACATCAAATCAAACTTGTCTGCCTTTGGGGAAAGAGGAAAGAGAAGTTCAATTTTTATAACACAAACGTGGATGCAGAGCTGTTCACAATCACCTCATTAACCTTTAGAGGGTACAGTTTCCATCTGGAGAAGGTCCCGCTGCAGGGACAGAGAGCAGTGAGCCTGAAAGCTGCCTTTAGTTCTTATTTACCTAAAAGTCATCAACATCCCGTTTTAACAAGGCTGTCTCTAAGATGCAGCAGCAGAATCCTTGGATCCAGAGCTTCATGCCTTGGATGTGGGGGCCCCAGTCCTGAGGCTTACATCCTCTTTCAGTAATTGCTCCACTGCATCATGTAGTGTCAACAGCTGAGCAAGACAACACATCCCTGGCTCCAAATTGTGGGTTTACATCATTGTCATCTGTTCTTCAGTATAAAAATGCAGCCCAACTATACACTCAACACACTTATTGCTTAGGTTTTAATTAAAACCACAACCCTATTTCAGCCCTGATGAAACCTGGCAATTTCATCCACGTTTCTCTGTGTTTTCCCTTTTTTTTTTTTTTTTTTTTTTTTGCTTCCCAGCACTGTATTAATATCTACTCTAAGGTGTTCAGGAAGGAAAACATATGCCATTCATCAAGAAGAAATTCCTTCATGTGTACTTTTGAGCATGGGAGAATTATGCAAGGCCTTTCTTTCAGCCAACAAAAAGCTTCTGGCAAAAGACAAAGGGGTTTTTTTCTCCTCGATGATACCATGAACTGCTTCCTAATGTGCCTGGGATCTGGTTTGCATTGAAGTCTTAAAAAGCTTCCAAAACTCCTCCTAAAACAGTGCACCAAAGCACAATGCCAGCCCCACTAATCAAAGACCTACATTTTAACTACAGTCCCTGGCTTTCACCCTCTGCTACAGTAAAAGTGCAAATCGCACTATTTTCACAACATCCACATGTTGGGAAAACTGAAACAGGAGGCCGCTTGACTTCCAATCCCACACTTCCACTTTCAGCACATCACACATCTAGAACACTGCCTCCCACTGAGTTCAGCGGAACAGAAAGGGCCAAATACAATTACAAATCAGACCCCAGATCTAAATGAGGTTTCAAGAACTCAAGGAACACACAGTTGTGAAAAGACAGATTTAAGAGATCGCAATCATGAATGACCCTGAAGAAAAGAATAAAGAGAAATCCCCGAAGTGGAAAAAGTCTCCTTCAGCCTAATGCAAACTAAGAACAATTAACATCTGGAAAAGTTATCAGGAGTAAGAAGTATGATCTTATCTCAGGAAACACCCTGCAATCTCAAGAAAGACAGTGCTGCCAATAACTGTGAATGTAAGAAATAAGTCCTAAGTGATTAGCCACATGCAAGTTACCAGTCAAGTGCTCTTGTACTGCCACATTAACCTTGAAGCAGCTGCCTGTGCTGCGGGGAAGAGGGCAAAGAAACAAGCAGCTCTGAGAAAAATAACTCTAAAAATACAAATGCTACTTAATAAACACTAGGGCCTTGCAGAGAGTGTTGGAGGCTTGTATTAAAATAAGCCTGGAAATTCCAGCCAGGTGTGCAGAAAAAGGTCCTTGATTTATTGAGACTCCTCTGAGTGAAGAAAAGAAGGGGTATGCATTTCTGAAAAAAAAAGCCTTTGTCTGGGGCAATAAAATCACTCAGCCCAGAAAGTGAGCTGGTTCTTGAAACCTCACTTTCCTTTAATGACTGCTTTTAAAAGCATCAGAATCTCAGTTGGAAAGGAAAGCTTTACATGCTGGCTTTTCAAGTGCTATACAGAGGAACTACTTACAGGAATAACAGCATAAACTGTGTCTTTTGCAGAAAAATACTGATTCCAAATCTATAGGAAACAAAGAAGATAAGATACAAGTTAAGTCCATAATTTAGCAGTAATGTTAAATGCTTTAAAATGTCAACTAACCTTTGTAAGCACTTTGAGAAGTCATTTTTCAATCAAGCCTGACTGACTTTCCTGCTAATGCAACATACTTCTGCAAAGGTTCCAGATGTACCAAAGGACAGATTCCAACCAGGTAACAGAAATCCACAGTGGGCTCAGAGGTGGCTCAGTATTTATTAACCACCAGAAGTGCTTCTCACACCTTTCCCAACAATCACACCAATGACTTTTGGTTGTGTTTTTTTGGTGGTGGTGGTGGTTTTTTTTAATAAAGAACATACAAAACATTTTCAACAGAAGACAAGTCTTTGCATGATGCTCCTCTGTGTTAACAGTCTTCTTCTTGTCAACAGCAGGATGGCAATACCCAGTGCACCTGCACCTCCTAGCACGTCCTAGGAGGACTTACCTAGTGGAGAAAACTTTATCTTCTCCCATGGATACCCATATGAATGTGCTTTTTGTAAATATACATCCACAGCTGAGTTTTATTTTTCAGTCTAAGTAAAATTTCTATCCTTACACATAGATTACTATTAAGCACAGATGTCAAGCAAAGTTTATTCCATTTAAATCCATCACCTGTGTTATCTCCTCTGCTGATTTGTCTTTCACCATCTCAACATTAAGAATTGAATCAAGTGTCTGCAAGAGAAAGCATAAAGAATCTGGCATGATGGCAGTTCTCTGACCTTGTAAGAATCCAGAATGAATGGATGCAATTACAGAGGACAAAATCAACCTAGAGGAACTTGATTCAATTTATAGTGTTACTTAGTCCCTCTAATTGCCAAATAAAAGAGCAGCAACACACTGAGAAGTGGATTCACACAGAATAGATTCCTTCAGGACACAACACACGCTTTGCTCCAGTTGTGCAGATCTCTACTGAAGCTGCAAGAGGAGCTGCAGCCTTCTGCCTTCAGCCATCTCAAAGACAAGCTCTTTGGTAGATTTACACTGAAGATTCAGCAAAATAAAATAATGTGAAAGAGAATTCTCTTTTCCCTGGGCTGGGAGATCACTGAAAATGTATTTCCATGCTGTAAAAGGAGCTTAACCCTTTCCATTTCATGTTCAGAACAGATTCCCCAATTGGAAGGAATTTCCAGGGTGTCGCAGAGAAAGGAAAGGGGAATAAAAACCCAGAGTGCCAGGAGTTGTAAGGCTGAATGTGATTCCAACAGTAAACCAAGATCTTACACTCAAATGCAGCACAAGGAACACCAGGTTTGTATCAAAGTGTTCTTGACTGAAACTGGCTGTGGCAATACAAGGTAATCCACACCCTTGCACTGCCACCATGTCCCCTCCGAACACTTGGGCTCGTTTCTCTTACCTTATCCTTTGTGAATCCCCCCTTTGATGTCTTGCTGCCCAAGCCTTCTGCCTGCAGGAAAACATTCTTCTTTAGTTTTACAGCTAATACCATTGATTTGCCTTCCCTGCCACACGTAAACTGCCCTCTGACAAAAGCTTCTGAGTGGGAGCTCCAGATACTTGAAGATCATTGCAGCGTATTTTTAATAAAATAAGTGATTGATTAGGTGAAGTAAATAAGATTAGTAACTTAATGTGAATTATGAATTTCAAGGCCACAACGGATTAGTCAAAAGGAAACTATGATGCATTTTGGATCCAATATTATTGAACAGTTTTCTTGCTTTCACTAAAAAAATGACAAATGCAGGATTGTGTCACTCTTCTGGATAAACTGATCTGGAACTAATTAAACTTAAACAAGGTTTCAAGCAGGGAATTCACAGTCTAAAAAATAATATAGAGGAGTCCAGAGCTCCTACTGACAGGGATTCTTCCAGTTTGTAGCATTATGTGGATCCCATTAAAATAACATTATAGCTTCAATGTATGTGATTTACAAAGAAAATTGTCCTTGCCTTCTCCTCCATGCATCTGATAAACTCTCCTTGTTTGGAATGTCCCACAGGCTGCTTTTTCACTTCACTTCTTTTTTCCATACGGGATTCAAAGACATCTGGATTGGACCTGAATTGGAATGGGGACTGTTAACAGTACAACAGAGCAATAGAACAGCTTGAGTTGGAAGGGACCCACAAGGATCATCCAAGTCCAACTCCCTGCTCCTCGTCCAACTGGACATAAATTCATATAACTAAAACATTCCAGTTTGCTTTTAAATAATCTTAAGGTTTTAATTATGATGATAAACAGGAAAAATCAATGCACAGTTAAGAAACTGTGAAAGCTGTTGCACAATATTCCCTATAACTCAGTGGTTTTGGCACTGGATTCCAACAAGACCAGGTTGGATGGGGCTCTGAGCAACCTGTCCTAGTGGAAGTTGTCCCTGCCCATGGCAGGAGGGCTGGAAGTGGTTGATCTCTAAGGTTTTTTCCAACCCAAGCCATTTCATGGTTCTGTAAGTGAGTCTGTGAAGTCTTTTGCTTCATCGATTTATATTGCCAAGTAAGGTAATCCATCTTTATCAGAATAATTCAAAACCATGACTCTTCTATGGGCTGTTCTCATTGTGGCCTTGCCAGCACACGGATTTACACCCGAAATAAGACTCAACTTCTGCCTACTCATTTTCTGTTCAGATCCTCCTTTATAATAAGACGGAAGACTATAAGCTGGAATACTCGTTGCCTGCTCCAATGGTTTCCAAAACTGGAGTACTCTTTGCCTGTCCCAAAGGTGATTGCTGGGTGATTAATAGCCTTTGGCCCTTTAAAATGTTTACTATGATACTGATTCATGTTCTTAACTTAAAATTTTCATTTAATGTTCACAAAACTATCTCTTATCAAGCGGAGCACGTTGGGAGACGATCCTCACTGACCTGCTGTCAACTACATGTGAATTTCAAGGCAATTGGCCTAAACGAATCCAGTTTCTCAAGAGAGCGAAAAGCTAAAATAGAAGGACGTCTCTCCTTCAAGAAAGCGCTCCCCAGGCCCGCCCGTTTGGCAAAACACAGCCCGCTCCCGCCGCCGCCTCCCTCAGGGCCCACCTCCGCAGCTCCTGGATCTTGTGCCGGTACTTCCCGTAGAAGGGGTTCTCCTCCAGCGCCGCCTCTCCCGATCCCGCTGCCGTTCCCGATCCCGCTGCCGGCCCCAGCAGCCCCCGTGCCGGCGGTGCCAGCAACCCGAGCGGCCGGAGCGCGGCACGGCTCCGCAGGGCCACCCCCAGGCCCCAGCCCTGGCACAGCGGGCCCGCCATGGCTCCGCTGCCCTTAGCCCGCCCCGCGCTCCGCCCTCCGCTCCGCTCCCCTCAGCCCGCTCCGCCCTCCGTTCGGCTCCCCTCAGCCCGCTCCGCCCTCCGTTCGGCTCCCCTCAGCCCGCTCCGCCCTCCGCTCCGCTCCTCTCAGCCCGCTCCACCCTCCGTTCCGCTCCCTTGAGCCTGCCCCGTGCCCCGCGCTCCGCTCCGCTCTCCCCTCAGCCCGCTCCGCGCTGCGCTCCGCTCTCCGCTCCCCTCAGCCCGCTCCGCCCTCCGCTCCGCTCCCCTCAGCCCGTTCCAGCCTCCGCTCCGTCCCACCTCCCCTGCCAGGAACCGGCCGGAGCCGCACGCTGGAAAGGAGCTTTTATTGAGAGCAAAGCCGCGTTACATGCTCCAGCGCCGCGGAGAGAACAAGCGCGGTGGGCACGGCCCCGCTCCCGGCGCAGATCGGTGGCCGCAGGGGGACACAGTGGTCACCCAAACCCACAGGTACACCCCGAAAGCGAGCCCAGGAATCACGGCACAGCAGGAAGTCTGGGCAGGGCAGAGCTCTTTTCCTCTTAGTTTGTTCTCACAACTTCATTGCTTTTGATTTCACTCAGATATCGCATTTTTCTCAAGGACTCGCTGCCCAGAGCATCCAGCCGCCCCTCTGGTACCCCAGCAGCAGCTGCACGAGTTAGGGGATCCGGACGAGTGCATTTACTACACCCACGGCTTTTCATCTGCACTGTGAATAAACACGGGAGAGAACCCTGCCCACACCGGGCATCAGGGCTTTGGGAAGCGTGCGGGATGGAGAGCGGTGTAGCAGAAACCTCGCTGGGATGGGACCGGTGCTCCCAGGCTGCAGCACAGAACAGACCACTGTACTTAGGGATGCTCGGATTTTGTCTAATTGACAGCACGAGCCAATTCTATAAATGACCACAGCAATTAGCCATCGACTGTGCCCTCGACATGCAAGGTAAGAAGCAGCCGTGTCCCAGCCGTGACCAGGGCACAGGCAGTGCAACAGCACACATCAGGTCTAGCTGGCATTTTCACTACTGCTGCTTTCTGAAAAGCCCTCTAAAAGTAAAGCAGACTGCAACAAAACAAAACATTAAAGATTCACAAGGCAGTACTATAATCTTTTAAATTTTAAGGTAAAGTTAAATTTCATACAAATAAACTTCCAAAAATATTTTGCAAACTCTGGCATATGGCTATGATACAGTATGTACAAATAAAATATCAGAATGGTTACATTTTATTGCTTTTTTCCTTTATTTGGTTAAGGATTTATACAGTAATGTATAAAAGGGTATGGGAAGTGGCAAGAAGCAAGTGTTGGCTTCTTGTCCTCTCTGAAGCCAAGGTTGGTTGGTTTTGTTTTGTTCAAATGTCACATCAAAAGCATTTTGGTACTGGCTGGCATCTGCATTACCCAAACAGGATAGAAGAGCAACAGTGAAAGAAGCCTAGGAAATGGGTAACAGGGCTCCAATTTGTACATTCCTTTGCTGATTCATACTTCCAAAATACAATTATTGATAAAACATCCAGTCTAAAGTTATATAAAAGTCAACAATTGTGAACTGACTTCCTCGTCAGCTGATGTTTCAGCGAGGTGGGCAATTCCAACTCACTAATCATGCAAAAAATTCTTAACAAGATCAGTGATATTTGTGAGCAAAATCACCCAACTTGGCCCTGATCTAGCTTGCAACAGAATCCCCTCTGCAAAAGTCATTTTTCAATGTTCCAGAAGGTAATAAATACACTCTGTGTTTAGATCCACTACTATGAACAGATCTAAGTTCCTCTAGTAAGGAAATCTCACATACAAACCACGTGTCAGTACAGAATGATGATGTGATTGCACATGCCTACACAGCTTTTTACATCCTTCTGTTGGCAAGGAGACAAAAAATGAAGGTACCAAGAAGGGATCACAGTCACAATAGTCAGGAAAGAGCTCACAAGTGTTCTCTGGGCCTTCCCACCTGCTCACACTCCTGGAGTGTACCAGAGCACCGCTGAGATATGAACTGCTCAGGTGCTGCTCAGCAGGCTGCACTGTAGGCTTTTACCTCTTAAGCATCTATTAAAGCTATTAAATATGTTCATTTAAAAAAAAATAAATAGACAGGCTCATCTCACAAAATATAAATCTGAATGCAACACAGCAAAGCCTAAACAACGCTGAAGTGAAAACTCAAGCACTCGGCAAGTTAATTGCTCCTGTAGGCTCATGATATAAAAACACTTTCAACTCTTCCCTTTAAAAATACATCCTGCTATAGATGGGCATGACTTACCCCTCCTGCTTTCCTCTGACTGAGGCCAAATTTATTCATGGATATAGTTAGTAAAAATCAAAATTTTAGCTGAATCTCTTAAACCCCCATTCCAGGCTCAGTCTCTCATTATAAACAGCTTATTACCAACACAGCCCCTGACACAACTTCTCCTTAAATATGCATAATTTACTCTATCTCAAATATTTACAAGCAGAAGCAGCCCATCTTCACAAGACAGTTTTTCTTCTGCTCTACATAAAGTGCAGCTCTCTAATTTAAGGCAAATTTCAGTGAAATATAAAACCATTGTTTTATTTTAGTATGTACACATTTTAAATTATAAGCAACTCCCTTGAAAAGGAAATAATGAGAGGAAAATGTTTCCAAGTTTGGGAATTTTCTGGATTTTAACAAGTCCCAATATTATGTCCTATCGACATATAAATTTGTAGATTTCTTTTCAATAAATGCAACTGAAAAAAAGAGGTGGCAATGTGTACAGTAATTTAGCTCCAAAGATCAGTAAACACTGGGAAAGTGCAGCCATAAGTTTTTCATGTCCTGTAGCTTCCTTTAGCTACAGTAACACCCACCAGTATCACATTTCTAAATCTATACCCTATACACCTAATGCTAATCTCAGTTCTTTTAGTGTGTATTTCTCATCTCCATCTGTGTCAAACTCCTTAAAGCTCTGTGATTCTTGGGCTGCAGAGCCAAACAGCTTTTGAAGATCTTTGTATGAGAGTTTTCCATCAGCATCTGCAGGTGCTTTTTCAAACAGTTTCTGAAGATCTGCAGAGAGAACAAGGATTGAGAAACAGCTCCTTTAAGCAATAGGAATATACCATAGGCTGTTTTCCCAGTTTTGCAGCACTGTCTCTTAGCACCCAGTAATTACATACAGCATCCCTGAGAGAGGAGTTTGCCTCCTATGTTGGCACAAGCTGCTGGTAACAGTTCAGGAGAAAAAAGCATGAACATTTCTGGATTAAATTACACTAAATCTGAAGAAAGTAATCCCTATTTTGGGCTACAACTAACAGCCCATTTTACAACCACTAACTGCATACACTTGCAGTTATCCCCCACAAAAGCAAGCTCTGAATGACTGTTGCTATACCAACAGGACAGATGAGAGAGAGGGAAGTGTCTATTCACTTCCTGATGCAAAGAGTTGCCCTTTCAGGAGCTGAAGAGACTGAACAGCAAGATCCAGAAACCATTCATCTGACCAGGCAGTGTTCTCTTAGGAAGAGAAAAAAAACCAGAACAGAAAAAAGCCCCAGAACATACACACTCACAGCTACTTCTTTTTCCTTCAGCATGTTAATTCTGCCCTTGACTTTTCTCCCAGTCTCTGGGGCACTCAATGTAATACTTTGGTACTCAAAACAATTATAATTCACTAATAATGCTCACTCCTGCTTAAATATCACTTTTTTTTCTTTTACATGCTTATTTCAGTTTTTTCTTAATTGCTTTTTTTTTTTTTAACCTATTGTCCTCAAGCTTTTAAAAGTAACCTCACACCTCCCAGAATGTTTACACTTATCCTCTCCTAAACATTTACATGAAATACTCAGAAGAAAAGGTCAGTCTAAAAAGGACATACCTTCAATGCTGGAAATTCCTGGTAAGGACAGATGGCTCAGCTGCCCATTTCTCTCTGTGTTGTCACCAGCTGACCTTGAAGCCACCCTTGAAAGGTCTGTGGGCTTTGCTGTAGTACTCTGACTACTTTCAACTGTTACAAAACAATTTCTATTAGTCTTACTAATTCCACAGAATCACAGCTATCAAAACCAAACAAAAATCTTATAAAACTGATTTTTTTTTAATCACAGTAGCTCTATGGAATAAGACTATTTCAGAACATAGCAATATTGTAGCTGCAATATTTCAGAATGTAGCAGTGTTGCCCCTTTTTACTTTAATTGAAAGAACAGTTTTGGGACAGTCACACAGCTTTAATCTTCCATTCTGTACTAGGAGGTGTGTATTTATAAACTCCCATACAAAGAATGACTTGGGAGTGTTTTCTGCTCCCCACTCTGAGGGTGCTGAAGAAGCTTCATTAAGCAAATTGCATCTGCCCACCTGGGTTGCTTTCACCTTATCAGTACCAATATTCCCCAAGTAAGTTTCCAAGCACCTGCTTGGAATGAACAAGCAGCACAGCTCTATTGTAATGAAGTATTTAAAAATCTGATGTTCAGCAGAAGTGCAGAACTGAAGTCAGCAGAGGCAGAGACCTCTCCTCTCTGTTACACTTATATTTTGAAAAAGCAAAACCAGATGTTACTGGGTATAAAGTTCTACAGTTAATCACTGCCTTCAAACACCCGCTACTGATCCATGTGAATCCTGCCATACACACACCTTCAAACTTTTGGAGTCATGCAGAGTTTTCTGTTTTAGCAACACCAGTTTCCTACCACTTTAACTAAAAAAAGTCTTCATCAAAAGCTTAAGGAACAGTCTAATTATATACCTTAATTAGTGACTCTTTCAATTACACAGGGAACCTCCAGGTTTATGGATTACTGTTACAAGACATTCTTACCATTATTTGATGCCTCGATGGGTCTGTCATTTTCTGACTTGCCTGTGAGAGCACTGATCAGCTGAAGAGTCTCTTTTAGTTTTGATACCTGAGGATCTCTAGCTCCTGCTTCCTGCATACATACAAAAAAAATCTTAAAATGTACCCCTTCGGTAGATGTAGAAAACCAGAAAAGGTAGTAATTTAAAATATGTCAGCACTTCTGACTGACTTTGAGGTATCCAGGCTGATCAAATTTAAAATTATAAACAATATTTAAAAACAATAAATAAATAAACAATCTATAGGAATATACAATGAATAAATTCATGTGGTCTATAGGAAAACAACAGAATCAGCACCTCAACCTGAAAAACAGGCAATTATTTTGCATACACTCATTTCAAAAGAATCTGATGTTTACTTTCTGTGTTTCCTACAGAAAAGAGCAAGACACTGGAAAGCTGCAATCTAAAACAGTCAAGCATACTTGCAGTGAACACTTACACATTAACTAAACTGTTTCATTGTTCCAAGAGTTCATCTACAGTAGTGAATACCTTTATGCAGGAGCCACTGCATCTTTATTAAAGTAAAATCCCCATATTTTTTAATCTGCAGCTCCCTTACTCTATTCATTGGTACATTCCCAATGACAGGTTGAGTTCACACCAGTGCAAGCCCAGAACTGCCAGTGCAGCTGCTCACTCACCCACCTTCTTTCCAGCAGATGGAAACTAAACTCAGCAGCATCCCCTCCTATCCCCAGCCCCCAGTTTGGCCATTCAGTTACACTCACTCCCAGCCAGTGATGGACCATTACTGAGAGGGACTTTCCACAAGTCCTTGACTCTGTTAGTGCCTCTTTGCAGACCTTTGCTCAATTAAGGTCCATTTAGAACATCTTTACAAAGACAATTACATGCTCTACTAATCCAGTGTAATTTGTACTTCCTTACTTTACCTTCAGTTCTTTATTTGACTGAGTTTCACTATCTAGTTGATCTTCATTTTCCACTTCTAGAGAGGTAGTTGCATTATTCCCCTAGAGAAAAAACAGAGCAGTTTAGTCATGTGCTTTTTATTTTCTACAAAAGAGTTTCTTTCCTTCAAATTTGGCAGACATTAAGCAAAGACAAACCAGGGCAGAAACATTATAGAATAAACATGAAGTCATAAAAATGGGTTATATAATTTACCACAGCAACGTCAGCATGTGCCTTTATTGTTAAACATACAGAACATGTTCTCATAGACTGATCCCAGTGCTGCAAACAGAAAACACTAGAAGAATTTATGAACTTATTTAGGAGGGTTTTTTATTATTGGGTTTTTTAGAATTTAACCATGTTGAACAAATGCAGAGGCCCACTTAGCTCCTCAGTGGGTCTTAACAGATCTATGCCAGAGTGACTCCTAAAACATCGCTCAGTTTGTGAATCCTGCCTCATAAAACAACCACCCAGCTCTTAAATGTCACAGTGTTTTGGACACTTTCCTGTAGATACTGCAAGAAAGAAATGAAATACTGCTTCTGAGACACTCTTAATGCTGGTTATCTGTTCAGGAACAAATTCCAGCCTTTTACAAGTGAACTCCTAAGTATCTCAAATTTCACTCTGACATTTTCTTGAGTTAGCTCTGAAAAGCTGTATCTGCAGTGTAAGGGAAGTAGTAGCCTGAGGAATCACCCTGAGCCATCAAACACTTACCACGATGGTGGATGAGTTCTCTCTTTTGTCCGGATTTTTCACAACCAGGGGAGAGTTTTCCAGCAGCGTAACTTTCCGGCTGAGGTTGCCAATGGCTGAATCCATATTTAGAAGCTTGATGTCATTCAACTTTTGGTACACCACTACAGAATTATTTAGCTGTTCCAAAGCTGCATGCAGTGCCTGGCTTTCCTGAAATATAAACAGAGCACGTGTCAGTTTACCCAACCTCTGCAGCAACTCCTGCTACTAACAACATGACTGACCCAGTTTAACTGGGCAGACTTCAGGCTGGCTCTCCACTGACACCACTGAAAACATCCCACTGGAAGCTTCCAGAAAGTTATTCTAACTTTTAGAAAGTTTGAAACTGAGATTCTTCCCCAGGGCTAACCTCTTTGTTGCTAATATAATCACTTCAGCTGTGCAGTGAACACAGAAAGCCTACTCATCTCATTTTCCAGGTCAAGCTTTGTAAGCACAACAATGATTATTCCCAAGAAAGCATGTACTGGGCATATTTATATACAGGATTCATTTTTGAGGAAGATATTGATGTATTAAATGTAAGTAAATGCAGTCGTTCTGTTCCAACCCATTCAGCTGAACACCCACACATTAACTTTTTTTTTTTTTGGTTGCTGAATTACTGTTTTCCACACCTCATTACAGCGAGAGTGACTCAGTACATGCCACTCCCAAGTTTGCTCACATTAGCCAGTACCTGCCATAAAATCCACTCCACTAAAAGCCTTTAACTTATTTCCATTTACTTTAGCAAAGCACACCTATAATTTGTCAGATATTGGTTTCACTCTATTTACTGCTTACCCAGTCAGAATACAAAAAAAACCCTCTCTCAGACCAGGGCACTTTACTATTTGCACATACACAGGAACAAACTAGAGCAAAATTATCTTATTATTTGCTTTAAAGCATGCTATCCACATTGTCTTGATAAAAAACATACTTTTTGCACACTACAGTACTGCAAAACACACGTGTAAGTTACATATCCATGACACTTTTACCAAAATTCCTTATGCAAGGGAGAAAAATACCTTTTTGCAGTATTCTGTCTGATTTCCCTCAGTCCCTGGCACAACAGTGGAGGGAAGTGAAGGCAGCTGTTTTAATTCCTTCTAAGGAAAGAAGTAGAAAATTGTGTTACAAAATCCCTGTGAATACGTGTTTAACAACTGGCAGACTGTAGCTAAGGACATTTTGTGACAAGCACAGTCACTCTGGTCTGCTGTGCATGCAGTATCTTAACTAGGCTAATAGTTAAACACATAAGGTCCAAATTTATTTTCATTAAACCCTCCCAATTAACTCTTCCCCATTTAATGAAGTATTATGACACACATTTCACTGTTACCATACACCCTGCCATATCTGCAATGTTTTCAGAGCACCAACTGACTGAATCAAGCTTAATTAAGTGTCTCATTTAGATTTTATCTCTATTGCAGTTTAGCTGAAAAACTGTAATTATTGGTTCAGTTTGTTAACCCCAAGTGAGAGGTCAGGATAAATAAAGTGAGTAGTTTCTGCTGAAGACAGTCAGTCATCTCATCCTTATATAGATTAATTCAACCAACAAACTATATCAATATTCTGACATCCCCAAACCTCAAGCATTTCTTTAACTTGCTTCATATTTAGGCAGTGTGAAAGCAGTGCATTTTTCTTACCACATCATTCTGGAGTATTTCTATGGATTTCTTGTATTCCTCAATAGCTGTCTGTATATTTTCAACATCATGAGCCACACTGGTAAGGGTGCTGCCTATGTTGGCTACAGTCTGCAATAAAAAAGATGACAGAAATCTCATCCTTCCCCAAACTGCACTGTCCCAAAGTACCAATCAGCTAAACACAAAGTTTTGTTAGTGAAACTGCAGGCAGACTGCCACAAAATCAGGCACATGACTTTGAAGAATTTGGAAGTTTTTTTGCACTCAAAACTACAAACTACACCCAATGCAACCTGTGCTCTGGAGGACCTCAGGACACCTTCAGCACCCTTCAGCACCTGGCACAAAAGCCACTGCAAAAGAGGAATTCCCTCAGTAATCCCTCAGGATTTTAACACCAGCAGATATCCTTATTTCTAGGAATGGTACCTACAAGGAAAAAGGCTCAAGAAAACCAAATCCCACATAAGAAAGGCAATCTTGTCATAGGATCGCTTAGGCTGGCAAAGACCTCTGAAGACTGAGTGCAGCTGTTAATTCAGCAATGCCAAATCTACCACTAATCCATGTCCCCAAGCTCCTACCCATGTTCTTTAAATACCTTCAGGGATAGCAACTGCAGGAGCTCCCTGTGCAGCCTGTTCCACTGTTTGACAGCCCATTCAATGAAGAAATTTTTCCTGTAATCCAATCTAAATCTCCTCTAGCACAGCTTTAGGTTGTTTCCTCTTGTCCTATCCCTTGTCACTTGAGAGAACAGCCTGACCACCCACCTGGCTTCCACCTCCTTTCAGGGAGTTGTGGAGAGTGATAAGGTGCCCCCTGAGCTTCCTTTTCTCCTGGCTAAACACCCCCAGCTGCTCCTCCTCAGGCTTGTGCTCCAGACCCTTGCCCAGCTCCACTGCCCCTCTCTGGGCACTCTCCAGCCCTTCAATGTCCTTCCTGAATTGAGGGGCCCAGACCTAGGCACAGGATTTGAGATGTGGCCTCAGCAGTGCCCAGTACAGGAGGACAATCACTGCCCTGGTCCTGCTGGCCACACTCCTCCTGATAACAACATGCCTTCAGACCTGCTTCTGACCAGGACACAGCGAAAATCCAGCTTGCTTGTAGCAGCAAATAAGGAGCTTAGGAAACAGCTTTGTACTCCTCCCGGAAAAAGAAATCCTGGCAGCCCCATCAGCCACACCACACTCATTGCTTTGCATATCACTATCTTGTTAATTATACATTAATTTTGTAGGGATAGGAAATGAGATGTGGCAACCCATAATGCCACAAAGACTGCACTAACATTAGGCGTTAGCCCAACATAAATGTTTATTGCTAAAGAAACAGAACTGCCATGGAATAACCAGGCAGATTTCAAGAAGCCATTATTTTAACCTAAATAAACAGGGCAGTTCTTTGGTAAAGAATGCTCAGTAAGACACACAGAAAGATGTCATATTAATAGAAAGCAATACATTTCATTTTCCAATTAAAAAGCTAAACAAACCACATATTTGCATGCAGTTATAAAACTTTTTCCAAGTGTCTCACATGATATTGAGATTAGCAACTTGAAGGAAAGTAACCAGAAAAGATCAGCTCCAAGGTACACACGGGACAGCACAATACAAACAAATGCATCTCAAAAATGGATCAACAAGGCCTTTAAATTTTTTACCTACCACGCATTATCATAGGACCATACAATTTATGAAGTCAAATTTTAAAGACAAGAGAAGCAAATATTCCTTGCAACTCAGGTAGCTCCTGCTGTCAGTGCTGTCCCCAAGAGCCCAGCTGCAGCTTAACACACAGAATACATTTTGTGATAGCCACATTTACAGTACTTACCTTCTGAAGTTTCTCTACTGTGAGGGGAAGAGAAATCAGGTCAGCAGCAGATTTTATGTTGTTTTTGAGATGATTTACTGTTGAGGTCAATAGTGATATCTAAAACCAAAAAAGAGTACTTAGAATTAGGCAACACAATCCTGATTCTCACGTCCCCCAATACTGATGGCTTAATGTGTAACATTAAAATATAGACAATACAAAATTATACATGTACACACAAAAACCACCCCTGTCTCTAGGTTAGAAATCCTGCCTAGGCTATGTCAAAAATATTCTGCCTCTTGCAAAAGAGCAAGTTTTTATTTAACTATTTTTTAAAACCAAATGAAGGCCACAGAATACCCTCCTTTTCAGTAAGGTTCCCTCTGCCAGTTTCACGTTCATCCTCTTAAAGAGGGGCTGTTGCCCAAGAAAGACTTAAAAAATTGTGCAAGAAGTCTTCATGTGGAGGAAACCATCACTCGCTTCTGTATGTAGCAACAAAATCAGTCTGGCAAAACCCAGCAAAGCCATGCAACCTCTCCAGCTGAGTGATGGGCAAAGTTGCACCTATCACCCAAACCCTCTGCTACACCTGTAGAACAGAGACTAAAATTCACTTTCTTCTGGTTAAAAAACAAAGTTGTTTTGCAAGTTGAGGGAAAGATCCTAATGTTACATTAATGTAACATTAATGACATTTACATTGTCAATGTAAACCAGCTGGCATGCAGGCTGCCTAGCTCACAGCTGTGAACCCCAGCTCAGATTACTCCCAGCAGCACATCCCAACAATTCAGATAAAAAAACCAAAAAGAAAATTTTGATTCCCTGAAGATCTGGCTCAGACTATAACCAGACCCTGAAGTAACCTGAGGGCCTGCAAGAACCACGTGCAAGCATCTTTAACAGCCAGGTGCAGATAAGAGCATTTTAAGTTTCAGGAAGAGCCTGAATAACTGTGGCTAAAAGAGTGAGATGCTAAAGAAAGCAAATCAAATTTTCAGATGTGCCCCAGTAAGCACTTCACCACCACAAGGGACTGAAGAAAAATCAATCTAAGCAGGCACCTTAGTACTCTAAAAAAATAAACCAGAGCACCTGGGTCAAGAAGAGTTCCCCACACACACCTCTTGATTCCATTCACTGTGAGCAGCTCTGAACTTTTACCCTCCAGGGCAGAGATTTCAGTAAAAACCTTGCTGGATGCTTCATTTGAAGTGTGAGTTAATAGAGCAGCTGAGCAAAGAGCTCTCTGCTAAGTGGCTTAGCTCTAGATTTACACCAGCTCAGAGGCTGAGTGTGTGTTAGCAGGCTTTATACCCACAGGACACCAGGCCTCAGTTTGTAGCAACAGGAGCTTGCTCTGAGTCAGGCAACTCTTTTCCACACTTATAAAACACTCTCAGAAATTTGAAATGTCAAATCTCTCATCATAAACATCACAACCATTTGGCAGGAAAATTAAGAACTGCACAGTTCTCGGGTTCTTTTAAATTCTGCCTGAACACCCTCCACCAGTTATGCAATTTCTCCTCTTGGGATCAGTCTCCAGCCCAGCTGGATGCTCAAGCTGTTTTTTGTCTGTTTATAATGAGGTTTATACTCTATTTGAACTTTAAAAATAAAAGCTACATATATGGCAACAGAAGTCCTTAGACAATATTAATTTCCATTAAAAAGAACGGAATGGAATATTTTATTATTTTTCAAAATCGAGGACTGATTTCCCCTTACCTGTTTATTGATCTCTGTGATATTGATCCAAATTTTACTCAGCCCCAGTTCTCCAGTCTCAATTTGTTCTAGCTGCTTTTGGTTCTGCACCAAATCTTCATTCAGTTTAGGAATTTCTTGGAATGATGTCTTTTGATTAGATTCCACTAAAAGAATAAAAAAAATAATTAAAAGCCAATCAATACAAAAATCCAGGTAAACAACACTAAAAGGCACAAAACTAATTACAAACAGCAACATCTACAACAGTGAAAGAAGGCAGTAACAGTTTCTACATACAGGTTTATTGCCAGTCTGGATTCAGTGTTTGCTCAGAATAACAGCTCTTTTTTGTTTTAAAAGCACCAATATCTGCAGAGAAAACCCAGAGAGACTGTACTAAATTTAACACTTTGCACAGTCCTGTCATTCTGGCAAACCTCAGTAGGTCTTTATTTAGTGCAGTTATTTTGCATTACCTCCACAGGGGAACATGAAATAGTAATGGGCCTGTGAATAAGAGTTGCCAACAGTCCCAGGGCAAAGGAGGCAGGTGAAATGAACCTCAGTGCCCTTTTCAAGCCTGCAGAGGGGCTGCTGACGATGAAGTGAATTCCAAGGAGATTAATGTAATTAGTTGCTCTGTGTGACAGAAAGACAACTGAAAAAAATAATGTATAAGCTTAGGCACTAATGCCTGTTGGTAAACACATCAGTAAACAAGGTCCTTGGAAATTAGGTTGGTTATTATTGCAATTAATACTACAGAAAGGAGGAAACATGCAGCTCAAAGCAATTCCAGTGAGCCTCAGAAATGCAGCTCTTCCAGATCTGCAGTGACTAAGCTGTTTAGCTGTGCTGTGAGGCAATCCTAAATCCCTAGGTCTGAGAAATAAATAAGCAAAGGTTTTGAGATGAAGATGACCAAGAGTTCTCCAAAATTTGCACACCCACCCTGTAAGGCAGCACTGGAAAGCTCCACAACAATCAGCCCTCATTCAGAGCAGACTGCCAAGAGCAGTGGGATCTGTGTGATGTGCGGCTGGCAGACCCCAGAACAAACTTCAAGTGTGACCCATCCAGTCAAAAGGAGAATCCCAAACACACAAAACTGGAAAGCTGTGCATCTTCAGAAACCCACCTCCCTTCTCTTTCAGCAAGTTCTAAAAATACTTTCTAGGTGCAAAGAAATCTGCACTGGATCACCCAAGGTCCAAGCGCTTCTGGGTAGGTAAGACCTTAAAAAATGTATTTTAGCCAAAACAGACTGAGATCTGGAATTTGTGCATTTGACACAAGCAGCTCACACTAAACCTCATGTTTTCATAGGCTCTTGTAGACAAATTATTTTCCATTTTGTCACTCTCACTGTGAGCAGTGGGACTCCACTTGAAGAGTTTTTTGGAGCACTAGGAAGGTTAAATGCCCTGTGCTCTTAGCATCATTGCTGACAACTGAAGGGAAAACACTACATGACTTCCTCCTGTTCCAAACATACTTGATGCAAAGATGTGTTGTTTATAAAAAGCACTCATCCCATGCTCACTTTGTGCAAAGGATGGCAGAATATACCATACCGTCACAAACATCTGCTCTTATGGGGAGAAAAGTCGGGATGAAGATTCAGAGAAAGATTCCTTTTCCAAACTTGCTGGATGACAGACGGGTCACCTGCCATTGTTTCTCTGTTCACCCACACATGTCACCAAGGCAAAATGTTACCTTTGAGAACCTGTTCTTGCTGCCTGCTTTTTCTGCTGTATTTAAATGCTGTGCCTCATTATAAGGCTCCCATCCAGCTCCCAGGCATGGTATTATGATGCAAGGAAATCTGACACGTTTATCAGCAAGCAAAGCATTAAACGCACAGCTTTTCTATCAGAGCTATTAAGAGGAAAACAAGGCCATCTGCAATTGCCAGACAGGGAGAACACGCTCAGGGAGAACAGCTGCTTTAACAAAGAGCTCTGTGTTGAACAGGAATGATGAAATTTAACTACAGCAAAGCCAACAAATGCTATCCTCATGCACAACTTTTGCCACCAGCACACCCTTAAAGGGGAGCAGTCCATGAAGAGCAGCAGTTGCTGACCCAGAACACAGAAACAGCCACTGCTGGGAACACTCCCAGCCACAAAGCAGCACCTGGAACTGTATCCTCCAGAACCGGTGGACAACAACTAGAGCTAACTTTTAGAGTTCAGTATCAGTTAATACAAAAGCAGACCTGTCAGCAATTCTCTCACACCCAGCCAGCCTGTTCCACCTTGGCAGACAACTCCCAACTCACATGCCTGAACAGGAGCACCTGAACTCCAAGAACAAAGAATTCCTACACGCACTTCCTCAATGCCTCTTTTATCACAACCAAGGCAACACCTTTGCTCACCTTTTTCAATCTACACAGGATTTCAAACACTACTAACATAAGGCACCAAAATACACCTTGTGCCCAGAGGTGGGGTACAGAGAGCCAAGAGCACACCTCACATGCACCATTTGTTATACCTCAGCCTACAGAAGTTATTATATTAAAATCTTGGCATGGGAATCTTGACATGGACAGAGAAAACCAGAGCTTTACAAGCAAAACACTTCATCTTAACTCCACACTTCAAAGTGTTAAACATATTAACTCCACACCACACGTAACCCGAGGTAAAAGTTGAACCAGAATAGGTCAGTGCAAGCAAAATAAACATTCAGAGGATACAGAGAGAAAATATAGCACTGAAGCAACATTCACATTGCAGTAATTCCATAGCAAGTATCAGAGGTTTCAAGAGCTCAAGACAAGACCATAACTTTTCTTTTTTTTTTTTTTCAGCATTCCCTAGACTGCTTTGACAGGTCTGATGAACTTTTTAAACAGGGCCTTTCTTTGGAAGGGAGCACTCTGAAGACCAGAGTCAGGAATTTTAGAAATGTATATACAAGCAACTACAGGCCCACCCAGTCCAGTGTCCCTGCTACCCAGAAGATACAGAGCAGGCAAGAATATCTAACATTCACCTTAGATTCACCAAGTCTCTGTGTTCTTGGCACAGAGCACTCCTCAATTCAGATGTTATTTGTCTACTCAGTATTTCCAGGCTTTGACTGAGCAGGCAAGCAACTAAAGCTCTTCATACTGCCCAAAGAAAATGTGAAATAGTAGTTACATCCATACTTACTTGTTCGAAACTTCTCCTTTATTGCATCCAAATCCTCCTTGAGAGCCACCTGCATCCAGACTAGGCCAACACACGCGACCACACAAGCAGCAAGAATGACAAACGCACACAAAGGGTAACAGAACCGGCAGCAGCGCAGGTAGTCTCCCCTGCAGAAAACAAAGTAACAGCTCGTGAATATGTAGAAAAGTGTCACTCTAAATGCTGTTCTAGCAGAGTAAGGGACAGCGATGAAACAGCACACATTTTGGCTGACAAGGGCTAACAAAGAGCGTTTTCAGGAATAAATAAGGCTATAAAGTCAGGTCAGGGTTGTTACTCTCTATTTACTTTATCCTCAGTAGGCACGTATTTAAAAGCAGCTGTCAGGTTTCCTTTACTAAAATATCCTGCTCTGCTGACATAAACTTATGCCAGGCACATCTGCTTGATAGCTTGAAAAACACGATTCAAGACAAGGTATTACCATAATGTTACTGACAAATACTTCTAGAGTGTTCTAAATTGTGAAAGCCCGGGTTTCCCTGAGACATGCCTACTTTCAGGTACGCACAGAGGCCCATTATTAATGCTGTTACTTAACTGAAAAGCTTATTTACTGGCAAAAGCACAGCACGTCCTCGAGAAAACCAGCAGTGTGCCAGCTCGCAGGACGGTGCCACGCTGAGCACACACACACACCCGCGGGTGACTGCGCCCAGCATCTCCAGGAGCTGCCCCCGAGTTCAGCCCCCAAGGATTTGTGCTGAGTGGAGCACAAAACAGGAAAAAATAAAAAAGCCAGAGGAGGGTCCAGTGGGAGCTGTCCCTGGCCGTGGCCGGGGGTTGGAACTAGATTATCTTTAAGGTCCCTTCCAATTCAAGCAATTCTGCGACGCGATTATACTTTTATCCCCAGACAGGCGACCTGCGGGGTCGGACACGCTCAGTGCAGCTCCTGGCAGTCCCCAGCCTCACACATGCCCTTGTAGCCCCATCCCGAACCCGCGGAGCCGGGCAGGACCCGTCCGAGCAGGGCCCCGCAGCGCCCGGGACTCACTTTCCGCAGCGGCCCCGCGCCCCGGCGAACTCGTCCTCCTCGGAGCTGGACTCGGAGTCGGAGGCGGGCGGCTCGGTGCGCAGCAGCCGGTGGCCAGAGCCCTTCTTGGCGGGCTTCTTCCTGCGGCCGTCGGCGGCCAGGCCGATGAGGGCGTTCAGCTCCTTCCGCTTCTTCATCCTCTTGTGGGGCGGCGGCGCGGCCGGCGGCTGGCTCCCGCCTGCCTCCTCCTCCTTCTCCTCGGCCGCCGCCGCCGCCAGCGCGCCCCGGCTCGCCAGCCTGCGGCCCGGCGGCGGCTACAGGCGCTCCGCGGGGCCGCGGCTGTTGCTCCCCCGCCGGCCCCGCGGCGGCTCGCCCGGCCCCGCGGCCGCCGCCCGCCCCGCCCGCGCCATGGCCGCTCGGGCCGCGCCGCGCCCGCCTGCCAGCAAGCCGCGCTCCCACTGGCCGCCGCGGGACCGCCCCGCGCGGGCCGCCGACAGCGGGCAGGGCCGCGGGTTCGAGTCCCGCCCCCGGCGGGTGGGACGGGCGGGAAGGGGGCGGTGAGGCGCGGCGGGGCACGGCCCGGTTGGTGCCCACCCGGCTCGGCGGGAGCTGCTGCCCGCACAGATAGCGGTGGCAGGGAAGCGCTGTTGCCCGGCAGCCGCCCGCCCTCCACCTGCCGTGCCGAAGCCGTGCCCGGCTGCCACGTTACCCGGCCCTGGGCTGAGGCGCGGCGTCGCCAGCCCGGCGCGGTGCGGCATTCCCCGCGCTCGCTGCCGGGAGATGCTGTCCCGGCTGGCGCTGGGATGAGGCTCACAGTGCCGGCAGCGGGGAGGGAGACAAGGAAGGAGAGCGGGAACTGTTAGCCGGGATGCGGGATGGGAATGAGTGGAGATGAGGTTGAAAGCTCGTGAGGCAGGAATAGGTGATGAAGACCTCGGGAGGAGGAATCCCAGGGTACGCTCTTTCCCTGTCTCTTCAGCCTGAGGTCCCGGCGCGGAGCCAGCCCGTGCCGGCGGCGGGGACTCGGGGCGGGCGGCAGCTCCCAGCCCGTGCGGCGGCGAGCGGAGCATTCCCGCGGGATGCTCCCTTTCCCTTCCTTTCCCTTCCCTTCCAACAAGCGCTGCCGTGATTTGGCAGCCGCTCGGACTCTGGACCTGCCTCTCCGCCCCGCATTGGCTGCCGCGGCCGGTGCCGCCGGGGCGCTGCGGGACACCGGGGGCAGCGGCTGGCGGCTCTCAGCGGGACCATGAAGCTCCTGTGGCTGGGCGTGGATGTCTCCAGGGTTCTGCACCTGGCCGCCGTGTTCTGCCTGACCTGCGTGCTGCTGAAAGCCATCCAGCTGTTCCACCGGCGGCGGGAGCTGCTCCGGGCGCTGGCCGACTTCCCCGGGCACCCGACCCACTGGCTCTTCGGCCACGTCCACGAGGTGGGGGAGAGCCGGGTCTGCGCCGCCGGGAGCGGGGGGAGTGCGGGGAGCAGCTTTCCCGAGGGGCATGTGGGAATGATGCTGCTGGGACTTGTCCCCGTGGTCCGGGAGAATTGCTGGGTGGGTGAGAGGCGGGCATCCTTTTTCCCAGCCAGACCAATGTTCTTTCCCTGCCGCGGATGCCTAGGGAGAGCACGGCTCACGCAGAGCTCCGCAGGCAGCTGCAGACTGCACGGTGGGAAAGGGTGGTGGCCGGCTCGCAAGTAAAGAGAGCGGTAGCACAGTGTGGCATAGGCAAGGTCCTGCCGGGATGTGAGCCAGCATCGGTGCTGGAGGGAGCAGAGCCGCGCTGCTCTGTCCCGGGGCAGGCTCCACTGTTCTGCTCGTCTGACAGCCAGGGCAGGGCCGCTGCAGCTCTCCCTGCGGCGCTGAGCGGATCAGATGCTGAGCAGATGCTCGCTGCTCCCGTTATCCAGAGGCACTTTCTCTCCCCTGCCAGCTTGCGTCGGCCTCGTGGGCAGGTGAACCTGTCAACTGATCGTTCTGAGCCACTTTTCAGCCACAAAACACATCACAGGCATTGCATCCAGCGCAGGGGCCGTGGATCTCCTTACAATCGCATTAAGGTCATGAGTAACTAAACCCACGTACATAGGCGAGCCTTGTTCTGGTCACTGGTGTCAGGGATGATTATTCCCCGAGGTATGCACTTGCCCACACAGATCACCATGGCTGCCTTGGCAAACAGATTTTCACAACTCAGCAGCAGCTTCATGAGCTTGCCTGATGCAAAAGGTTTTTCCATATGTGCTAAAGGCTGCTTAAAATCACCTTGCCCTCTACTGGACTCTGCTGATGTCCTGCCGTGGCCACCTTTGTGGCACATTAAATAGCTGGCATCCTGAAAAGAGTCTGGGAAATCAGGAGCAGACCTCACAGGACTTGCCTCTGTGCTGTGGCAGTGCCAGTTTTGCTGTGCTGGACAGGACAAGCAGTCTTTTGGCAATGTAAGCATGAAGATGGGCCAGTTCAGAGTTTTGTTACACTGCCAGTTAGACTTTAAAACTGCAATTAAATAAAGTATGTTCTTCTGTTTGTTAGTTGTGACTGTTTATCCTGGAAAGAAATTTAACCATTTGGGCCAATCACTTGCTATCATCATGCCTAGGTTGCTCGCGCCTCAACTTTTACCTCAGACAATGTTTGTGTGAGAATTCCTTTTTTGAAGATTTAATAATTTGCTGATTAACACTGCTGAATTCCCCAAAGCCGAACAGTTCATCAAGCCAGCAAAGAAACTGGCAATGCCCTGGGCACACACTGAATACAAAGTTTGCACACACCTCGAGGAGGACCTGTGAGCTGTATTCAGGGAGAGCACTGACATTTCCTGTTCTGCTGATTTAACTGACTGTTTCCCAGTCTTGATCCAGGCCAGTTTAGAATCTCAAACACATTTGTCATGCTCTGGGTGGATCTCCTGGGAATACATCACTCTGTTTTAAAGCATTTTCCGGGTATTAGTCTCTGCTTATCCAAATCACTCAGCAGAAATGACATTAAGATATCAGGAAGAGGTCATGTGGAGCTGTTCAGTCTCACTGCAGCAGCACGACTTGGTTAAACCCAGACTGCCAGCCCTGAGCTGGCCAAACTGGCTCCCCACGGCCGGGGTTGGTGGGAAGCAGAGGAGAGCAGGGTCACTGCCCTGCTGGCCCAGGGAGGGTGCCAGTCCCTCGGCAGCCCTTTGTCCACTTCTGCCCTGTGTGGGGAGGAGCCGGCCCCTCTGGCTGCACGCAGCACACCCTCATGCTCGGATTTCAGCTCCTGTGTTCTCTCTTTCATTTGCTATCAGTGTGCAGCCATTAAAAGTGCCCTTAAGCCTCTTCCCGGATGCTTTTAGCGTTGGATCCATTTCAAAACTTCCATTTCAGCATGAGATCAGGCAATTACCTTTCTTTCTTAGACCCAAGTGGGGTTTATACTTTACTTTTCAAGCCCCCAGCGGAAGAAGTAGAAGTAATGGTCTTTCATGCAGAGCTGGGTAGCTGGAGCCTGAGAGCTTTCTGTTCCTCTGCAGCTCACAGAACTTTACACCCTCTGCTCCAGGAGTGCTCGGTGCAGCAGGTTACTCACCTTGAGGGTAACCTCTCCTCTCAGATGAACTCATTCAAACCTCTACCAGCACAGGGACGGTTCTTGCCAGCACAAGCTAAAGGTGCTGCTCCAAAACAAGGTTGGATGCAAAGGCTTCTAGGATTAGGACTTCTGCCAGCAAGACTTGCTCAGCATCTCCCAGTTACTTTCCATTATGTTTATTGGGGTTTACAACAGGAGAAGCACAGGCAGCTGTATCAAAGAGACTTTCACTTGTTCAGGTGTCACTTAGCTAAAGGCACTGTGCCAAGCACTGCTTCCGCTGGCATTTGCTGAAGAGGTGGGTGCTGAGGAGGGCTGCCTCCTTTTGCCCCAAAACTTGATCCCTGAAGTCAGATAAATTGATGGCTCTATTTATTAAGTTCAAAATCTTGACCGTGAGTGAGCAAAGTTGAGCTTTCTGTAATAACTGGTTGTGGTTCATAATTCTGCTGAATGTGGGAGACACATGGGATGTGCTGCAGGGACACCCCAGCTTGTGAGGAAGAGGGGGGCTCAGTCTTGGAGCTGAACCTGGACATGGCCCTGGCAGACACCCCACGACTCTCGAGTATCCTCTCCAAGACAAGCCACACGTGGCTGAATATTTGATGTGGGTGATTATTTGAGTACGAGACATGTTCTGGGTTGAGAAACACCAGCCAGACTAAAAGCTGAGCTGAGATAACTCAGCACTAAAGCAACTGAGCAAATATTCATTTGATAGAGCCAGGAGGGTAACTTTGAGGCTGATTTCTGCACCAGTATGCTGATTTAATCTATCTTCAAGTCAAAGCAGCAGCAGCAGCTGTGTCAGACCTAGCTTACCAAAATCCTTCCCCCTGCATATTGGCCCAGAGTGGTTTCTCTTCCAAGAAAAAAGAATCTTACATGGTTTTGTCTCTGTGATTTTCTTCCTCTGCCTGTGATTGTGGATCTTTCCACTTGCTCTTTGTCTATTTCTGTACATAACATCACCAGCTGTAAAAGCAATAAAGCAGTGATTACTTCGGAGTGAACCTGCCACTGCTGCTGATATGAAAGCTGGTGCTCATGCTGCTTCTCAGATTGCAGCTTCCAAGGACAGGAGATAAATCTTTCCAGGAGCACCAGCTCTTCGTTGCCTGTAAAATTCATTTCCCAGAAATCAATGACTTCTTAATGTAATGTTATTAACCAGTGTTCCCTTCTCTGTACGATCCATTGGTGACTTTGGACTAATTCTGTTCAATTTTTCCTGGACCCTGGCCTTCTCCACCGAAATGTCTGGAGGGGGCTGTGGTTTTCCACAGCTGCACTGGGGCTAGCAGTGATGCTGTTGGCTGCTGCATTTTCTCCCAGCTGCAGGGTGCTAATTGCTCAGCTATGTGCAAGTGAGAATGTAGTTGCATGCCAAAAATGCAGATACTGTCTGGGGCAAATCTGTCTTCTATGGGGCGGCCATGGAAAAAGAGCAGATAACACATATGAGCTGATAGGCACAACCACGGTGCCTAAGGATGTTCTCTAGCTTAAGGTCAAGTGATAAGGAAGAATTATTTTATAGGAGCTTTAAAAGTAGCAAACATCTCTACTTCTCATGTTTTGCAAACATGGAGGAAAAACACCTTGTTTATCCTCATCTGGCTTTGTGCTCAAAAAGACATTGAACTTTTAAGATAGTGTATTGGGAGATTATACATATAATTTTTTCCTCCAAATCTATACATTCTTTCTCTTTTTTTCTTCTCCTGAACTAGTTTCTCAAAGAGGAAGAGGTGCTGGACAAGGCAGAGCTCTGGACCCAGATGTACCCACATGCTCACCCTATGTGGTTTGGGAGTTTCTCAGCATTCCTGGTTATCACTGATCCTGACTATGCCAAGGTTCTGTTGGGCAGAGGAGGTGAGATATTATGGCTTCAGCTGGGGAGCAGCAACCCCAGCCTGCAGATTTCCCATGCCAGTCTCAAAATTTATAGCAAGGCAGGGTTTCACAGAGAGGTTTTCCTGCAGAAATCATCAAAAGGCATGGAGAGATACCACTCCTTCATGCTGTGCCCTGAGTACTTCAGGCACAGGGGTGCAGGACTGACCTCACTCCAAATCCATTGCTGGAAAATCAGACTTCCTCAAGTGCTCCTTGAAAATTTAACTACTCAGTGCCTGATCCCAGCAAGGAGAAGACACCTAGGAACTTTTTTCTAGGTTCAGAGTTTTGGCTACTACTGCAGAGAAGTATCTTTAGTGGATAGGGAAGAAAAGGTGCTGCACAGTGATGTCTGAGAGGGTTAATCATTTATCACACTGCACAGACTTTGGACTACCAATATTCTTGTTTTTTCCAGTGTGAGCATCTGCTTTTATATGTATTCATTGCTGCTGGCAGAGATAAAGTTGTTTTGTGTTGAAATACTGGGAGTTCTGCAGGGATGCCACTGATTTTGCTTCATACCCAACCAAAAGTGAGAGCCCAGAGGGAGCTTTCAGCTGCAAACCTGGATTCATGCTATTGAAACATTTACCATTTTATTTTCTCTTTCTTTTTTTTTTTCTTTATTTTTTTTTTAACAGACCCCAAGGATAACATCAGCTATAAACACCTTGTCCCATGGATTGGTATGTATTCCCAGGGCTTTGCCTGCAAGGAATGATTCTGGAGTTAGTCAGAAGCATGCTATAAATAAACAGCATTGTACCTGTTCCTTGGTGGAGTTATAGGTAAAAGCTTCCTGAAATTCTTACATTTACTGAAAAAGGTGCTAAGTAGTTCTATTTATTTTCTAGGAAGGAAAGTTCAGACATAACATATGTACAAATACTTACATGTCCTTAGATAGCAAAGACTGCTGGTGGGGGAAGCTTAAATTCATTGGAGGACTGGTGAAAAATATATCTGCAGTTCTGAATTTCTCTTTTCCAGTAGTATTGGTGTTTCTTCCCAGAGACACCATTGTGCCATTTTGGTGAGCAGGGCTTTGCTCAGCTCTGGGAACGCCGGGGCCGATGGCAGCATTTGGAAATACCCTCTCCCAGCAGCTCAGATAGCAGAATAAATCAGGCTCTGGGCAGGCTGAGGCTGTGTCTGCAGGCAGCTGAGAGCAGCCTGCTTGTGCCCAGCAAAACATGCCTTGCCTGTGTTTTCCCAGGGAATGGGTTGCTGATCTTACATGGGCCCAAATGGCACCAGCACAGAAAACTCCTGACCCCAGGGTTTCATTACGATGTCTTGAAGCCGTACGTGGCCCTGATGGCAGAATCTACAAACGTGATGCTGGTAGGACTCATGATGCTCCTCTCTCTGCCCTGTTTGCTTTTCCCCATCCTGTCTGGTTAGGAGGTGAATGCTGGAGCAGGGTTTTCTTTATCTGGTAGTTGTAAGGACACGCTGTGTCCTAGTGGTAAATCTTTCTGAGTCACCCCAAATCCCTGTCCTTGAGCTGGAAGGGATGAGCATCCCGTGGAAGGGATGAGCAGGTTGAGCCTCCCTGCAATGACAGTGTCTCTGGTACTGCCTTGGGATCTGTGGCTGAGATTTCAGGATTGATGTTACTGCCATCCCATGCATGATCTCAGTTCCAACAGCAACTTCTTATAAGGTGTTTGTCTAAATAAAGAATTGAGGTAAATAAATGTTCGTAATAAATCTGCCAAAAATAAAGGTTGGAGCAGAGCTATACTGTGACCTATGATTAAAGGGTATTATTTGCTCTCAACCTATCCATGACTAGACTGCAATCCTTGCCATGCCTCATAAACAGTGAAAATGCATTGTTCTTCAATCCACTGGTGCTGGGCAGGATGGAAACCAGTAGGAATTACAGGAGAAGGGCATCAGGCTTTGTGCATGTGAACTGGAGGAGTCTGGATGCTGGATCTATTCCTTCTTCACCTCCCTCCCTCCAACCTCCCTAGCAGCTTCAAACAGATCCTGGCTGGATTCCTCCTACTGGCCCAGGGAGCAGCCAGGAGCCAGGGGTTGGAGAGCCAGGAGAGCTTTTGCAAGGCTCAGAAGTGCCTGGGAGTTTGAAATTCCGTGTGCACAACTCCAGTTGTGTGAGCCCGTGCCACCAGGTGGCAATCACTGCATGTGCTACGGACGTGCAGCTGTCCCCATAAGCCTGGTTTGGTGCTGTGGAGCTCAGATGTCATCGTGCTCCTCCCTCCCCTCCCTTTCTCAGCTTTGAAGTCCACTCGTTCCTTACAGCCTCGAGGGGACAGAGGCTTCATCATCATGTCGTGTCTGCTGGGGAAGAGAGGCAGGATTTAAAGTTTCTCTACAGGTGCCCCATGCGAAGGGTTGAGCAAGAGCTCCTGTATTACTTGCTGGCAAAACACACTGGCACAGACATCATGTGACAGAAAAAAACCTTGCTCCAAAGTTTGTGTCTTGGGCACAAAGCTCAAATCTGCTCAAGAAGGCACCCAGTGAAGCCCAATGCCAGTAT